>NC_135502.1:113106797-113455964 GCF_052857255.1 Amblyomma americanum | reverse complement strand
GAGTAGTCCTAAGAAAATAATAGGCTGATGTATTTATTTCTGACTAGTGAGCAAATGACAGAAGAAAGGCTAAAAACTAAAACTGAGAGAACTCCAGGAGATATGCGTGATTTCTGAAGATGTTTTCCTTTCAAAGTGCTTAGCTAACACATTCTTGCAAAGTCTGTTAACTTGTGCAAGCCTCATTACCTATTTTACTAATATTGACCATGTGCTCTTACACAACTATGCCTTAAAGGGAGTCACTTCATTCCTGCATTCCTTCCAAAATTTATCCCCTAAACTTACTTGCGATTCTCAACTTAATTCTAATCTGACCTCAAGGCACAAAAAGCTTGAATTAGTTTCTGCAACAAAGCTGCTGCACAGAAGGGGCACTCACTTCCCAGTACAGAGTCACCCAGTTCATCAGGTGTCTCGATATCTGGCGTAGCCAGGTCATCCGCAGGTGAGAACACATCTCCATCGCTCTTGTTACTCATGGAAGAAAGGCTCTTCTGGTCATCGTCGAGGCCAATCTGGGCCCGGAGGATGTCTGGGTTGACTCGGATCTTGCGTCTGTGCCGGCCGGTACCGCTCAGGCTCGAAGGCCTCTCTAACAACGGACGAGGGAGACGCATTTGTAGAAGAGATCCCCGAGTTGCCACATCATTTATCACACATGGTAGAACAAACACAGGAGATGGAAGTGGGAGGCAATGAGTGCACAATAGGACAGGTAGACATCAGCAAGAAAACACCACCCCGTTATTAACAGCCTTGGCGCTTTCCAAGCTCTCTCCAAAGCTAGTGGCTGAAGCGAACAGAATGCAGATGGGGTCATTCTCCACCAAGCCACATTAGGCATGCACTTGGGAAAAAGAATTCATACGGTACTGCTGTATTAATGCAGTATGAAAAATACAGAATATTTAATAGGTAATAACCCTTCCACCATTCTGTTCTCTAGGCATTTTTTTTTTTTGCACATGGAGATGCATTCAAAACCCTTTATCAAAATTACTTCCACTACCATATAATTAGCTTTTCACATTCAATAAAACCAACTGCACACTTCAAATATAAGAGAAAAGGGTTAATTATAATGGTTAGTTTTTCAAAGTTTAGTTAAGAAATAGCAAGCCCAGCATCCCACATGACGGTGCACAAAAAGAAACCTGGAAGTTCTATGATGCCACACACAGGTGCACAGACAATAAGTTTCTAACATCCTTTGGACAAAGAATGAACATTTCACACAAGCAGGACAAATTAAGAAGCCTGCGACAGCAAAAGCGCTGGTAAGCACGTGCTCCCTGCAGAAATACACAGGAACCCAGTGCACATAAGCAGAGTCGTACACATGGCGACTGGACTTTGAAAACCGTACAGCGGTGCACAGGCTGGTAGACGCAGAAAAAAGAATGGTGTTAGTAGCTGCACAGCTAAGAAGGTGGGTTAGTGACGCTCGATGCAAAGTGATGCACCACAAACCTGCTGGGGTACTGGAGTCATTTTCCTGCTTTTCTTCTGAAACGACTTCAGAGGGAGGCATGGAGGCACCGTCACTGTTGAAAGACTGCTCCAGACAGACTGTCACTGGCAGCTCTGGATCTGAATGGGCGGCGTTCACCTTGACTACACGTTGGTCACAAGACAGGTCCGCTGGCAGGGAGGACAGACTACGAGACGATTCGGCCGTGAATCTGCTCGGCATGCCCTCACCTGTGAGGTTTTCCAGCTTTTTCAGCACAGACTCTTCGACATCTATCCTCTTCAAAGAGTGAAAACCCTCTGGTTCGGCCGTGCTATGGCAATCACCAGCCCCACAGTGAGCCACACTCTGCGGGGCAAGACTCTCAGACTTGTTCACACTCTCACGTGGGGGAGGGCTACAGCTGTCCTCTTCATAAGCGACCACCACAATGTCACTCGACTCATCTGTGAATGGCTCTAGGTTTGGAACGATCACCTTCTTCTCTCGACCCTGACTGCCACCATTTTTCAAGCTGTGGCTTCCTCCAGCCAGTTCTACAACAGCCTCCAGAATGTTGTCATCGATGAAGCTGGAGTACGAGACGTAGTTGTTTACAATTTCATCCACTTCTTTGGGGGTCAGCAGGTCCTGAAGCTGTCCGCTCAAGATGTAGCCATCTTTGATTTTTTCTTCGTCAAAGCAGCTTCTAATCTTTGCAAGAAGCCCTTCGTCAGGTATTTCTCCAGAGGCCTTCTCCTCGAAAAGAAAGGAGTCGCCACGGTCAAACGGAGGAGGGAAGTTATGCAGGTTAATGCGTGCCACATCATCGGAGCACTCCTCGTCACCTTCGCGGCCGATTGAAGCCTTGCTGACATTTGGCGTTGAATGCTTGACGAAGGCATTGCAGTCGCCGTTCTGCAACGGCTCCAAGAAACTGGGCTCTGAAGCAGGTGCTCCCTCTTCACTCTCGGCCTCAAACTCAGGGCTGGAGGAACCGACGCGAGGAACAGAGAAAGCTGTCTTGTCAAACATGGGGATGGCCATTCTCCCACTCAGGAGGCTGTCCTCATAGTACTCTTGCAACTCCGAAGCCAGGCTCAACGGCTGGCTCAACTCGAGGCTGCTGACTTCAGTTGGTGCTGGAGAGAAGGACGCTGCTGTGTCATTGCAAGAGTGTGCAGCACATTACTCACAGCGCACAGCTGTTATGCTCTTACCAGTAACTATTTCAACAAAAAAGCTGCAGATATCTCTTGCATCCTTTAAATTCTTCGCTGAGAGTACTACAGTCGACTTGGAAACCAAACAGGGCCATCAGTTCAGATAAAGTGCCAGTTTGAACTTTAAAAGAAATTTCCATTGTATTACATTATCCATAAAAAAAATGCTCAATTTAAGTAGTCAAACATGCTGCAAATGCAAAGAGAGAAAAAGTGCTGAAGACTGTCAAACTCAGTGCCAGCAAAAATGTAGTTAGTATGCCACTCAGGCACGTAGCCAGAAATTTTTTTCAGGAGGGGCTCGAGGCAAGGGGGGAGGGGGGATGCCTAACAAGAACACTGCTGTGGGGGAGAGGGGGTTGAGCACGATTTTTGGGGGAAGGGGGGGGGGGGGTGTTGGATATATGCCTGATGCCACTGTAAACAATAAGTTTTGTTCACCAAGAGCCTGTATCACAAGCTCACTACTCTGGTAAAACGGCACAAATTGCAAGACATGGGCACAACCATGGTTCCCTATCATGCCCATTTGTTAACACTGCAATCATGAGACAAAACACCATTTGATTCTTTTGTTTCTGCATAAAGCTCACAATGAATGACAACAAATAAATGGCAAGTACCTCTTCTTGTTTCAGAAACTGACATATGGTCTCCTCTGGACAGCACTTCATCATCCGTTTCATCTTCAGCACATGTGGAGCCCTGAAATATAAACAGCAAACTCTTCAGGCATATATACTAGTAGAAACTCGTTGATAAGACCCCAGTTCATACATCTACAATCGCAAGCAATAAAAATGTCAAATAAACAGAATCTCGACGATCTGACTGCAGTTGATAGAAATTCGTAATATTGCCTGGTTCGGAGAGCACTGTGTACAATGTACAGACTTTCGGGTGTTCCAAACACTTGCCCACACCACTACATAAGACACGAATGGGCCGAGCGGCGACCACACCCTCAAGCACTATGTTCTGCCTGCACGCCGCCGATGCGTGATCGCCAGCCGCATAGTATGCGTCACAAACACGCTGGTGCGCTGGCACGCGGCTCACATGTGACTGATACCGCGATCCCCACTCATGTGGTACGCACCACAAGCAATGAACAGTGGCGCACGGCCGTCAGCCAAACAGAACAAAAAAACACCATCAGACAGAAACAGATCTATGCATTTCCCATGCTTCTAAATATAGATTCTGTTCATTTTGGATGATATGAATTACAGATGATATGAATATTTTTCAGGACCCTGTGATATTCGTATCATTGAAATTTTATTGTAGTTGGTGTTTTTCTTCTGGTGAATACATTCCCTGATGATACCTTTTCTCCGCAAGAATGTTCATAGTTTCATCAAATTCTGATCGTATATGTTTAGCGACAAACAGTAGATGTGCTAAAATGCGGGTGGGCTGAGACAAGCGGCACCATGCGACATCAGCAGAAGCCCAGTGGCAGTACGGCACCAGGGCTGTTTCTTTGTATTGCATCAGTGTGAACAGAGCAAAGCATTAAAACAAAAAAACTGCAACCGAGCGCTAGCACACGAGTAGGCCAAACCTGACGGCATGCGAGATGGAGAGAAAAGTGTAGTGGCAGTAACCACTAGAGTGGATTCTCAGCAGCGCACAAGTGCGATGAAGTGCAATAGGGAGAGGCAACCAAAAACGACAATTGTGACAACAAAGAGAATCCGGCTACTATCATCTTTGCCATCGCCGGACTGGATATGGTGCGCAGTTTCTTTAGCGCTACAGACGATGCAAATGTGGGAATCCGGAATCTTGTGCCAGAAAGTGCCAACTAGTCTGAAATTCTAAAAAAAGCCTTTGTATTTGTCGTGCTTGTTTAACAGAAATTTGACCATACTTGACGACAGTTTTTTTTTCTGGCAATGAAGAGATGGCTGCAGGGGCAGAGCATCTGTAGCTACATCACTCTGCCAGCAGTTTGGCCGCAGGAAGGCAGCCTGAAATGCTGCTCGTTGAACTGCCATCTATGGGTACTACTAGTAACAAGACATGTCTCAACAATTTGTTGTAGAAACTGTTTTTTTCCGGGACTCTCCAACATTGAAAATGCGTAGTTACACTAGAAATGTACCTTAAATAATGAGTGCCGCCAATATACCATGTTTTACGACAAAACTATTAACTGCAATCAAGGGCTCTAGACCAACACCGTGTTTACAAACAAAGTGGGGGGTTTGTGGCAGGCAGATCCGATTGGGGGCAAAAAGTAGGCTTAGCACCCTTAAGAATACATGGAAGCAGAAGTTTTCAAAGTAATTTTCTGATTTCACATTGCACCTATGATGTTGTCCCTTCGTGAGGAACAATAAAATTTGTCCTAGAACAGGTTCTGAAAGTATGAAGCGTTCATTGCAAAAGCGATGTATTTTTCAAACACCGCGTTAAGGGGGGATGCTAAGCTGAGTCAACTTTTGAACTACTGCACCAATTGTGATAAAATTTTCAGGGATAGTGGACCTTCTTCTCATTAGACTTTATTAAAAATTTTAACTCCCTAGCTCTAACCGAAAAAAAGTTATAGCTGTCATATTGTCAGGTGTGTCAGTTTAGGAAAACTATCATTTCAAAAACAATGGAGATATACTAAATGTTTGTGATTATATATCTTCTAGATGGTTTATAGTGCAGGATAAGGCCAGTCTCATGTTTTTTATACCATTTCTGCAAAATTTTCATCACTAGTTCAATTTTTCTGTTGTCATTATATATATGTCAAACATCTCAAAATAATTTGTGTTAGAAACTATTCAGCGATCTAAAAAGTGCCTTATCTTGTTCCTGAGAAAATTTCACTTGAGGAACCACCTTGAAAGTAGCTTTTGGCGATGTAGCTTGGAAAACTAATTGTTTTTGTTTTTCCAAAAAAGTGCAAACTGAGAAAAATGAGTTCAATTTCAGAAAATGCTATTTTACTTTAGGGTTAAAAAAATATAGTCAAAGTGCCCTGCTCCATAGGTCGGGCCCTCCTCTTCAACACGATGATGCTCTGTGGCAAATGCTTCAACCCTTCTTTTCTTTGCTTTAGAGCTGTCCATCGCCCTTGCCTTCACTCGTGAAATACTTTGATCAGCTTGCTTGCTGGACGTGCTTCATCGCCTGGACTTCATGTTCTAGTTCCAGTTTGTTAAACACTCTCTTGATGCCAAGTGTGCCCTCAATAAATTGTAGCACAGCCAAGGCTGCTGCAGTCTCCACGGTTCTTAGTGATGTAAATTCGGTCTTCGGGTGACGAACCATCATCAGAGCTTGAAGGGTTCGTGTCAGTCGCCGACGGCAGGCTTGGGCCTGGCGAACACACAAGCAGATGCTCACTTGCTGGCGGTCACCCAGTGCTGAGTGGGCCTCTCGCTTTCCTAGTGCGTTTTTCCTTCCCAAGGCTTCTTTGTGTCGAAGCCTTCATTGCGAGCATCTTCCGGTCACACCACCAGCCACCCGCTGATCGCAATGAACTCACAGAAAGATGGAAAGGTAACAGATAGCAAGTGTTGAACACAACCAAAGCGGGAGCGACTCCGAATTGCGCGAAAACAGCGTTGGGTGGTCACATGGTATTTTCCCAACAATCCGGGCTCCTGTTTTGGTTTGGCAGCCACTCTGTAGTTGCCGCGGCCAGAACTATGCACCTTTCTTTTTTAGTTTGTCATTAGTTAGCTTGTGTATTCTCGATAGGTCTTCCGTGACTAAAAAGTGCGAAAAACAAACTTTCTAACGCGGGCATTAACTTCGCGTTCGGATTTTTGCCTGCACTGAGGCTGCGTCTTGAGAAGAGCGTTCATAGACACCTTCGATGGCAAATGCGTACCACCGCCCCATGAGAAGAATTAATTTTCTTCTTTCATACTGCTCAGATAACAACCAAACTTGATGATAATATTTTCCATTAAACTAGCAATCTAAAACAAGTCAAACTTAAATACACAATTTTTTCCGAAAGTCGGTATTTTAGCCCTGCATCCCCCCTTAAGTGCGCGTGGGGGCGACTCCTGGCATGGGGCACAGAACGGGAGTGCGGCTCATTGAAACACATGTAAGCAAAGCTGTCAGAAATATTTTTATTGTTTCCAAGAGCACCCATGGAGGTGGCTGTTTGTTAACATTTGGCGAGTGCTTTGAACAAGAATGCAATAAAGTACGCTTTGTCATTTCAAAGCTATCTTTTTAAAACACCATTATAAATATGCATTGCAAAGACGGACATACCCCAAAAGGTACTCTATCCGTTGGGTGTTTCCCTAAACCGCACAAGCTCCTGATGTAGTCTGATATTTATACTGCGCATGATGCATCCCCTCGCAAATACTGCTGTTCAATTGGTGGCAAGGTTTAGATTGAAGACAGTCCTCAAACAGCATGGTAAATGAAATGTGCACAGTACCAGACGACTAACATTGTGACTGCACACTGTGGGATACACAGGTATCCCCTCCTCGTCCCCCGCGCCAGCGGCGACCGTGACTTACACGGGCGCGCAGGCCGCCAGGAATGTGGAGAGAAGGCACCCCCGCGACTCTGCTCATTTCCGCCCCAGCACTGACGTGACGTCACGGCAGCGCGCCGCGTTCTGCGGAGAGGGTAGCACGCCTAAGCTTGACGGTAACGATTTGCTGCCAGGGAGGCAATGACCGAGGGGATAAAAGGGGTGATCGCGCGGCGGGAAGGGGCTCTCGCCGCCGGACCTTACCTGAGTGCCCCACGGACCCCTTTCGCTGCCCGCCGGCCCCCGAACACCAACGCCGGTCGACGTCAACGACTTGGTGAGCTACGGAACATCCATTTTACGGATAGAACATTCTTCCGCAGTGTGCTTTACCTCGCGTTAGGATAATAAACTATTTCCTAGCGTGCCCTGCCGTTGCCTATTTCGTCCGGACCTGCCGTGGCTGCGACTCTGCGCCACGGGTTGGGGAAACGTGTTGCGTACTTAAATAACGCCTCCGTGTAGCTTGCACGGAAGCTCGCCTTCCCGGCCGGCTGGACGCAGAGTGGCCCCATATCTTGGCGCCCGAACGTGGGGCGAACTAGGCAATCGAGCAGTGACCTTTGTTGGAGCGAACGACTACCGTCGCCCTAACAAAGGATGGCAGCCGACAGGAGTGACTTGCAGTCTTTGTTTATGCTGTCAGAGCCAGCGGCACATAACCAGGGCTCCCTACTTGACGCGCCGTTGGAAGGGTTTGAATTTGTGAATCTTGGGCGTTCCACGCGGAATAGCCGAGTAACATCCCCTGACGCGTTGGTAGGACTTAGGCCTGGCATGGGGGGCTCCACATCGGGCGCCTCGCCGCTCCGCGGCGCGAACAATGAGGCACCTAGGCCACATCATTCGACGCCATCAGCGGCTGCGCCCAACTGCGGGGGTGTTAGTCCGCAATCATCCGAGGTGCTCTTGCAGAACGCAATGCAGGTTATGCAGAGTCTAGCGGGTATTTTGCAAAACAATTTGCAAGCCCCGGCCCAGTCACCACGTGTTAGGATAGACTTGCCTACCTACACGGGGTACCACGACATTGCGGGAGCAAATGAGTACCTCGACCGTCTGCTGCATTATCAGCAAGTGACAGGAATCGCAGACGCCGAAATGCTCGCGCGTGTTGTGCCTGTTTCTTTGACGGAGCAAGCGGCCCGCTGGTACCGACTAGCCGGCAACCGAGCGAGGACAATGGAGGAGTTTTGCGCAAGCTTCCGCGACGAATTCCTTCCCGCAAACTATGAGTGGCGTTTGAGGAGAGAGCTGGAGCTCCGAACCCAGCACCCCGACGAGTCTCTGTTAGAGTACGTCCGAGCGATGGACGAACTTTATCGCCTCGCTGACCCTCGCGCCACGAACACGGAGAAAGTTGAGCGTGTCACGAGACAAGCGCACCCGACTTTCACTGCCTACCTGAGAGGAGTCAGGTTCAGAGATTTGGATGAGCTGGCAGCTGAGGCGAAGCACATTCAGGGAGACATCCTCTCTGCGCGAGCGTATCGGCCGCCCCCACCCGCATCGCTGTCACTTAAGCCGCGCTGCGCGTGGAATGGCAGCTCAGCCCGCAGCCCCTCCAGAGCTGAAGCGTCAGCACGATTTGCTGACGAGCGTGTCCCAAGGGGTTGGGAGTTGTCCGACCGCGCTTTGGACCCATTCAGCTACGTGTTGCGAACAGCACACGCTGTCGCAGAGCGGAATGAACCGAGGCGAGATCGCGAAGCCGACACGCGGCCCCCACCATCCGCGCCGCGAGTTCGAGATGACCGACCGGAACGGGGCGACCAGCGCCTAGCCCGTCGGGGCCCGGGCAACCGTTGCTACCGGTGCGACCAGCCGGGACACTTCGCCCGCGAGTGTGGCCGCCCTCCCGCCCGTGACCAAACACGGTCGGGAAACGGCCAAAGCCGCCGGTGATCGACCTTCGATTCCGCGCGGCGTACACAGAAAACCCCGGTTTGCTAGCGCCTTTGGCATGTCGCGTAGGAAATTCTGTTGACCTGTCAGCGCCGTTCATTGAGCTAACAATAGCTCGAAAGAAATTCACCGCGTTACTAGATACAGGAGCAAGCGCTTCTTTGTTCGGTGACGAGGTGTTAAACCATCTCCGCGAGAACAAAATCCGGCTGAGAGAGTGCGATACCACTTTTCGCCTCGCGAGCGGCACAGCGCAATCAAGCGGTGCAGCTAGGATAGTGGTTCGCTGGGAAAGACGCATGCGGCGACAACGCCTCGTTCATCTTCCCTGTTTATCCGTTCCTGTAATTCTTGGACGAGACTTCCTAGCCAAGACAGGTATTGTGATAGACATCAGCAGCGGAGGCTACAGGGAGCGCACGTCAGGCGCCTTGAAGCCTTTCGCGAAAGCGCCTGCGGCGTCGCACACCATTCAGACTCCGAACGCGGCGCGAGCGGGGGGAGACCGTGACAAATCCACCGCGCCAGCCCGAGATCCAGGAGGCGAGCGGACCATCGCCGCTGAGGGAGAGGGCAGAGAGAAGGTGGCCGCGGTAGAAAGCTGCTCTGCCGCGCAGGGGAGGTCAGCGCACCCCTTGTTGTCGGAAGTGAACAGCGTGATGGAGAGGGAGAAGGCACGTTTGTCATCGCTCCTCTACGAGTACAACGCGACATTCACTGACCGCCCGGGCCTCACTACCCTAGTCAGGTACCGAATAGACACGGGTGACGCACTGCCTTGGAAGTGCAATCCTAGACCAATTAGCTTGGCCAAGAGAAAAGCACTGGACAGCGCCTTAGACGAACTTATCGACACTGGCGTTGTTGAGAGGTCTAACAGCCCTTGGGGCTTCCCGGTAGTCTTGGTTCCAAAGAAAGACGATACATATCGACTTTGCGTGGACTACCGCAAGCTGAATGAGGTTACGAGGAAAGACGCCTACCCTCTACCCACCATTTCTTCCCTAGTGTCCAACCTAGGTGGGGCGAAGTACTTCACAACGCTCGATGCTAGCCGCGGATACTTTCAGGTTGAAATGAATGAGCGGGACAAGGAGAAAACTGCTTTCACTTGTCACAGAGGCCTTTTCCAGTTCAAGAGAATGTCTTTTGGTTTGGTAGGAGCACCCGCTACTTATCAGCGCCTAATGGACCGTGTTCTGGGAGATGCGAAGTGGCAACATGCGCTCGCGTACCTAGACGACATCGTGGTGTACTCGAAAACGTTCGAGGAACACCTGCGCCACTTGAGGGACGTCCTAGAGAGGCTGAGGTCTGCGGGAATCACTTTGAACCCGAAGAAGGCACAGATCGCCACGACCCGAATAACACTGTTGGGGTTCACGATCGACAGAGGCCGCATTCTGCCATGCGACGATAAGCTTGAGGCTTTGCTTAAGTTTCCGTCGCCCACAGATATAGCCGGACTCAGGCGCTTCCTGGGAATGGCGAACTTTTATCGCCAGTTCATCCCAGAGTGCGCAGCGCTGCAGGCGCCTTTGACAAAGCTTTTGAAGAAAGGCGAGCGCTGGAGTTGGGGTCACGAGCAAGAGGATGCACTGCGCAACCTCACCAAAGTGCTCGCTGACACGGCTGAGTTGCAGCTACCCGACCTAAACAGGGAGTTTGTGATTCAAACCGACGCAAGCGACCTGGGCTTAGGAGCAGTGTTGCTTCAGGAGCATGAAGGCTTTCTCCGTCCGGTAGCTTTCGCGAGCCGTTCGTTGACGCCGGCAGAGAGAAACTACTCGGTGACAGAGAAGGAATGTCTCGCGATAGTTTTTGCTCTGCGTAAGTTCGACTACTACGTCGATGGGGTGACATTTGTGATCGAGACGGATCACATGGCGCTCACCTGGCTGAGACGACTCAGCGAGCCGAGCGGCCGCCTAGCGTGTTGGTCCCTGTTGCTGCAGCGTTACGACTTCACCGTGCGCTACCACAAAGGGAAAAACAACGCTGTGGCTGACGCACTCTCGCGAGCGCCTGTCCAGTGCGAGGAAGGTCACGCGACCGACCGCCCGACAGCCGGGGAGAGCGAGGGACTGACCCGAGCCGTAGCCCATGTAAGGAACGTGGACCAACCAGGGCGAGAGCGAGAACCACGTGGACTACGCGAGTTCCGTGGGGATCGTGTTCAGCAGAAAGGAGCTGCTCGAAGCTCAGCAGAAGGATCCGTTTTGTCGAAAGGTATTCGACGGGCTCCGGGAGCCGGGCGGCAGGGCCGCCGCGCACAAGGAGACAGCTGGTTTTGCTGTCGGTGCGGAGCGCTGGGAAACAGCTGGTAGAGCTGTGAGCGCGATGGATTCGTATCTGCTGGATTCCGACGGCGTCCTGCTGAGGTATATCACCTCCGAGAACGACACAAACGAGGCGTTCAAGGTGGTGATACCGCGAGTATTGAGAGCAGCACTGTTACGCTACTTTCACGACTCGTGCATCGCTGGGCATGCAAGCGGCCCCAAGACTTACACTAAGTTGTGTCGCTTTGCTACCTGGCTTGGCATGAAAAGGGACGTAATACGCTACGCCCGCTCGTGCCACGTGTGCCAAAGTGTGAAGCCCCGAGGCGGACGACCACCCGGCCTCATGCACCCGATTAACAGCCAGACTCCCTGGCAAATCGCGGCGTGCGACATCATGGGACCATATCCTATGACACCGTGTAGGAGCAAGTTCTTGCTGGTGGCCACGGATCACTTCAGCAAGTGGGTTGAACTTTTCCCCCTTAGAAAGCTGACGGCACGAGTGATCATGGAGAAGCTGATGGACGTATTCACCAGGTTCGGTTTTCCAGAGCAGCTGATAACGGACAACGCGTCCTACTTCACTGCGAAGGTGTTCGTTGATTCGTGCGCTGCACTCGGCATTAAGCACAAGAAAACGACCACCTATCATGCTCAGTCGAACCCCACGGAACGAGTCAATCGCAACGTTAAGCACTTGCTTGTCGCGTACTCTGAGAGGCACAAAGATTGGGACTCCTATCTGCCGGAGATCGCGTTTGCTTTGCGTTCGACCGTTAACCGCTCGACTGGGTATGCGCCGTGTTCTCTCAATCTGGGTAGAGAGCTGCTAAATCCGATGGACCGGATTCTATCGGACAGCAGGAAGATGCCAGTCGCTTCGTCAGCACGAGCTGAGTACGCGACGCAGCTGCGCGCTAAGATGACGGAGGCCTTACACAAGGCTCGCCGCAACCTGAGCACCGCTAGGGCGCAGCAGAAAGCACAGTACGACCGCTCGCACCGGGATGTTCACTACGAAGTGGGCGATCTGGTGCTTCGACGCCAGCACGTTCTCAGCGACGCTAGCAAACAGTTTGCGGCCTCGTTGGCGCCAAAATGGATCGGGCCGTTCCGCGTGCGAGAGAAACTTTCCTCGCTCGTTTACAGGCTCGAGGACTTGCGGTCGAAACCGACAGGCGGACCGGTGCACGTATGCGACCTGAAACGTTACGTGCAGCGAGATGAGTGGGTAGAGGACACAGCCCGACCCGCGCCGCAGTCGGATAACGAGATCTGCGATCAGCCGGCGAACCCCGCGTCCCGCTATAACTTGCGCCCTAGGCAGAAACAGAATCTGCCTGCGCAGCCTAGAGCGAGGGCGCGAGCCGGCAGGCAGTCTCGTTAGATGCATGAACGTACGGGCCGCTCATGCCGATCAGTGTCACGCAAGACTGACTTGCATTAACCCTCATGACTCTCGTGAGGGTCGAACAGCCACGCAGCACGCGCTGCGGGAGCTGGCTACATCTGTGTTGACCTTTTCCAGCGCAGATGGAAAAGAAGCAGGGCACATCGGAACGACACCGTTCCACTACCAGCCACCATCCAGCTTCGGCAACGCGCCGCGCCCAAGGCTCGACGCTACGCCCCGCCCGCGACCTGCAGTTGCCACCCTGGCCACCCCGGCTACCTGCCACAACGCATCGGAGCTGCCCACCCGTCGACTGTGCGCCACCGCCTGCGGGGCCCCATTACCACCGCAACCCTGGGTCCTCGCCTGCTGACCAGGTATGCCAGGGCAGCCCAACCGCGGCCTCAACCATAAAGCGCCGCAGCCCTGGCCCCTGAAGCCACCTGACCCAGTACCTCAGGGGCGCAGCCATGGACCTGGCCTCCAAGCCATCCCAGCCGGCGCCAAGGACGCGGTCGACCGAATTCGCCGGAATGGCGCAGCCGCGCGCACTCGGAAGACCGTGAGAGGGAGCAAGATTCCAAGCGTCATCGTGCGGGAGGCCAAGCCCTCGGAGCGAAGCAGCTGATCGGCGGGGGCGTGGCGCGGCCGTCAACCGATGCACCGGCGGGAGATGAAGAACTTCGATCCCAGGATGGCGGAGATCAAGTAATGTTGCCCCTGTTTCTGTGTTTGGGAGGCTTCTTAAGGAGGGGAGGATGTGGGATACACTGGTATCCCCTCCTCGTCCCCCGCGCCAGCGGCGACCGTGACTTACACGGGCGCGCAGGCCGCCAGGAATGTGGAGAGAAGGCACCCCCGCGACTCTGCTCATTTCCGCCCCAGCACTGACGTGACGTCACGGCAGCGCGCCGCGTTCTGCGGAGAGGGTAGCACGCCTAAGCTTGACGGTAACGATTTGCTGCCAGGGAGGCAATGACCGAGGGGATAAAAGGGGTGATCGCGCGGCGGGAAGGGGCTCTCGCCGCCGGACCTTACCTGAGTGCCCCACGGACCCCTTTCGCTGCCCGCCGGCCCCCGAACACCAACGCCGGTCGACGTCAACGACTTGGTGAGCTACGGAACATCCATTTTACGGATAGAACATTCTTCCGCAGTGTGCTTTACCTCGCGTTAGGATAATAAACTATTTCCTAGCGTGCCCTGCCGTTGCCTATTTCGTCCGGACCTGCCGTGGCTGCGACTCTGTGCCACGGGTTGGGGAAACGTGTTGCGTACTTAAATAACGCCTGCGTGTAGCTTGCACGGAAGCTCGCCTTCCCGGCCGGCTGGACGCAGAGTGGCCCCATAACACATAGGTGGCAATGGCGGACGCTGGAGGCGGTCGAGGGTATTGTTGGCGCCATGTGCTAATGTGCTAGAGTACATGGTTCTCTTTCATGCACTAGCCATAGTGTTTGAGAACTGCTTTTTCATGTAATGCCATCTGGGCTGTCTAGTCCTAACTACTGTATTAGTGAGCAAATGTAGTGCATGCGGAAGCATGTCGGACTACAAGAGAAGCTCGCACGTTTCAGGAAAACGCCCTGCGGATAGAGCACCTTTTGGGGTTTACACACGGCTTTTTAACACGTTTTTCGCGACACATTAAAAAGATCGCTCTGAAATGACGCAGCATACTCTGTCACACTCTTCTTCAAAGCACCTGCCAACTGTAAACAAACAGCCACCTCCATGGTTGCTCTTGGAAACAATAAAAATATTTCTGACAGCTTTACTTGTATGTGTTTCAATGGGCCGCGCTCCCAATCTGTACCCTCAGCTGGGAATTGCCCCCCACGCACAATCAATGCGGTGTTTTAAAAATACATCGCCTTCGAAAGGATGCTTCATATTGTCAGACCCTGTTCTAGGATGAACTTGGTTGTCCTTCATGAAAGGATGACACCATAGGTGCACTGTGAAAACAAAATACAGCATTGAAAACTTTTGTTTTCATGTATTCCTATGGGCACTAAGCCTACTTTTTACTCCCAAGTTTTGCCCAAATCGTCCCAGCTAGCGACAACAGTGCCACCGCATCTTGCTTACGTCACAGATCGGTGTCGGTTCATATACTAAAGCGCAACAAGAAGAGGATGTGTATGGCTCGATAGCTTTGCTGCATAGCTAAAATAGTTGTTGCAGGGTATAGCACTTTTAGAAAAACAGACCGACCTTTCTATTTTATTTCTTTAGCACGTATGACACGGAAACACCAATTGCATCAGCTGACGCCTGATGTGGAGACCATCTCTGTCATAAGCTCGACAAGAAGGAAAACATAGAAGCTGCGGTTTTCTACCTCACACTGCTTCTAACCAACAGCAGGATCTAGTGACCCACTGTAATTCCCACTCCTGTACTTTCAAAGAAGCTTTCACTCCCCAGAAGCTTCGAAGACAAACTGCAGCTTAATATAAGTGACAGCACCAAACCTTGAACGACCAAATTTGCTCCTAGATCAGCAGTTCGTGTGCCACATGCGACAGCCCTCAACTAATATTACAGCTGCTTGCAACACTTGCTGCAACGCAAACCCATACAGTTAACACTTGATGTAACGAACTTCAATGTAATGAAATCTTCAATGTAACGAAGTATTTCAGTTTTTATAAATTCAAGTCCATAGAACAACATGTATTTTCAACCTCAATATAAGCATATTTTGGTGCACTTTCGATTACATGAAATTTCACTGCTGGCTGGAAATGAACCTGAGGAAAAACTGCGCTGCTGGCGCGAGTGGCTGAGCGGAGCGCATCTGTAATATGAGCGCCGCCCAACTTTCACATATAGAGCGCATAGGCAGACGAAAATACGATGACGATTACAGTGGGGAGCACAGTGCCGATTGCGCCATCTGGAGTAGTACAGGCGAGGCTGGCACAAGCGTCTGTACAGCGTTCGCCAGGCCAGCCCACGGATCGCACTGTCTCGCCAAAATCGGCGCCAAATGCGGCGTGCTGCCCGTCCTCGAAGGCAACGCGCCGCTTTAATCATGTTTACAGATGCCCAAAACTAGCCGTGAAGCCCGTCTCAGGCTTCGGACCTGACAACCTCGCTTCTCACTGAGACGATGTATGTGTGTACACTGCAAAAAAAATTGGTGGTGGTTTAGCTCTGGTTAAACCTGGAGTGACGAGATAGCTACAGCTGGCCGAGTGGAACTTGCTCAGTTGAATTGCAAAATGCCGCCGGCAGCTGCTCCGCACCGCAAAACCAACCACGTGCATGACAGCGTGGCGGCGGCGCCACCGCCCCGCTGAAGGCTCGAAATGCTACTGTAATGTAGCTATCGCTACAAAAGACACTCAATCTTGCTTACAGCGGAAAACTCGAGGAGCGGGGTGGGCCTGATTTCATTTCATTGGTTAGTAATTAGAGGACACTCTCTTATCAACGTGAAGAAAGAAAGGAAAGCAAAGGAATAGGAATGGAGTGGGGTGAGGGAGGCAGCGTGACCCGCTGCGAGGCTGCCGCCAATGGCCACGAGGTCGCTGCGGCGGAATGTGCCGTCATGTCGGCGGTGTGCTCGAGGATGATGACAGTAAAGAGGATGACAAGAGGATGATGACAGTAAAACCAATACTCAAGATGAGTGTGTGTTGTTGCCATCACCTACGAAGTGGTTGGACATCATGAGGCGGCTCTCGAGCTGGCAACATAAGCACGACGCATGTAACATCGTTGCTGCTGGCAAAGAAAGGGCAAAAGCAAAAGAAGTAAAGGAGCGCTTTAATCGCAAATAAAGGCTTTTCCTGTGACTTGTCAGCAGCGCGTTTTTGGTGGATTCTTAGCGTGCTAGAAGATGATTTTTGATGCAGTGAAATCTCAGTATCACGAAGTAAACTGCCGATTTTACCAACTTCGTTAAATCTAGGTTTAACTGTATAGCATGGCTAAGCATGGCCACCACAACTGAACGAAGGATAGGACAGAAAGAACGTGAATGGCTGCATGCTGGGGCCTGCTCAAATGCTAACACTGAACGCTTTCAATAACTGTGCACACAAGAGAGGCTACATTGTGAACAATGATGATGATGCAAGCTGTCGTTCCTTGTGCATGAGACATTTGCATGCATCGGCAACAGCATGTGCCATGTATTGGACTGCATGATCTGTTCTGCTTCCATGGCACCATCACTTTAATGCATACCATTAGAGTTGTCATCACACCAAAACCTTGTCGATGTCCAGTGTCAAGAAATTCACTGATTTGTCAAGAAAGGTTATGTGACCTTGTGACAATCACAACCTGCCGACTGGCCACCCTGACTGGTTGAAAGATGTCGCATGAACTTATGACGTCGTCACAACTTGCCTACCGTGGCAAGTGGCAACTTGTCCACCGGATTGTGAGCAACCTGCCCACCATGGCAGGTGGCAATTAAATTAATGAATGGTTGAGGGAGGTCATGCGACCCTGTGACGTCAACACAACCTGCCTACTGGGTTGTGAGCAACCTAGTTTCTAGACAGCAACTAGAAAGAGAATTTAAATCAAAAATCAGAAGAAAAAAAAATGTGTTACTACAGTCGAACCCGGATATATCGAACCCGCATATTTCGAATTATTGGCTATATCGAACACACAGATTACCCCCTTGAAAATACTATGTAAAAGTATAGGACAATTGCGTAGTATATCGAATTTCATTTTCGTTGAACATTCGATATATCGAACGGCGCGCTGCGCCGCGCCCCTGGAAGGTGCGCTTTTCCCAAAGACATTCGTGTCCGGTCCTCAGAGGTAAACATTTCCGCAGAGTCAGTCAGCAGGCTCCTCCTCTGCGCATGCGCGGCCGTCGCCTAGCGACGGAGACGCAGAGCCTTTCCCCCGTTCTTGCGCCCCACCGGCGCGAGCTCTCTCGCTCCTCCTCTACCGCCGGCGTGTGCATTGGGCAAGGGCATTGGAGCTCATCGAAGAGAGTGCGCGGCATGGAGACGCGGCGACGTTTCCAAGCCACGCTTCCTGGGAAAAGGGAGAGAGAGAGAGTGAAGGGTCGGCACGGTCGCTCGTGGGCCAGGGGAGACGAGAGAGCCAGAGAGGGCTTAAAAAACGAACATAGCGCCTTCGACGGCATATTCCGCCGATCTTTTTCCCCGCTCTCTTCTTTCTTTTCCCTTTGTCGTTCCTTCGCAGCCCCGTTGACTGTCGCTCGAACAGGCTTCGCTCGGACTGCTCCATCTGCACATCGTGCATGTTGTTGTGCGTACCTTTGTTTCAACGTGCCGTGTGTAGCGTGTATGATTGCAGTCATCTGGTGAGCTATGGCATCCGCGGACATAAAAAAGAGGAAGAATCTGGACTTTGCAAGAAAGCTTGAAGTAATCCGGCGTGTCGAGAATGGAGAAAAGAAGTCCTCCGTGGCAGACGCGTTCGGCATTCCGCGGAGTACTTTAAGTATGTTGTTAAAAAACAAGCAGGACATCAAGCTTAAAGCAGGTGAGGAAAGTCGCTCGGGAGCGTGTCGTGTGCGCCCTGCTGCTTTTGACAAAGTGGAGAAGGCACTCTACACGTGGTTTCTTGAAATCCGAGCGAAAAATATTCCCGTGAATGGCCCGACCTTAATCGAAAAGGCCAAATGGTTTGCTACGGCTCTTGGCGAAGAGAACTTTTGCGGTGGCACTGGATGGCTGCAACGGATTAAAAACCGCCACGGCATTGTAGGAAAGGCCATTTCAGGCGAAAGTGGGGCTGTCAGCAGCCAGGAGATGCAGCAGTGGCTTTCTGAGGAGTGGCCGAAGATCACTGAGAAGTTTTCGCCTGCAGAAATCTTCAATGCAGACGAAACTGGTCTCTTTTGGCAAATGTTGCCGAATAAGACACTCGCTCTTCGTGGAACCACATGCCACGGTGGTAAAATGAGCAAAGTGCGTGTGTCGGTGCTGCTTGCAGCCAACATGGACGGCTCGTGCAAGCTACGGCCATTCGTGATCGGGAAGAGCAAATCACCGCGCTGCTTCAAGAACTGTAAACAGCTTCCCATCCGCTACGGCTGTAATAGGAAGGCCTGGATGACACGTCAACTTTTTCTTGAATGGCTGCAGGCTTGGGACGCTGAGTTGGGCAAGTCGGGCCGCCGAGTTTGCCTTCTGGTAGACAACTGTTCGGCCCATCAAACAACTTGCAAGCTGCAGCACATCGAATTGAAGTTTCTCCCGCCGAACACCACAGCGAGACTGCAGCCCCTCGACCAGGGTATCATAAAGGCATTCAAGGTAGGCTATTGGAAGCGACTTATTCAACGGCTCCTCATAAACCTCCGCATGGGAACCGATCTCAAGATTGACCTGCTTGGCGCGATCCAGATGATTACCGGCGCTTGGGGCGACGTGAAGCAGGCCACAGTAGCCAACTGTTTTGGCAAGGCAGGCCTTGAAGTGGCCAGAGATGAATGTCCGGAAGCTTTAGATGACGATGAGTACTTGGAGGACGCGTTCCGCGACTTGTCCAATTTTTCCGGCACCGTCCCGCCCGAAGTTACTGTTGATGACTTCATTAATGCTGACAGAGAAGTTCAAGCGGTAGCCGACCTCGCTGATGAGGACATTGTGGCCGGAATAGCTGATTCCAGCGACAACGAGGGCAACTGTGTTTTCGAAGAAACGCGTCCGTGCACAGCCACTGAACTGGCGTCAGCGTTCAGCCTGATTCGGCGCTGTTGCGGCGAAATGGAAGGCACTGGGCTCTCGCACCTAGACAGTCTCGAGAAGATTGAAACTAGTGTTTTAAACTTCATTTCCCTGAGGAAAAAGCAGCCCAAAATTAGTGATTTTTTTTCCGTGAAATAAAGCGCTTTCATATTGTGTGCACATGCTATGTGATTCGCGGCTGTTCCAATTGGTAAGCCACAATTTTTTATGATCGCGAGTGCTTTTTTGGCCTATATCTGTATATCGAATTTTCGCTATATCGAACTATTTTCCGATCCCCGTCGAATTCGATATATCCGGGTTCGACTGTATATGCAGATGTTCGCACCTCACAGCACAGCAGATACGTGATAGCGCAGGTTGTAGTCCGAATATGGTGGTTAATGGACCGGCAATTGCAAAAAAACTGACACAAACACACACAGAAGTTGCAACAGAAGCTGCGACAAATGTGAAATCTAATGCTATTGCATTCCACTGTTAATGCGACTTTAGCGTCCTCATGGTGCTTTTCACAATTTCCGCATTTGAATTTAAATACAATATTAGAGAACTGTGTGAAACAGCGGCTTAAGTAGTGGAAAAATAACGTTTGGGATTGTATGATTCCTGCACAGGGAGTGGGCCCATGCAATGCACCCTGGAAATCGAACCAATGGTTTCTGCTATGCTGCACATTTCTTGTGCTGTGTGCGGCCATAAGGAGGACCGACAGATTGCAAGTTAGCTGCAGTGCATGAGCAAAAGAAATGTTAAATCTCGCCTGTCACGCCTGGTAAGATGCTTGTCATTTTCCAAACCCCCCACAAAGCAGCAGTAATGACTAACAAAACAGGAGCAGTGCTCACAGTTTTCCGCTGCGTGGACCTCAGGTGTGGGCTGTCGGGAAAATCCACTGTCTGGGCTCGGTACAGGAATGCCGCCTGACTTGGAGCATCAGCATCACTGGCCACACTGAGGCTGCCATCATTCAGCTTCTCTGTGCCACTGTGAAGGACCCAACTGACAATCAGCAAGAGAGAAACTGAGTTCGCATGGTTTAACATGCCCTTTAACTTCAACTTAAATAGGTTAGCATACTACAACTTACAGTATGAATTATTACCTGTAGTACTAAACAATACTAATAATTACTGTACAAATCATTATTACCATTACTATAAAAATTTTATAATATATACACAAAAAAAGAGTAGTTGATCTGTAGCAAGATTTTCTCTGTTACCAATACAATCTAAGCACATCTAAATTTGTAAAAGCAGTCATCAAAACCAAGGAAAGCATAGGGAACATTTTTTTAAATTTGTTTAGTCGATCAATGAGAAAATAGTATTATAATCAATATTCACCTGAAATAAAATCGATTAGGAGATAGGCGGTTGTGGGTTTCCAATCCCACTGGTGGTATGTGGTTGTTTTTCATGCACTTTCTAATCGATTGTATTTCAGTTAAATATTGATTATAGCACTATTTTCCCATTGACTGACACCACAAATTAAAAAGAAAAGAGTTCCCCTACACTTTTCTTGGTTTCCTTGGTTCCAATGACTGTCCACTTCCTTCAAATGTACGTCACAAGAAGCACTTCATCCCTCCACCCTTGTCTACACAATATAGCTGCAAAAGCAGGAAAATGAATTAGCAAAGAGAAACAGCACAGGCACGTGTCACCCTCACCCATCTTTTGCAGTTTCCGACATGCTGTTTGAGGAGTCTGAAGGTGAGAAAGGAGGGTCCCGCAATGCAGTGTCCTCAGGACTACTGGCACTGAAATGTCACAAGGAATATTCTGCTGAAGTGATTATGGTCAGTTCGCATAACAGGGTGATAATATAATTGAAAAACATGCCAGTTGAATGTGCACTACACACCAGTGCTTACATGACTGGAAATAACAAATTTTTGCAAATCACTGATTAATGTGAAAGAATGGCTGGGTAAATGCTGCAACATTTACACCACATTTCACAAAACGTATACACGTGTTCCGTAAGTGTTCCATAAAGCATTTATTCCACAGAAAGAAACATCAAAATTTCTTCAAACAGAGACGGACACCAGGCTATGCTTACTTCTTTTTGATTTGCACAGCAGTACTGCAAACGGCAAGAACGAAACAAAGAAAGTCGAGAGTATATTAATATATCAACTACCTCATCATCTCAAAACTGCCATAGCTACAAAATCAGCAAGCAAAAAGTGTGTCACATCACGTGTTTCAATATCTCCCCTGACCAGGTTTTGACATTTTAAGAAAACAAGTGCAGTGTGTAAACCCAGCAGCTGTGATAATCACTGCAAAGTATGTGCAGTGTGTAAACCCAGCAGCTGTGATAATTACTGCAAAGTATAAGAGCCAAACATGCCATGAAAGAAGGCAATAATTCAAGCCTAAGCCTGTTCCTGCTCCCTCTCGACTTGGCTAACCTTCTAGTCCATGTAATGGCAAAGCTGCATTGCATGATGCACAAAGCCCAGATAGTTTCACAGGTCGATCATCCTGACTGACGGATGACAGGGTTCTCTGGCTGTGCTGTGTGGTCACACACTTTTCCTGCAGCGTCCATTCTTGAGCATGCATAGGCAAGTGCACTACCTTTGCTCCATCTCAAGACTTTGTTGCCAGTGGAGCACAAGCAATGAGCACAAGGTGTCAACTCTCAAGCTGTCCGGTAGGCTTGCAAGCACAAGAGAACAGCTTCCATATGCACACCGTTCTCACGCACTTGCCACCACTACTTTGTAGCTTCCACTCAACTGCCAACAAACTGTCAGACAGCACTTGCGCATTTCTTTGAGGCCTGTGCTGTATTGTCATTTTATTCATTTTTCTTTGTGCTGCAGCTTCATCATGCTTGCCAGCACATAGCCCCTGTGGAGCGTGCATTTTAATCCACTGGCTAACGGGCTGATGCACCCTACAACTCAGTTGCGATAATCGTGCCTTAGCACAGCACGACACAGTTATTTAGATCCACTATATGCATGCAACAGGCATCAGCATAAACTTGTGCCCACAGAGAGAGGCATCTATACATTTCCCCTTAGAGGGGAGCAGAAAAGGAAATTCTGCCTGCAGAGGCTAGCCACATCATCGAGGAAGAGGATCACTTGGGAGGCGGCTCAGAAGAGAAAAGCATAACGAAACTACTTTACTATGACTCCATTATTAACCAGTCTTTACAGAAAATTTCTGTAAGGAAAAAAATTTCCATGAACAAAGCTTTCAATGAACAAAGCCTCAAACTGTCAGAGGATACAAAAATTTCGACAAGAGGATGGTTAAGCGCCCTTTGAAATGGCAAAGCACACGCGTTAGTCAACACTGCACACCACTGGCCAAAGGCACCTTAGCATCACAAAGGACAGGCAGCTACAAGCACATGTATGAATGACAAGCACATATCACACTTGTGACGTGTGTCTAGTGACAAGAATGACTGGACTGTCACACAAGCACTAATGTGGCAGTAGTACATGTGCCTGCCTGAAGGCAGTGGCTTTAGCATAACTTACGTTGTTGCAGCACAGGACTGATTGTTGACAGCAAGGGATCCATTTGACTGAGGGCAAAGGTCATTCATCTTAGGCAGGACGTTATCCTCTGTGTTGAAGAGAAACAATCACATGAATTTTGTATCAAAGTAGCACCAAGAAAAAAGAAACAAAGCCCACTTGCTCTTCGTAAACATGCCAACAATGAATAAAAAAAGGTGAAAATGAAAAACAGTGCACTGCAGATCTCTGCTTTACCTTATTTGTGAATATCAATGATGGTGACAACAATAATAATTAATTTCAGACACCAGTCACATTAAAGGCACCCTCCAGACTATGCTAAAACTAGCCTTTCTAACTAAAGTGAAAGCTTGTTAATTCAAACCCCTTAATTCTACCCCTTAATTAGGAAATCAAGATGATTCGAACTGCCGGCTCAGTTCCAGCTAACACCCGTGTAAGTCTATGTTGTCATGCGCTCATTAATTCAGACGCTTCGGGTCTCACACTGGTTAATTCGAACAGGCTCCTCAAGGGAGGGCATGTCCAGGTAAGACAGGCGTGGCAAGAGATCGTCAAAATAGCTCTACTCAAAACCTTAATTCCATGTTGCAGAGTCGCTAGCAGCTCGCGCACCTCAGATGCAATGGCAGACGTGACAATGAACAGGTCTTCTTGAGCAGTTCGACGACTTAGTTTCAGTTTCACTTTTCTGAGCTTCCCGCCAGCCTGCAGCTCGACGAGCCGGCATCAGCCAGCCAACGACGTTTCATATGCAGATTGGCATGTCGCTTGTGTTTTCTCCTCTCTCCCCCGATTTTCTCCCCGCTCCAGCGCCGCTAAGCGTTTCCTTCGCTTCCATCCATGTGGTTCCATTCTTCTGATGCACTGAAAATGCACACTCCTCATGGGCCGTTTGGAGTTCGTGTGGTGCAGCCTCCTCATGCGCAACGGTCCCGCTTGTGAGAGATGGGACAAAGTGGTGGCATAGCTCCACCGCATCGCACCGTGAAGGATGCGCGGATGCCCTTCAGATTTTGAAGCACTTCTGCTTCGACACTTCCGGCAGTATACACGTAATAAAGCATAGATGGAAACATGAAAAGCAGTCATTGCCACGCCATTTAAACCTAAAACGTAGGCACCTGCTGCCCAATGTTTCATTAAATTTACTGTGACCCAAACAGTTCTTGACAGCTTTTTCAGGGTCATTCGATAATTCGAACTTTCGGATAATTGTAACCTTTTTTTTCTGATCCTTTGAAGTTTGAATTTAAGAGCGTGAAAAATTAGAATGCACTACCACTAACAGTTGCTACCCTATAACAAAGACAAGTTGCTTTGATAAGGTTTTTAACACTTTTTCTGTGACAAAAAGTACACATGATGGCAACTATTCACTGTCTCATGTTCTAAACATAATTTTAAATGCTCATAAGATGTCAAGTACAACAAACTGAGCACCCTGATTTATCATTTTGATCATTCACTATATTCTTGGGAAGCAAATGGAGACTGATATACTTGCTATAGTATGTCAAAATAAGTGAAACTAAAATGCAGCAAAACGTGGCAAACTGAATTTATTTTTATTTTGTTTTCTTCACCTTCTCTCAACATAGAAAAAAAAAGAGGAGTGGTATCAAGCATAACTTTCAGCTACAAAACGAACATTTGGCATCAGGTAGTAAGGAAAATCAGAATGTAAAAATTAGCAAATAAAGTTCTATTATACGAAAATGACAACATGACATGTGAGAGGTTGACTTCAACTTTATTTTTGTTCACACATTCAGGATTACGTCAAGCACATGCTTTCACAAGACAGGTAAAAAAAGCCAGATTTTACAAATTTTATATTCCTTCCCTAAAGCCTTCGATCCGGTGCTCATGAATGTAATGAATGTGACGTGAATAAGAGAAGCCATCAATGTCCTTAAAAGCCGCCAGGTTCACTTGGAGTTTTTTGTTATCATGCTGCTCCTCTTTCCAGCTTTATCCTGCAGTCTAAAGCATCCGAAATCTGCACAAAACTTTGTGGATGTCAACGACGCTCCTAAAAATCGATTGATCTGTATTTGTGTCTTGTGGCGACTAGAAGCTAAAAGGTTACGCATTTTCCAAACCGCAACAGATGACATAGCTACGACCATGCTCAATGCAGCAGACCGTACTCTAAACCTAGCGAAGTGCAAGGCCGGGGAGACACCTCGCTGCAGTACATTGTTGCTGCTAGTGACAACTACAGCCGGAGCCACATTTTTGAGGACGACCTGCCTGCCTAAGGAAACAACACACATGGAAGTGAGCGACCGGCGTGGTGGGTGCGCAATGAAGCACGGCTCGGGCGGTAACAGTGTTGGAGGCCTCGAGGCTGGCACTGCGGAACAAATGGAGGAATTTTTTGCTCTAGCTTTCAATACATCACAAAGAAAATAATGCTGAGACCTTCTGCCAAGCAGCAATCTTTGGCGTGAACAGGACAAATAAATTTCTAATGATGTAAGCAATATACAACCAACAGATGTGCTCTGTTGCATGCAGCAGTGCTTTCAGCACAGGGCAACCTATCAGTCCATTTTTCTTCTTTAAACAAAGGAAAGCATTTTACAAAGATGTAATACTTGGCATTTAATGGATGCCTTGCATCTCTTTTTGCCTCTGACTGCTGGGTTTGTGAATGTATCATTCCGCGATTATTGCTTTTAGCTGCGCATGAGCCATATGCCTTCATGTGGGGAACTACAAGATGTGGGTATAGGATGGGGGCGGGTGCAGGCAGGCGGGGGGTATATGTAGACTCATATTTGGACTCAACTTTTTTTTTTTTGCCAATGAGTGGCATGAGCTGCGGGGTCAACTTATACACGGCGATATACCGTAAACATTGCGCAATATGTCCTTGTAGAGATTTTAGGACGTTTGCAAAATCTCAGTGTAATTTGCGCACGCCCTTCTTGAAGCCTTAACTTTAGAAAAAAAAGTGTGCAATTTATGCGAGTAAACACAATGTTCCCAGTTCTGAATTGACAACTTTAAAGCCCTATAACTCAACTTCTATGAGAGACAGAGTAATAATGCCATGCATCTTAGCAAATTCTCTTGACCAAAATTTCTTTAAAGGTCCCAGAAAAAAGTTATCCAAGGGCTTGTTTTACATGGAATTATCTCTTTCCTTACTGAAAAAAAGTGACTGATTTTGAATGCTTTAAATTAAAAACTATTTTTTTCAAGAAATGCCAAATGTACCGCACATTGTAAAGCATCAAATTGTAGTTTATTGGTTATACTTCTAAATGAAAAAAAATGCACGAGTTGTGTATGCAAAACTTTTAGAAAAGTATTGGTTAAATATGCTGGTAAGACAAAAAACAATATAAGCAAAACAAGAATAAGCCACTGCACTAAGCCAGAAGTTGATTACAAAAAAAATTAAATATACAAAACGTTGCTCATGTTCTTAGCTACGATTCTTGCCATTTCCAACTGCATGCATAATACACCGCACTTTCCGTGACCTTTCAAGTTGGGGAATATGACTGCTGTGCCAGTAGAGAAAGCAGTCATGTGATGATGATAAGTCGCGATGGATCTGGAATGCGCTGCATATTACACTTGTTCCAAGTTCTGTTCATTCTTGTTTTCTACAGCAGAGCTTGCAGTTCCTATTTTTTCCACTTTTTTTTTTTCAGCTGGTAGCGAATGGGTTCTATGGGTGAAAAGGGGGCATGGCCTTCCTTGACATCATCATAATCGAAATTCTGCTGGCAAATTTGGTAAAATACCGAGGCAGTATGTTACAAAAACTCTAAAGCACCAAAACAAAAACCACTCCTCATTTACAAACCAAGTACACTACATAAAATACAACATGAATGGTAAAATTAAACACGTGCGAGCATACACTGATGTTCCGGGCCTCTGAGGTGAAGTTTTGCTATCGAAACTGATCCAATCAGTCCGCATTGCCTAACTCATCACTGCTGCTCTATTAATGCCTTGACGAAAAGGTACAAAGCATTAAAACAGTGTCCATGCTATGAACCTGATTTTCACAACCTGTTTTATTTTCCCTATTTACCAACCATCAATTTTCTTTGCAGCCAGTCTTCACGATTCAAATACAAACGGTCGATGGCCACTGTGAGTTGTGACTGCAGATTTCTCACATTCTTCATGCAAGGAATATAACAGTGTAGTCAGCAGGCACTGCGTTCACAGCCTTCTGCGAATGCAGGTGCTCAAAGTCCAAGTTAAGCGTTGAGCATTTTGTTGCCGCTGTGCAGAACACATGTGGCTAGCACTTGAAGTGCCCTAATTAAAGTCACTGAAAACAAAAAACATCACCTTTTTAAAGGTTGTGATCCTTTTTTGATGAAGTTTTATAGTAAACTTCATGCATGTGACGCCGGAAACCTTTTTGTTGCAGTCTAGCGTTCAAGCAAAT
Source organism: Amblyomma americanum (assembly GCF_052857255.1). Lineage (NCBI taxonomy): Eukaryota > Metazoa > Arthropoda > Arachnida > Ixodida > Ixodidae > Amblyomma > Amblyomma americanum. The sequence goes on along the minus strand of NC_135502.1, from coordinate 113,428,542 downwards.
AATGCAGTCTCAACTACCTTGCTGTTGCTATGGCAACACATATATGTGCATCTCCTTAGACTAAGGACAGCTAAATGATATAAAAAAGAATGAATACTCAGTACTCGCTCCCCATGATCTACGGGAGACAAAGAGATATGACTAACGCACAATATGCCACAAATGTTCACATCTGACAACGCAGAAACCATGACGAATTGGCTCAAAAGGAAGCAGCGTCATGTTGCAAAACAACAGATACCTAGAGTATGCGTAAGGTTTCACTTGGCACGTGTTAAATAGCAGTTGGCTCGGGAACAAAACATAAGTTGTTGAAGTTATTTGTTGGCTTTAATTTACAAGCTACCGGACCTTGGACTGACTTGACCTAATTAAGACAAAGCCATAAGCTGCCTTTAAAAACCTATTTATGAGCGAAACATATAAATTCAGGTTTAGGTTTATTGGGTTTAACGTCCCAAGGCGACTCGGGCTATGAGAGACGCCATAAGAAGGCCCCAGATAATTTAAACCACCTGGGGTTCTTTAAACACGCAGCGATATATAAGTTCAGTTTAGAAGCAAAACAAAAAACAAAGGTAATGAAAGAAAACACAAGAACATAAAAAAACTTAATTCATCCTTTGCTCACTACTAAGAGACATTACAAAACCACAAAACACTGCACCTGAGCACACGCAGAAAAGCTTTCGCATCGCATCCCAGCTATTCCAGTTAGAGAGATACTGCAGTCTGCACTTTGAAATGGAAGAGTTATACACTATCCGTACCTATTAGCATGACTGATAATGACCTGCGTAGTAGAACCTTGGGGTTGCGAAAAAATTCGTGTCGTCCGAAATTTTGTATCATTTAAACGAAGAAAATCCGTACACAAAAGCATGAAAAATGCATTCACACAGATCTATTTACGGCTGATGGGATCTATTCACTGCTCTGTGGCTACAGCTCGTTACTCGCGGTGCGTACCGCGTGATTGGCGATCGTGACTTTGGCGATGTGCGGGCTGCACACCACCGCTCACTGCACGCAAAGCGTACCGCGCGATTAGCGATCGCGACGTCGGCGATGTGCGGGCAGCGCTTAGTACTCGAAGGTGCGGTCGCAGCTCGCGCATTTGTATCTGCAGATGCGAGGAAGAGGGTTCGGAACATCAGAAATTCTGCACATCGTACACAATGCACTCTGGCTGGGGAATTTTCCGAATTCGTATCATCGCGAAATTCGTATCAACCAGGTTCGTATCACCGAGATTCTACTGTATCAGTATGTGCAAAAAAATATTCATACGACTCCTGGCCACACCATAGCTTGCTAGCAATTCAAACTCCACCACCCCTCCTAACAACATATGGAAGCACAAAAATCCAAGGAGCTAATTTTTAAGAGTAACCTTCACACTTGATGCTCTATATGGAGCTGAAAGCTAGCACTGTATAACCTATAACCTAAAGACTTGAACATTTTTATAAAGAGGTTGAATTGCTTGCCTTATTAGTAATTCTGTCGATCAAGATGTTTGCATGCGTTAGACAGCAAAAATTAAGCTTGCAGCTCACCTAGAGTGCTCAGGAACTTCCTGACAACTGGAAGAACAACTTTTCTTGAGGCCTGTGCGTTGCCCTGGACAAATGTGATGAGGTGGTCGGTCGACATGTGAGACACTTGAAGGTCGAGGGAAGGGTCTCCCACTGCCAGTAGTGTCGAGGTCAGCTGCAGCAAAAGACAAAACAGTAATCACAATGTCAATGAAGAATCTTTGTTATTTTGATTGTAAAGAAAAGATTATGCGCGTCTATGCACATCTAGAGTGACTAATTACATGACAGTCACTTTCCACAATAAGGGGTCGCAAAGGCATGGTGGAAGATGCATGCACTGATCACAGTACATGGGAACCAAAAAGGACAGTTCAAAAATGCCGACACTCCTCAGAACCCAGTTTAAGAGCCTCTGGAATAAATTAACAGCTGGTGGACTAACCTACTGGGTACATTAACTGTCAAGCTCACAAGGCAGCCATGAACACCAATCCCATGAGCACGCAAAATAAAAGCATGCTCCCTTTGTGATCCTCCCTTTGCAACAGACACACACTGAAGCTATGCGTCTAGTTCCTTCAGATATTAAATATTACTGCTTTTCAGAATAAAAACTTAAAATGGTAAGCTTAATCACAAAAGCAATTTCCAAATGGAAGCAACATACTTCTGCAATTATACTATTTAACTGACAATTTTATGAACACCCACTCAAATGGTCTGAAATATGATATCCCACATGGGTGCATTCCTGCACTATGAAATGAAAATTTGGCACCATGCACGCCACTATTTGTTCTGGAATTCGGTCTCAAATGCAGCAGTCATTTATGTACATCTGGCATCAAAAGTTTATGGAAGGCCACTCCACTCTGTTATAGCGAACAAGGAGGTGCAGTGAACTTGCCTCCTCAGTTGAAAAACTCGCGCTGAGATCGGAGAGCATCTCTCAGTCCCCATGACATGTTGGCCAGAACAGATAGTGGCTGGCCAAAAAAGCAATAAAACTGCACATAATGACAGGTCAGGCACATGCCAAAAGCATAGAAGGTCGATCAATGCTCTCGTGTGAGCCGGCTGGCAGAGCGTCTACAGTAGAAGGATTATCGCGGTGGTCGCGACACAGGCGCCAGTGCCGAGTTGAAAGCGAAGCTCCTGCGTTCGGTCGCAGGTCAGCCAATGGCACGGATTTGAAAAGTTTAAATGGCCTGCTAGTTCTGCTGTTCACTTGGCTTGTGTTGCCTCCCGAGCCGTCTGTCTGCCTTTTGTGCTGCTACCGCGTGGACGTGGCACGTAGACACTATATGTGCAGCTTATACGTTCTGTTCGCATGTGTGCTGGGCTATAATTATGTCGTTGCATGGGCCTAGGAATGACAGATTACGCAGTGAAAAATCCAAGTGATGAGTCACATGGAATTTGTGGCAATGCGCCGTTGATGCACAGCTGGGAGGATGCCGTCTGGGACAACTACGTTGGTGCGGATGCCAACATGGAAGCGCCGTGCTTTGACAAAGGCACTGTACACGAAGTACGAGTCCTTCGCAACCGCAGGGAACCTGAGCTTAAAGAACTACCTGCGACCAGCTGCCGTGTACACTTTAACCGCGATTACTCTTACCGCGCCCCTTATTAAGCAGCTGGTTTCCAGCATGAGTCTCAGTGGGAAAAACATGGGCACGCTAAGAAGTTTGGAAAGCCTCACGATAGGCTGTGCTTTGAAAGAATACACGCACATAACGCACTTGTTAAAGAAATGAACGCCAGTTCTGTCGGGGAACCACATATTTGGATGTAATGTGAGAAGTCCATTTACCATGAACTTCGGATACAACAAATGCAGTTCACGTGACCGTAAGGGTTGTTTTAAGTAGGCTCAATTGTATATGGCAATTTCTTCGTATCTAAAGCGTATTGCTTGGGATTTATTGCTGCACTATAGTTCGCACAGTGACAATTATGCTCCACATATCTAATCCAGGATGAATGGAGAGACAGTGATCAAAACTTTTTCCCCTAATATCGCCCTCCACTTACTTTTAACTGCGGGTGTACACAAACCCCACGTTAATAGGTAACTCCTCGGCAAACGAAAGTGCTCTATTTAAAACTAGGAATCGTTTTTGAAACGCAAACTTCACGTCTCAACACAAAATGTAACGATCTTGCAACATGTGAAGACGCCAGCGTGGCTCATTACAACACATTTTTCATGCTGCATTAAGTCAAGCACTCACTCATGGAGTTGCTTAACTAAGTAATAGCACATAACAAGCAAGCAGACACACCACAGCAGAAAGTACAGTTAAACACTGTCTTTTGCATTGCATTCGAATTCCCCTGGCACCCGAAGCCCTCAACCTGCTACACCTTCTATAATGAATGAAAATTCACACAAGAACCCCTCACCCCTGAATGTTCGCACCCAAAGCTTCCACCAACATGTGAAAGCTGGCAACCAGGACACCTGTTCAGAAATAAAGCGGGGCACTGAGTCTACAAATAGAGTGGGTTACCTGCTGCTTGAGCATAATATCTGAAGAAAAGACTGCCAGCTGCCTTTGGACACAGTTGCTCTTCTCCTCGACGGCTATTGTGAGAATGATGAGGGCACTGTAGCCGTGTGTCTCGCAGAACTTGCCGAGCTCTGCCTCCATCGTGTTCTCCTGACAAATGCTCTGCACCAGATAAAATCGAAAGGATGAATAACCAACCATTCAATCAATGCATATGCAGGAAAAAATTCGGGGGACACTTAAGCTCCGCCTTAAGGGTTGTGACACGATAGCGTTAATGGCTCCCTTCTGCGGCCCGGGGTCCTCTTTGAACATGACTGCGCAGACATGGATCTTGTCGGACAAGACCCACAAAACCTCCCGTTAACCAAATCGAACGAACATGCCTCAGTGGCCTAGAAGCAGTGTGTCTGACTCAGGATCCAAGGGGAATGGATTCGGTTCCCATCTCACCCCATTTTCTTTTCAGTGCTGCAATTATTTTCTTTTCATTTTTACGTGTCATAATGACTTTTGAGTCGTGCGACCTTATATTCACAATTTACGTGGTGTTTTAATCTTTTTTCAAATCCACCGCTCCATGTGTGACGTCACTGCCTTTTCAACCAATTTGCATCTTCTTGCACGCTGCCGCTGAGTTCTTTACTGAACAGGAGCCTTAATGCTGTCGTGTTAACATAAGTGAAGGGCCGAAGCACACAAGAATATAAACAGCACATGCTGTATCTATGTACAGGCAACCACCCATGTGCTTTGTACCTACAAAGTAGCTCCAGTGTGAAAATAACTGCAGAATGAATGTTTCGGTTCGTGTGAGACACAAGGCGGCCTACTCATTTTTCTTTCCATCACCCACAGCTACACAAGCACTACAGATGCTTGCAACAACCCACTGCAGTGGCTCAGAGGTTAGGATGCTCAGCTACTAAGCCAGATTTCCCAGGTTCAAACCCAACCACGTCAGCCACGTTTCGACGGAGGCAAAACGCGAAAGGAACGGTATGCTCTGCGATGTCAGTGCATGCTTAAGTCCCCCAGGTGGTCCAAATTATTCCAGAGCCCTCCACTACAGCACTTCTCTCACTTTCCTCTTTCACTCCCACCTTCTTCCCTTCCCTTAAGGTGTGGTTGAAATGTCCAGAGAAGTGAGACAGTTACAGCGTCTTTCATTTCCTAATAACTAATCATTTGCAACAATGACCAAAACACAGCCTGCTTAGGATGCAAAAGTGCTGTCAACGCAGCTGCTACACACATTCGCAATGCAAAAAAAAGTGATGAACGATTTACTAAGTTAAATAAACTAAATGCGATGAAGGTGCGCTAGCACAACTGAACCTTTGTTCGCAACACTACACCAGCTATACCCACTTATAATGTGGTTTTCAACTGTCCCATTGTTAGCTGCAATCTTAACAAAGACTAGAACTGGTGTGACATGAATGTTCTCCTTAGCGTGATGCAGGTTTCCTCCTTTCCAGTGAGCTGCAGCTATCATGTAGCCTGCCCCATCTTGGGAGCAACTACTGTGACATGATTTCCTGCTTTCCAGACTGATGCAGCTGACGCGACACTTTGTTGCAGCTGCTGCAACACTAGGAAGCAGCTGTTGCGAAACCAGTTTTACTCCTTTCCACCTGCCCACCTGTCATGGTGGCCAGGTGGCAGCCTGCTCACCAGGCGGTGGGTAGCCTGCTATCCTCAGGCTTCAACCGTAGACAGGACGACTTTTTCGCAAGCAAGGCAAATTGTGCTAGCGCGCAAAAAATATCACCAAAAAAAAAAGTTTATTTCTCTTGTTATGGTGCACAAAGAAAGAGAGCCCATATTTCAGTGATGATGAAAGGAAAAGAAACTGCCACAGCCTATCACATTTCTGCTCTTTGAAAAACTATGGCGAAATCCAATTCAAAGGCAAAATGGGAAGGCAATCAGTGCAAAAGCTAAATGTACAAACAATATTTTTTTACTACTACTACTGCTAACGGATATTTATCACTTCACATTACATGACTGCCTGTGCATTTTTTTTTGCACAAACTTTACCTCAAACGAGAAGAGTGCAACAAGGGTGAAACTGAAATTTCAGTAATTACCCATCTAATTACAGAACTTTCACTCTTCAGCCATAACTCATAGCCGACGTGTGTAAACAAAAGAAGTGTGAATACAAGCTCCACAAGGATGCAAGGCTCAAATAATCAATACTTATTATAAGACCACAACGCATGTCATGATTCATGAAGTGCATGTTTATTTAACATGCAACATTGTGGGACGCAATGCTATGTGATAACAACAAAGTTGTTCGCCTAGTGAAGCTTCAATAACTATATACATCAAATGCTGGAAGACAAGCACAGTAACACATTAACAGCAACAAAAATGTTATACCCAGTAACAATGTAGACAACAAGCTACACATACCTTTATTTCTCCAGGCACGGAAGATATCGCTATGCGCTTTGCCGATGAGCAGACAACCTTGAGGTCCTTGCGAAGGAGCTCGTCCAAGCACAAGCCTGTGAAAGTCAGTTAAGCCGCACACTCTCTATACACTGTTTACAGAAAGCTAAATCACTAAGTACCACAAGAAAAGCTGCAACAACAAACCAAACCAACCAACATCAGAAAATTTGAGATATTTAGCCTGAGTGATATGTATGTGTTTACTGGCTCATATGCATCAATAAGCATTTAAAGAGAACTGCACAACAAAGCACAGCTAAGATGACTAATTTTTAGCATCAAAACCTCAACCTTCATTTGCTTGACATCATTCCCGTTTTGCACATTCAGCAACTCACCATCCACATTGGACTTCGCCCTGCATAGTGGCTTGAACACTTCCTCCTTGTTCAATTCAGGAAGCAAGGCTTGCAGCCTAGACACCATTTCCAGATCTTTGGCTGTTGTCTTCCGTGCAGACTCTGAGAGACACACTGTGTCCAGGAGGATCGTGCCTGCAAAGGTCATGACCAAGTGAAGCTGCACACTCAAACCAGCTAGCATTCCTTCAAAGACATATGGCAACAAAAAAAAAGTAACATTAAGAGATTGCAAGGAGACTGCACATTTTATTTGAGTGTATGCAGTTTTAGGCCATGGACTTAGTTGAACCCCTAGCTTTAGGGTACATATGGGTAATAAAAATTAAGTATAGACTGACCTCTGATTTCAGAAGCTTGTGATTGCAATTTTTTTATGGCGCAAGGGCATCTGAGGCCAAAGAGCGCCAAGGCACAAGGTATTTTTCATCTTCTCAAGGTGGGGTCAAAGACCCATTTCCCAAGCATTTCACCCCAAATAAGCCGAGCACCAGAGCAGGAGAAAGCTTGTACCCACTGTATCACCTGTAGGTACCCGGCGGCACAGGGGTCGAACCCCACACCTCCCACATGCGAAGCGGATGCTCAAACTACTAGGCCACCACAAAAATTTTAAGATAGCAAGCCTTTACTTTCTATACACTTAATGAAACATCAAACATGAAACGCGCAAGCTGCAGCTTCATACGAACAAGATAACCCATCTTCGGACACTTTATCACGCGTCTGTCAGCCCGTCACGCCACAGGAATTCCCAAGAATAACACTGCCACCAACCATCACTTTCGCGAGGTAGGCATGTGGTTATTGCTCCTGCTATTCGAAAACAACGGCGGAGAGGCGAAGGAGGAACACATGAAATGGCCTTATCACAGCAAGTCACAAGACGTGTGGTAAGGGGAGTTGACATGCTAAGCTATGCAAGGTCATGATTACAGGTAAACACACTGATTATGTCCCAACCTTGCTTGGCCACATCGACTATGTATTTTTGAAGGATATTTTGGGAAGAAAAAGGTCAATGTAGCTTCAAATATATATGGCAATGTAGATTTCCGCCTTTTACTATAACTACAAGTATTAACGGAAGAGTGGGCATTTTGTGCCAGTGTGAGTAGATACTATCAGCGCATTTACATCATAAAAACCAAGAAGGAAAAACTGCACTCTCACTGTTGCACACACATGTGAACAACGCACTTCTTGTTTCAAGGATGTGTGCATCAACTATGAGAAAGATGTCTTTGTTTCAAGACTCCCATATTCTCAACTGGTTTTATGTGGACTTGCCTCTTGATAACAGCCTAAGAGAAATGGTACGGCATGTTATGGTATACTATGGTAGGTGGAGTTTTATGTCTCAAAAGCCACATGTGGGCTGTGAGAGACACCGTAGTGGAAGGCCCCACATTATAATCCCAACCACCGAGGGTTCTTTAATGTGCACTGGCATTGCGCAGCCACAAGGGTGCCACAAGAATGTTTGCTTCGGGTCAAGAAAATGCACAGGTATTTCTTTCTACTTATTTCTCTCATGTGTAGTGCCTGCACCCTCCCCCCTCTTCTATGTTTCTGACAGAAATGCTCTAGGCACATTACTAAAATACTGAGGCTTGTAAATAAAGCATGCTGGTCCAACTTACCGTAAAGCAAAAGAGCGACTTGGGGGTTAGCAAGCTCTGGTTTCGAGTGTAGAAGTTTTTCAGCCACCAGTGTGCAGCACGACCCAACCATTTCCACTGTCTTGTCACACCTGAAAGCCAGTGTACACGAATTGGTACGTACACCTTCAGCAGGCAGAAACACAGGATGGAAGAAACGGCTACTAGAGTGTGGAGTGAAAAGATGATGGCACGCAAAGTGGAAATACCTTGATCCCTAGGTTCCATTAAAGAAAGCATATGGCCCTAAGCCCATCTTGTTTCCAAAGACTACACCAAATCATGAAGTGGTGAGAACGTACCCAAAGTAAATTCAGTCTAATTAGTCACTCGAAGTGCCCAAATATATCCCAGCAAGTTGGTAAGGTAATTAACAAACTAATCAGAAAATTATTTGGCTTCTTCAAGCTTTCATACACTTTTGGAGTGCATTCAAATGAATGCCCAAAAGCCAACCTATACTACACATGGCATGTGTAAAACTACACGTCTCAACGACACCACAAACACAACAAAGCTGATATACAAAAAATTAATTTCTTTGCTCAATGCTTCCCATTCTTCCTAAGAGCCAGTGCCATACTAATAGAAGCATTCACTGACAACACAAAAGAACTGTCTGAACATGACAACATATCCTGGTTAAACTCTTGCTGGAAATGCCCTGTTGTGCAAAGGTATTTCTATTCAACCTTGTTGCTACTGCTGATAGTGTAGGGAATTTGCGGGGTCACAGCGGAGGGCCAGAGCAAGAGGACCAGCATAGCAGGCTTTTAGCACCGAACAGCCCGTGCCGTGCGTGTGCACCGAACACGTGCCATTCATTTTTATTTTCTTCTTTCGCCGGCTGGGAACGCCGATCTTAGCACCTCTGCTTTGCAGTGTCACTGTGCGCTACAATAGCAATGTTTCAGTAAAGTATTATGCTACTCTCTATTCTAATCAACTGTCACATAAAAAGAAACAACGGGCAATCGTAGCTTCACAGCATCCATTAGCCATAAATTGCCAGGCATATTATTGCCCTTATATTGTGTTCCACTCCCATTAGCTTCTTTGTTGCACTACCAACAATTCAAACAATGATATTACTTAACAAAAATATGAAGTCCATATAAAGTCCATATAAAGTAACCCTAGACCCAAAACTCACCTAGCGTCAACGTAAGAAATGCAGATTTCATCAAAAACAGCTTTGATGAGTGGGAAAGTAGCATAGATAGCAAGCACGCACGGAAATGCACCATGCACTTTTCCTCAAGATGTGCGATGGTTTTATTACAAACAACTGCACTGTTGCAAATTGCCATTAAAGCCTTCAAAACATGGTTAAACAATATAGTTTTAGTCTAGTAGCAACTGTTTCAGAATTGTGCAGGAGTAAGGCAGTGCAAAGCATAAAATCCATAAAACATCAAAAAAGAAAAAGCTCAGGTGACCTATACCGAACTTTGACTTTGCAACTATCATTCAGGTGGCGAAATCGAAACAGCATGAGAGAAGAAATTCAATCACAAATTACTTAGCAGTCACAGGCAGATACCACGTCATGATCCGTGTATAGTTATGTTTCATGCATTACTACAAAGGAGAAAACATGAAACCAAAATTTGTTGTCTGTTTCCTTAAACATTAGTCTGGAAGCATCATCTATAGTAACACAGCAGCCCTATTAAAATGCCACTGCTTTAGAAATGAATTCGCATCGCACTCACACACAAAAGATAACACTCTTTACAACAGCATCATGTGCTTCACAGATATTTGACACCAGAATTATTTCAATAATTTCTTCAACTGGCTTTCTATTCCAAACCAATGCACACAAACGGGCCCCCCCAATTGTTTTCCTGCAGTATGCCAGAAAAACCAATCAACGAGTGATACGAACCTGTGAGACGTTTCCAGCCTGTGGTGATCAATTATTTCTTGCACCGCACCTTGCAGTTCAGCATCTTCTTTGGGCAAAAGATTGTGGTCCACCAAGGTCAGGGACAACTTTGACTGGGAGTGAAGTTTCTGGGCAAATAGATACTATGTTGTTATAACAACTGTTTTCTTTTGCTCATTTATTAGTTCAGCAATACTGCTCAAGCTTGATTCTTTGCCCAATATTGCAAGGGGGAAGGACAAAATATGCCAGACATCATGACTCCAATTGTACAAAGTGTAGTGTAGCAAAAAGAGGAAGAAAAATGCCCAGATGACTGCAAGCCCTGCTTAAAGGGGCTGCAAAACACTGCTTGAAGGGATGCCATCTGTACTTCAAGTTAATTCTTTATGCCACATACGGCCCGTAGGAATGAGAGCTATTTAATGAACAAATTTCATAATACAAGCAAACAAAGTGCCGCCCTCAATTCGATTTTCGCGGTGTTTCCCCATTCCACTTTCCCAATGATGACATTGGGTGGGACCAATCAAAATAGCCTATCTGAGTACGTCGCAGAAGTTTGCACACCATGGTTGCCTGTTCACTGCAACTCGCTCTTGCCAAGGCTGGCAGCATCATTTCCATGGTTACGAAACAACATGGACCCCAGCTATAATACCTCTATGCCAAAGCTGGCCCAGCGATGCTTCATCGTCACGTCGGCGGCACAGAAGGAAACGCTGACCAATGGCCTTCCCTGACTTATCCGAACTCGAGCACGAGATATTACGATGAAGTGACGACCTGTGCGAGGTACTAGATATTTTAGAATAACACGTACTACTGCTATCGCTCACTGACTACCATGGCCCGAAACTACAAACGCGCTGATTGGTCACGGCGAGCAAGGCGCGCGTGCTGCTGACAGGAACATGGCACCATCTGGCACAGCCGCCCGGTGATCCTTCACATGCTGACGATGGGCACTGGTAAATGGGAAACAAATGGGCTTTTTTCTTTGCGTCCTTCGCTGGGATCGAAACGAATGCTTGTAGAATGCAATGGCTTGATCAGATGGATTCCGCCGAGCCATTCTCAGATACATAAAGAGTAGCCATAAGTGCTTGTTTTTCTAGGTCGTAGACGTGTACAGAGAGGTGCAGTCGTTTGATGCAGAACAATAGCCAGAGCCTCTGGTGGCATTTTTTTTTGTTCTACTTGATTTGCAGTGCTTTTAAGGCAAACATGTTAGTTTTGTTGGCCTAATATAAAACGCAAACACAAGACAAAACGTATCTTCATTTTAACACAATTTATAGTACATTTACTGTTTGCCCAGTCATCAAGCTCCCACCCAATGATGTCATATCCACTGCTAAAAACCGCCACTGTGTGGTGACACCATCAGCGCCATAAATTAGTTTCTGCGAGCTAATTAAAATATTAAAACCGGAACATACACGGCAGAACCGAAGCTAATAGCATCATTATAACTCACTCTATGCAACCAACATGCAGTACAGTGTGCTGAAATGGTGTTTCACGGTCCCTTTAACAGTACGTTAGGACCACGGAGACAATGCAAAAAAATACCTGAGCAGGTTTCAAATATTTGAAGCAAACAAATTACAGTTCTATCACTATGCTGGCTAAGATGCATCACTGAACCCTTGAGGATACCTTTCAGCATATTTAAGTCAGTGCTGAAGGAGGCAAAGCATTTCTACAGTGACATTTAAACAAAGTTCCTGGAGAAGATCTTTGCTTGTGGACTGCAGGCGATTTCTGATAACCATTAGGTGACCACGAAAAATTATTCTTGTTGCTATGCAACAGGAATAAAATGACTACATTCCATACCTTATGAATTGGCAGAAACAACTGTATTTCAGAGGTGGAAAATAACTGATCAAAACAGTCACACGAGAAAGAAAAAAAAAGTGACTCTGGTTCTACTTGGTTTAATTGTTACAAAGATTATGGCAGGCTGTGCGGGCAGACAGCTGCTTCTGGCAGCTTGACAGGGCTTGGAAGCAATGAGTACAGGCCCTTTAGTTCGTTTCCTGTGTTTCCACATTCTTTCCGCCAGAAGTAACACCACCAGCTGTGACACACAACAGCCCAGAATATTGCGCAATTCAAAGCAGCCATAAGCTGCCCTGTAGTGAAGCTAACATTATGACCCTCGGAGCACCAGCAGACAAAGCGCTACAGGACGACCGCAGATATGAATCAACATGGTTTTTGTTTCCCTGGCAGAACGCCACCAAGCAAAATCAGCGCAGCTATCGCTTTATGATGCGGAAATAGCACAATCGGAAGAGGTGAAAGCGGACGACATCCGCCGGCTACACCACCTTGCGGTGGGCGTGACGGGCGGCATTTACCTTCAGGTCGATTTCGTCCCGGCAGACCACAGAGTCGAGCGGAATCTCCACTTGTTCGAAGAAGTACGTGACCTCCGTGCGCAGCCTGACGTCTTTTCTTGCGACATTAAGTACAGGAACAACGAGTAAGCTTGTGACCGGCTGAAGCTGAAAGTAAAACAGGTTCGCTTACGTAGTACACAAACTAGTAGCTGAGCTGCGCTAACCGTGCAGCGATGATCAAGTGAAGCGCGTTTGAGCGCGTACTAATCAAGTTAGTCGATACGCTTACAAGAGTGAAGAAACTCTCACCTCGTGTAACAAATACGCAGTGACAATGGCAGACACGGCGGAATCCAAGTCGCAGGATTCGTTGCCCAGGACGACATGGACTTTAGTGAATGAGTCGATCTTTTCCTGAAGACAATATAAACAGAGCTGTTCGTTCACGGTCCCAGAAACGTGTTTTTTAAGCGTTACGCTACGTCATCTCGAAGGGTTCAAGGAAAACTTCTGCTGACTAGCGATAGGAGGCTTTCGAAACTGAATAGAGATGAGGTCGTGGGCAGCATCCAGATCAAACTGGGACATCACACAGCAGCGAACAGCCGGTAAATAAACAGCGCATATTCGATACACACAGTCGTGGTACGGTCCTCGCGCAAGCGAATTAGGCAATAAGCCATTTAAGCCAAAAAATGTCTCAACATGCACGACGAATAAGAGGCAGACCGCTTGCACACAAGCCGCCGCCGATCGGACTTCCCACGATACATAAATACAGCTGACCGGGCGGGTGACACACGAAATTTACTAAACAGTAATTTACCAAGTTTCGCTTGCACTCCAAGAGAAACCTATCCATGTTTCGAGCTGTTGGTCACTCTATGTTTCTAGACAGACAAAAGGGGACTTAACGCAGGCCAAATATGATGGTCATTGTTGCGAAAAGGTGAAGAGTCAACTCGCAGCCATTCCCGAATGCGCGAAACATACGCCGCACTACATGCAATCGCACGCTGTAATGCTACGCCATTTCCCCTGACAAAACCTCCTCAAGGCGCTGCTTTTGCTAACACGTCGCCTATTTATTAGCTCCATGTTTAGAGCGGCACGTACAAACAGAGAGGTACTAATCTGTTTAGCCACATCTAACGAACAGTCAGGAATCGAACTATTTCTTGACGCTGTTACTGAAAGTGAAAAGGTGTCAGCAGTCACTTTGAATAAAGGCGCGATATTGAAAAGTTCCTTCCGGGCTCAACTCGAGAAGTCAAAATTTTGCGCGGCTCTAGATATGAAGAAAACTAATACAGATCAAAGTCCGCGTACGTTAAGGCCAATGTTTGGGTGCAAATCAAGTCTCATATTTCGCAGAAAGCTTGCGAAAGCTCCGCATTTCCAGTACCTGTATGAGCACAACTGGGCTGAAAAGCGTGCCGATTGGCGCGGAAAGTATCAAAAGGCGCTTAGTTTTTTATGGGATGGTTGTGAAAGTTCAGTGGCATTTAATAGATAACTGATGGTGAATTCCAATCGCAGGCCCGGAGCGGTCTGCACGCTCTGTGACAGAGCGCCTGAATCCGGCGCAAAGCGCGCGACCTGAAATTGCGATTGGAGTACACTTGCTCTGGCCAGAGCATGTAGGGCGCCGCTATCGCCGCTGAAAAAGAACGTCACGCAAACTTCCGGTCGGATCCGCCGATTTCGGCGGAGCAGTCCCGACTGCTCCACGGAGCAATCTCGTCGGCTCGGCAACCGCTCCCTGTCTACGATTGGAAGACGCGATCCGTGCCTCAAATCTGCATTTGGAATACAGTTGCTCCGAAAAGAGCAGAAATCGTTGCTCCCGAAGTGCTCCAACTCTGCGATTGGAAGTCACCATGACTGTAGCGACGCTAAACGCGCACTACGCTGAATCTGCTTGTTATGGGAGTCGTCAATGCTGCAGACGACGCGTACTTATACTCTGATGAAATCAGGAAAGTACTACATCGTCCAAGCTTCGTTTTGAAAAAGCAGGACTGTGGTATACCATCTCTGCGTCAGATTCCTGCGCGAATAAACGAGCGGATTAACCGAGAGAAGCATTTTACGGTACGCGTTTAACGACGCTTTTTTTTTTTTTACGGCGCAAAGGCACCTGTGGCCAAAGAGCGCCATGGCACAAGGATTTTTCTACTGAGGGATGGGTCGATGACCCATTTCCCAAGCATTTCACCTAAAAGATGCCGAGTAGCAGACCAGGACAATCCTTGTACCCACTGCATCACCGATGGTTACCCAATGGGTACCAGGAGGCACTGGGGATCGAACCCCGCACCTCCTGCATGTGACGAGGGTACTTAGTCGTGGCGTAGACTGTTTTTTTGGCCATAAACCTTTAGAAAACGTTTGTGATATGGGAGCCAATCACAAATCGTACATGTTTGGGGTACACATCTCCTGTTCAATATGAATTCATGTAAGCTACCAAGTGCCCGAGATGGCCGTATAGCTTTTCTTTATGGTCAGCACTCCCTTGTTTCAAATCTGCTCCACCGTGGGGTATTCCCCTAAACACACTGGACAGTATGAATACAACAGCCATTTCAGGGGAGTAGACACGTTTGTTTCGAGAGAGATGGAAATAGTGAGACTAACGAAAAAAAAAAAATCTGTTTCATGTGGGCCCTTTTTTGTTTACACTGTGCATGCTTCAGCACTTGTGCTTCTACAATATCTGGTGTATTTAAAAATAAGCAACATGTTAATACCAGTTTCCTTGCACATTTATTGAGACTTAGATGGAGCACAGCATGTGAATGAGAAGAATACAATGGGATTGCATGGTTGCCGAAAGTGTTCCAGGCGCACGATGTCAGGCTATCCTGTCTTGGCTCTCAAGCAGGACGATGCTGTTTCCCCTGACAACCTGTGAATGCAATGCAGACAGTGGTCACAATCAAAACCACAACTTTATGTGCCGAGAGCACCTACCACCATGCCTATGTTGTGCTTCTCCCCTCCCTTGGCTTCCTCAACTGTTTCGTCAAGCACCAGGTTCATGAAGGGGTCGAAACCACGCAGGATGCCAGTGATGACACGACTGCCATTGAGTCTCACTGCAAGCAAAAAGAAATTAGCCAGACACAACTCCAAGATGGAAGCATTACCTAATAGCAGGTGTTATAAGAACCTAGTTATCCAGTGGTTTTAGCATCGATGCAGTTGCAGTGGTTGTTTCAAGTGTTTGACTGAAATTGGTTGGCTTTCTAAATTTGTCGCTAGTCACAGGTTCCCTTCATTTCGTGCGAATGATACAGGAAATTGAGCAATTCATTGAGCAATTCAAAGACTTGAACCTACTTATCAAACATAGCCTGTTGCAGGCTGCCAAGAATGCTTCACATTAAGCCTTTGTTTTGAACTTCCAACAGAATACTGCCATTTTCGTGTCACTGTGTTAAATCAAAACTAAGTATCAGGCAGCGCAGTAGCGTAAGGCACTTTGTGCGGCGCACTGCCTCGGGCAATAACGGATACCCTACCTAGGCAAGAATAGCACAGAGAAATAACAGCCCACTGCAATGATGCAGCTGCAAGTAAACTTACATGACAGCTTCTTGTCCATGTACCTGAAATGAGCAACAAAGAAAAGTTATGTAAATAGCCCTTTCCTAGAACTCATTACTCAACAAATACTAAGTAGCGAAAAAAAATTCAATGACCGAAGGTTACAGCGCACTTTACTTAGCTTCAAACCTGTAGTCAAGATAAACTTCGTCTTATGGATAACACGGCATACTGTCTGACGCCGGCATTTTGCAACAACTTTCAGACGCTTGCGCACAGTAACAATACAACGGCATAACTTACTTTTTAAGCTCAGGGGGATGTGCTTTACTCATGTTGAGCTAAATCGGTGAAAACCGAATTACAACACACAGTTTCACAGGCGAAACAACGCTGACAGAAAAACCACGCGACTGCAAAACGCAAGCTGATCGCTGTTGCGCTGATGGTTGGCGCTTAACTGAAGGTGGCTAGCATATAACAGCGGTTTCGCCATGTCCACGATGTGTGTATGAAAGTGATATCGTTAAGGATTGAACACTTATTTTTATAGAAATCTCTTTTATTTTTAAATTTAATCTTTTATTTACCTTCAGCGATGTGTCGATTTGCTGAAATGCTTATGTTCTCCAAATCATCCGAAATTTCGAATCCAATGATCCAATATCCAATCCGCAACGTCGTCGTGGCGGCGATGGTTTTGTTTCGTTCTGCGCGTCTTGGCGGCTTCTATGGATTTAGTAGATGCGCGTGATTTCGTTTCCCTGCGGTTATGAGCGGGCACCGCAGCTGACATCCCCATTTTAGCGCTTTATACTGCATAGCATGAATGCAATGGCTGCTCTAGAATTCACAGAAGTTTGGTCATTCATTGAACAACGCATAATGCTTCACAAGGTAGGTTACGGACACTTCCTTTCATTTTGTTACTCTCTGGAATGCTCATAATACGCTTACTGCAGGCCAGCGAGACCATAAACGAACATGAGTGGGACGCTGTCATGGACATGCTGCAGCGAAAGGAAATGACTTCTATTTTGACTCCATGGTTTACCCACGAATATGAGAAGCAGCTACGGCGAGAAATCATTCCGGAATTCTGGTCTTGCTTCAGATCTGCGGCTGATCTGAACCTGAAAGACGTTCGGGTCAGTTTACACGTTGCATTACACGCAGCAGTAGAGTTTCAGAGTTTCCACTTTTCCACTTTAGTGTGACGTGAATAATCATTCGTTCTCGTAGGTTGCCTTCACAAATGCAGTGACGGGGCTCTACACGGTGATTGAGAAGCGTCTTTCAAGCGCCCGATTCATCACCTCCACACAAGAGAAGCTCGGCGACATGGCAGAGCCACGGATTTCACTTGTGGACTTGGTATATGACAGTCTGCAAGCAGCCCTCAAACTCTCGGTGCCCCCAGAATTCAACAAGGTCTTGCTGAAGTTCTACTCTGCGGCATTTCGTGCATTTCATCGTGTAGCAGGTACAAATTATCATCTTTGCGAGTCCTGACAAAGCAGGCGTGGTCATTACGAACTTGCATGAATATGCAAACAAGGCGCCGCGACAACGCTGTCAGCTGATGCGAGCTTGCTGCTCTAAATTTTTACCTGAGAAGGAAGGAAGGGGGGGGGGGGGGTAATTGTGCGGTGTTCAGCCACGTTGGATATGTCTGGCACAGATTAAGTGTGTGCAGTGTTTTGCAGAGAGTACTGAATCATTTTCATGTTCAGGGCAAGGATCCATCACACTTTGGATTGAAATTTTCTTTCCCTTCATTCTCGTCACAAATAGTTTCTATCTTTTCATGGCGCACTTATGAAAGATAAATGCTTTCTTGTTTTACAGGGGAAGATGATGGAAGTGATTCATATGAGTGCCCTGGTTGTGAGCTTGAGGCTGACAACTGTGAATGCACCCACCTTCTTGAAGATTTTGATGGCATTAACAAGAAACTGTGAGTTCACTGGGTAGTGTTGCTTTCAAATTAAAGCACTACAGGTCCGTGCACCTCTCATTTAGTGTTCTCTGATGGTTGGCAAATTTTAATTCCAGACATGATCTTCGCTTACTGGATGCCGTTGTCCGAGATGCTGTTTCGGCAGTTGCATACAAGTACATTGAACAACATATCCAGAACACCTGCAGGGGAATCTTTGAGAGTAGATTCCTGGACAGCCTGGAAAAGGTACTGAAACGAGCAGTTCTAGACATCTGCACATTTCACGGCTGATTGAGGCATGCAATGCAAGCATTATGCTTTATCTTCTGTATGTATTATTATTGTAAGTGTACAGCCTTAGCCTTAGTGTTTTTCAAAAGTCTTTCGTGCAGTAAAAAAAATTCTAACTTTTGAGATAACAAAATGGGATGGCCGTTCACTTTTATTGCTGGCATGATCGAGCTTACTTTGTCTGGCAACAATGCTGAATTTTTCAATGATTATGTTTAAACCTCTTCTCAGTGGTTGACTACAACTGTTATGGAATGGTTCCGTCTTCTGTACAAATACGACACTGGGACCGAGACAGAGGGAGCGCTGAAATCTTTAGAGGTGCGTCTTTTTCCCTCTATTTTTTTTATGGTCTGCGATGTTGCACTGCCGATCAGTGGCCGCATACCTTGTTTACACGAATATAATATGAGTTTTTTTCCTCACCTCATAAGTCCCAAAATGTGTCTTGTATTGTTCTCGGAACCTTGGTATGAATATAACTTGAACTTCTTCCTTTGCTGCTCAAGATAACTACAGTGATGTTCGCCACTGGACTTGCAAGCTGTTAAGCTCTTTAGATACCCTTGGGGACATGCATGAGAAGATGAAAGTTTGGCTACGAATGTAGAAAAAAGATGGTGCCTGGGCCATTGAGAAGGAGAAGGCATTAAAAGAGTTGAGTGGAGTAGAGAAACGAAAGAAGGGCAAACAGTCACGGGACTGGCAACAAGAAACATGAAGGTAGTGACTGCTGCATGCGTTAAATATAGTAACTCCAGGGACTTTCTGAGGTTACCATATTCTAGTGAAACTTATAACATAGGTTTAGTTCTAATTTGCAATTACTTCCACTAAGTTTGGCAGCCGTCCAACATTTCATTCCGCCTCAGATCGATTTTAAAGTTTGTCATTTCTGTGGTCTTACTTCAGATGATTTCTATGGGGAACACTGCATTTTCAATGTTGTAAACATTTCTCACACAATAATACCGGCGCTCCACTTCCCTAACAAAAATCTGAGGCTTGTTTTAGGTCTTCTCAGGCATTTTATCAAAAGGACTTATCATTTTCAATTGCTACTTAAGCCACTCAGCGAGCGCACAAGTGTTCTTCTAGTAATGTTGGTGACGTCATCGCTGCATCATGTGGAACATCATCCCTGGCCGCGTATTGTATTTCTGTTTTAGTTCGCTGTTTTCACTGTTTTGAAATGGTTTCACTCAGTACTTTGAAAAGCGGATTGTTTTGATAGAGAAAAGGGGCATAAGCTAACGTAATGTAACTATGAACTCGAAATGGTCTAAAAACCCCAGGGCTCTCCCTTTAACGTGTCGGAGGCTTTGCTGCGGTCGATGACGTCGGGCAAATTTCCAAGTGTTGCCTCTCAAATAATAGTGACATTTCTGTTTCTTCAGTATTTTTGCATGCCGTCTCAGTTTTTTTCTGAGCTCTAGGCGGCCTGGCTGTAGTTGCATGGCTTCAACAAACTGATCGCATTGTAATGATTTTTATTTTATTTTTTTGTGGTTATGTACATGTAAATACGATAATTTCTTCTCACATTCAGGATCATTTGCGGCATTACCTATATGACACCTATGTCATGGTACGTGTGGACCAGCTTTTTAGTATAATCATTGAGTTTCCTGAATCTCAAGCTGCATTGGAAGACCTCAAGGACTGCCTAGAAAGAACAAACCTGAGATCGAAAGTCATACACTCATTGAAGAACTCCATGGAGAAGCGTCTCCTCCACCCAGGTACCCCTTTTTTTTTTTTGCATTAAGCAGCTTTTGTTGCTAGTATCAGCTTCTAACACAGGGTTTACAGTTGGCTCAACAGGAATTTATTCCCAACACTTAAGCAGGCCGGGTCCGGCCTTCTTCCCAGGGAATGTTACAGGATTGATAATGGGTTTTTAAGCCAGCAGCTAACAGAACATATACAGGGTGTCCCAGCTAACTTGGACCAGGATTTTGAAAAAAAAAACTAAGCCTTCTTCAGATCTATAATCGCGTGGATGTTGTTAAGGTTTTTTTTTTTTAAGTTACAGTAGCATTTTTTTGCTTGTCCTGCTTGAATAGTTAATCGAGATAAATTAACTTTTTAAATATAGCTTGAAACTTTCAGGCGTCAATAGGAAATTTGTGGAGCTCCACAAATATTGTCCAACCCAGGCACTTCCAACAAGATAGACTTAGCGTGGTTGTTTTAATTCGGGAAAAACGAAAGCCCATGGAGTTTAAAAAATACCACGTTACAGCGCACTCTGTGCGGCCGAATGTGCCACAGTTACAATGCTCTCATCCATGCTTTGTAAAAAACATCACTCGCTTCGCGCCTTTCATGCTGCACACGACAGAGCTTCGCATTGTGCTTGGTTCCAAGATAAGCACCAGTGGGTTCCAGTGGCTGTTGGAAGAAATGCCGGCTCCCGTTTCTGCAGCGATTATTGCACTCTCACGCTAGTCGAATGCACAATGTGTGGTCAGCCGCCACCGGTAACGTCAGAGATGAGCAAAGACAGAGGCCCTTCCTCATAAGTGAAGAGAAGGTGCGGTGCTGGCGATGTTTTTACAAATTACGGATGAGAGCGCTGTAATCGCGGCACATTCGGGTGCACGGAGCATGCTCTCACGTGGCGTTTTTCAACTCTGCAGACTTTCGTTTTCGCTGAATAAAAACGGCCACGCTAAGGCTATCTCGTTGGAAGTGCCTGGGTTGGGCAATGTTTGCCACAACTTTCCTATTGACGCCTGAACATTTGAAGCCATATTTTAAAAAGTTAATTTATCTCGACTAAATATTCAAGTAAGACGAGCAAAATAATGGTACTGAAACTTCAGATAAAACCTAGCAGCATCCCCATGATTTCAGTTCCAAAGAACGCTTACATTTTTTTAATATCTTGGTCCAAGTTAGCAGGGACTCCCTGTATATATTATGAGCAAGGACATGATGTGCAATGCACATGGCAGAAATATCAATGTAAAATGCTTCAAAGATTAATGTTTTTGATGTAAAATGGCAATGAGAAAATATATACATAAATATATGGACTGCCCAAGTTTGTGTGAAATGACAGCTTATCTCCTACTTTGTTTTATAACAGTAATTTTACAAATGGGCATTTTGTGCCTCTGTGGCATTCATTTAACAAAGAACCTGGCTACAGGATGAAAATTTCAGTAAAATGAATTCTATGGGACATTAAATTCCTTTTTTCTTTTGTGAATCATGCAGATCTGTATTTTAAGGTTGCTGTTTTCAGTTACTGTTGTCCTAGACATGACCATGACAAGGTCAATTATAACTGTGTCTGATTTGCCTGTCTGGTGATGAGATGGGGCAGAGTGAGGTCTAGACTTTTTTGGATTATGGGTTCCTGCTTTTGAAACTGCTGCTATAATTGTTTTCTTAATGCTTACTGGAGAATCAGTTCACTTAATTAGTTCACATTGTTTGGAAAAAGCTTATGGTGTTTGGGTTTAGTGTCACAGCATGTTGCAATGTAAATCATGAAGTTTATCTGTTGTTCATCTTTTGGAGTCTTTTTTTCTCTGGGCAAATTCAGGTGGCAGAGATGCTGCTGAGCACTTCTGATGTTAAGGCAAGGTACACATGCTACGGGCATATCAATAATCAAGACAGGCTTTCACTTTGTTTTTGTGTTTTTGAAATTTTTGTGTCATTAGGCAATAGCTTTTCCCAGCTGTGCTGGGAGTGGCCTCTTATCTATTATGTTTCTTGCCTAGTTTAAGCCTTGCTGCTAAATTCACAGCTACCTTCTGCATTCGCCATGCAGCAGCAGACTTTGTTGTATGTCCTCACTAAGCTTGCATACTCATACTCTGTTTCATCAAACTAATTCCACTTCGTGGCTGACGCTTAGAAGTTTGGAACCCAGTGCCATGGTTTGAAGTCAAGGATTGCATTGTGGTGTTATAATGATGCGTGCAATTGCCTTAAAAAACAGTAAGGACAACTCAGTCTTATTATGGTTCTGAGTAAAACTTGATTATGGCTCTTTCTGGGCATATTAATATTCATGCGGCAGGAAAAAACATTTGTGGCTGAGAAAATTGAATTTAAAAATTTCGCCACTCTATTCAAACTCATGATGTCCGCACCAAGGAGGACTGATTGCCATAGTTTTGAAGTTTTGAAGAGAATAGTGATGTAGTATGTACATCTTCTGGGGCTTGAGCCAAAATTCGGTGTCAGCACATGTAATTTTCAAAATCGCAGTGATGGTGACTCCTGTACTTAGTTTTTCTTGCCCTATTCTAGCTTATAACAGCTCCCTTTTTGGTAAGAGTGGCGCCTTTGTCGTTAGAATGCCATAATCCGTCAATACAGGCCAACTTCAATTGTTTCTTAGCGTCCCTTTGATCCACAGTTTAGGAATGTTAACAAGTATCGCTGTATTTTGTGGTTGAAAATGGCTGCACAGCTTCTATGTTGAGCCTTAATATGAGGGCTCGTGTCCGCACACTTGTCAAGACGTGATGTTGGCTGTGCTTGTTTCTGTAGTGAAAATTTGCAAACTGTGCTTTTGCAGGCGTAGAAACGACCCAGATCTTGACTGCATATATATCAGCAATTAAGGCTTTACGTGTTCTAGACTCAACTGGATACATTTTGCATCTTGTATGTGAGCCAGTCTGCAAATACTTAAGGTGGGTTATGTTTAATGCATCCTTTTAGTGCGAAAGCACTACTTCATGAGGTTTCACCTGCTCACCGAGTTTGTGTGAAGCTTGACCTTGAGGGTGACCTTGGCCAAACCTAGCGTAGCAATAGCCCGTGCAGAAATAAAATAAATATTGCCGCGCCTGGTGTCGCACCAGCAGCGGCGCAAACGGGTCAGCCTCGCTGGCTACTGCATGAGAGCACTATGCTATCTCCGCAGTCGCTCACACCTCATGTTAAACTGCAACGCGCTGTGCATTACACATCGTCTTCATCAACTAATACTACTTATTATCGAACTAATATCATCGCCAGACATGCTGATGGCCCAGCAAACCAAAACCATGAGCCAACCAGGCCGAACACATGCTTTCGCACGTTTACTCTGTTTGACTACGTTAAAATCCTATCACTTTTTTTTTTTATCATCTTTGCATTTTGCACCCCTCAACAACAAGACAGCAAGTAAGGTTTCACTTTTGCAATAGAATGACTGCAAGTTTTCAGCATATATCTCGGTAAGCAACTGTAAGCCGGAACCGCACAATGTACTTGAGCTTATTATTAATGCATGTAGTTATCGAGCAAAAGTTTAATTACTTAAGCATACTTAATGCTTGTAAAAAAAGTAAGAAACATTGCTTTACATTAAAGGCTTGTTTAGGTATCTTGCAATTCAAATGTCGTAACATGAAGATTCATAATTTAAAATATATTTATTTGTTTGTTTAATACATACTGTTGGCCTCACTTTGAGGCTTCCTTCTGAAGTGAGCTATAACTATGCAGCTGCATCGAAGTATTAGTGGCTGCAAAAATTACCAGTGTTTGGATATGTCACAGTTTTGGAAAGGCCTTTTTGTACATTGCCAGTTCTCTATTGAGGTTGTCATCTAGCATAGATGATTGGGCTGGCTGGTTAAACCAAGTCTCTGGAAACAGCACAACACACAAGAAAAAAGATGGAACTTACAATGTTGCCTTAGTAAGCTCTTTTGCTAACAACCATAAAGATAGGTTAGCTAGAGGGATCATTGAGGCACATGAAATAATGACGCTTGGTGATTACTGTGGGAGCAGCCTGTCGTGGACAGCTGTTGTGCATTGCTGTCGGCTTTCTTTTTTTTGAATTCGTTTGTGCCCTGTGTATATTTTGCAAGCATTGTTCTATTCAACGTCAGACGAAAGTCAGTTCCACCGTGTTTCTACTCTTCGACTACATTGCTGTGCATTGCGCTATTTTGAGACGAGAAGTTCCCAACAGTGGGATCAAACGTTTTACCCATTTGTCACTCGTGAGAAATGATTGCCTACACTCCTCGCATCTCTGTTGGGCAGGACACGTGAAGACACAGTGAGGTCCATAGTTTCAAACCTGACGGACGAGAGCTGCACAGAGCTCGAAGCGGAACTTGTGAAGTTGACACCGATTGCAGTTGAAGACAGCTGCCTGAGCGATGACGATGATGAAGACTGGCAGAATTGGAAGCCAGCTCCAGTAGGGAACGAACAGGGTGCGTTTGAACTCAACATAAAAGGGAATGTAGACAAAGCCATGCTGCATGTCTGTCAATTGAAAGCTTTATTCATGCAGTGGCACGAGTTAGGAAAACAAATATAGGTGCAGGTTGATATGGAAAAAAATGTACCAAAAAATGTATCAAATTCATTCAAAGGGGCAGGCCTACAATTCATTCATAAAGGTAAGCCTACAATTCATTCATAGAGGCAGGCCTAAGGCTGTTGGGATTCCTTGGAACAGAAAAGTTTGAGAACCCTTTTTTTAATTTAACCAAATGCTCAGGAGGGCTGTGGCCCTTGGTTGAGATTCTAGATTAAAGCAAACATTTTTTTTTTTAACCACAAGGATAAAAAAAACAGCATGGCCTTACTTAGCAGCCATATAGGTGTGCTTAGATAAGCCTCAATTGTAGTTGTTCATATGTAGAAAATTTGATCCACATCTGAGAATAGTACTACCTCCAAGCACCCTGGTTAGCTGTATGTGTTTATTATGCAACTATATAAAGTTCGGCAACCAAGTAAGGTTGCCGAAAACTAAAAAAAGTTAAATATATGCATATGCTGGTAGAATACATCTGGAGGTACACTTTGTTTCCTCAAAAGATTGTTCGTTTTAAAGAGTGGGACTTAAAGCAACTATACCAGAGAGTGACAAAACCACGTCCAAGTGCTCTAAGTTTCTTGTGTGTGTTGTGTGTTCTTCTCTTGGTTTGTTTCTTTTCTCTTTCATCGGTTCTCTGCATGTTTGCATGAAAGCTAAGCAGATATGCATTTACAGAATGACTCGTGCAGAAATTTTTGCACATCTCTGCACGAACACTTACAAAACTTATGTGGAAGTTTACACACAGCAGATCTGTTTTCGTGAAAGAATCAGTTTTTCTGGATTGTCTGAATGTTTGGACTTAGTTGCAATCAGCATGAAGCCTCAGGCAGTCTCTTGGCAACATTAGTATGAACTACCGCACTTTCCACTACTATTACTTGGACTTCATGAGAGATGTGTTGTGTGTTGTGTTCCTGTCATCACAGCAGTTCAGGTGTCAAAAGGAGCACGGTCATCAGACATAGTCAGCATGTTAGTGAACATCTATGGAAGCAAGAAACTCTTTGCATCAGAATATCAGGTCAGTGTTCTGAGCGTTTGGACAGCTTATAATTTTTGTATGGCGATTGGGTTTGTTAGCTAAATAGATGTGTAATGTTCCCAGCACCTTTAATGTGAAAGTATTGTTTGTCTCATTACGAGAAAAGCCGGCGACGTGTGTACGTGTGTCTGTGAACTCGCAAATGGTGCAGGAAATATCAGCAATGGCAAAAAAAAAATAGGGTGATGTCACCAAGCGGCCGTATGACTCACTCAGCAACCCGAGTACCGCCACTTCAGACAATCCTATGCATCTCATTCATGTATATATATAATCGCCACTGGGTGACCTCCATGTGGTGCCAGTTTTTCCGACAACATTCGTACCAAAATTGTGAGGTAACTGTTGTCATACAGAGTTCCGGGTAGTGTCATACGATTTCTTGTTGCATATAGCTTAATAAATGTACTAGTCGATTGGAGGCTAGCTTGCGACAAGGATTCAAACCGACAACATATGCACCTTCAATTATATACCTTCTCACACTCTTTAACCCTTCTCTTTAGTCCTTTTTGAGGTGTCAACCGAGATGTGAGACAGTTACTGGGCCATTTCCTTCCTTCAAAAACAAATTTTTATATCAGGATTGTGATGAAACCGCTTGTTCTCCAGTGTTTCCGCTGGTGCCATATGTGTGCATGCGTGCATGGAGGGTTGGGCGTCAGTGCACCTTGGGATAGTAATCCTTTCGCATTCCTGCACGTAAGCAGTCTTAAGTGGCTCTGCCGAATTTTTTTCTGCAGGAAGTGTCAAAAAATTTCTCTGGCAATTACGGAGTCAGCCTGCACTCAATTTTTCCAATATATTGCTCATTTAATATGTGCTTAAGGAAATGCACTGCTGCCGTTATGTAAACTTTGACATTTATAACAAGACAAATTGTTTAACACTGATTTCTAAGGTTATGAAAGAGGTCTCAGCAGGGTGCTTAAAAATTAATTTGCTATCTAAAATTCATTATTCTAGCAGCTGCCGTCACTGAAACAGATAAAGTGTACCCTTCGTGTGTGAATACAGTCAACTCTTAACAATTTGAACTCGAACTGGACCAAAAATTTGTTTGAAATAGGCGGAGTTTGAATTAAAGGCAACTTTTTAAAAATATGTTATGTTGGCAGGACAAAAGTATAAGTCAGTCCAATGTTTTAGTTGAGTCCCCCAAGGTGGAAAAGAATTGTAAAAGGGGATAATGCTAGCCTACTTGGTTCTCTCAGTTAGTAGAAGAACTGCTCCAGCGAGCCGGTGGTCCTGGGTTGGAAACCCAGACCAGGAAAAATTTTTCTTCTACTCCGATGTTTCTGAAAAAGCTGCGTACCTTTCATTTGTAGCCGTCAGGCTGCGTTTAGGACCAAAGTATGAGTTTGAATAAACTGGAAGTTTGCATTAAGTGAGTTCAAGCGAGAGTCCACTGTATGAAAATTACGCTGTGATGCTTGGTGACAGAAGTAGTAGTGCGCGGCTGAAGTTCAATGCAACAAACCCTGAATGAATTCTTAGTTCAATTGATGGCTGTATGTACTTTTTACTGTTTTGGGGAACTATAATCTCTTGCTGCAGCATTGATTCAATGCATCACATGCACATGTCATAAACCTTTTTGCAAGCACAAATTACCATCAGGAAGGTCATTCGCGATTGTTTTAATGCGAGAGCGTTAGTACCCCTATGTCGGAAAAAATTGTAGGGTGTCGGTGTTGGCAACCGTTTGAAGCCTCATAGCCGGGCACTCTGGCAAGCTAGGTGGGTCACATGACCTTGTGGTGTCATCACAACCTGCCCACTGGATTGTGAGCAAACTGACCACCGTGGCAGGTGGCCGTTAATGTAATGATTGGTTGTGAAAGGTTGCTCGGGAAGAGCGGCCTGGTTCTCACAAGCCCCACCGGTGGAAGCACCTGCCATTGCACAGCAGTGGTGCATCACTTAACCACTGCACCAGGAGTGGTATGAGGACTCCCAGCGATCTATGAATGTAAAGTAGAGAATTACGAATTCCGCATCTGCATTCGATAAAAACAAAGCAGTTGGCGAGTGCATGGCAGTTGAGTACGCAATCCGCTTTTGGCGATCACAGGCATACATAGCATGGGCTTGCTGTTGTGCAGTAACCACACATACCGTGCTCCCTGTATGACAAGTGTATTCAGTGAGATAAGAAGTGCACCAACATTCTGATAGTTTTTGGTTAATGAAGCTCATGAACCGCTTGGGCATTGTAAACAAAATGGCAGCCTATAGCTAACGAAACCATGATATATGTGAGCAGCCATGGTGGCTCTTTTGAACAGCTTGGGCAACCTGCGCCGCAGCTTTGTTCTTGACTGTGTGCCCCTGCACCTTCAGATGTTATGCTTATACTACCCAGAATGACTGCCAGTGCCTCTTGTTTATGTAATTAGCGCTAGATTCATTCATAAAGGCTGATTAAAAGGATTTCTTGCCACCAAGGCTTCTGAAATGTGCAAACCTCAGCTTTATGAAATATACGATTTGGTGTAGTGTTTGGCTGCAAGTATGGCTTTATTATACAGTGAAAGCTCGTTAATTCGAACCTCAATAATTTGAAACTTCGGATAATTCGAACTACACTACTTGGTCCGGCTAAGCTCCATAGAGATCTGTGTATAAAAAAGCCCGTTAAGTAGAAAGCGAGTCGGTTTCACTATGGATAATTCGAACTACGGGCCGCCACGTCTGGATGACTTGGCACACAGCACGTGGCCAAAAAAAAAAAAGCACCTCCGCATAGTTAGAGACTGGGCACTTCCTAAATGGGGACAGAAGATGGAAACAGATAAAATCGTGGAAGAGTGGGTAAAGCCTAAATGGCGCCAGGGGTTGGCCTGAAAATGCACATTGGTTTTTGGGGAAAGGAAATGGCGCAGTATCTGTCTCGCATATCCTTGGACACCTGAACTGGGAGTGAAAGAAGAAAGGAAGAAAGATCATTTCGACCACCTAGGGCTCTTTAACATGCACTGACATCGCACAGCACATGGGCGCCTTAGCGTTTCGCCTCCATCGAAACGCAGCTGCCGCAGTTGGGTTCGAACCCAGAAACTCCGAATCAGTAGCCGAGCGCCCTAACCACTGAGCGGTTCGAGTTGGCGGCTACCTACCCTCTTTTCCGTGCAGCCTCCGAAACTCACAACTAAATACTCGTTAATTCGAGCCCTGTTAATTAGGAAATACGGATAAGTACTGTCAGCACGGTCCCAGCCAATGCCCCTGAAAGGCTATGACTTCGGACGGGTGCTACAAAAAAAGGGTGCGAAAAACTTTTTTTTTCTCTTTGCGAGTGTCGTCCATCTTTCCGCACATCAGCCGCCAACAGAAGCACACGGTCGGCCTCGATCATGACGCCGGCTTTTAACATCGTTCACTGTAAAAGGCGTTTGCTGCTATCGCACGTTCCAATGATTGAGTCGCAGTAGACGGCGCCCGCCCCAATCGCCCATGGCACGATAAGGCGAACGTACTGAAAACGAGGCTTGCATAACCAGACAAGCGCTGTCACTGCCAAGTTCGCTCCCCCCTTTTGCTAGAGCTAAGGTCAAGAGGTAAACACATCCTGCTGTTATCCCTGTGCAGCATCTTGGCGCAAAAATCAGGGGTAGGTGGGTTGATTATGTGAGCGGGTTCGTTATGCAAGTAGATACGGTACATATCAGTTATGCAAATGGTTCTTGTCAGTTCTTTCAAGGCCATTCGATAATTCGAACATCGGATAATTCAAACTTTTTCCCGGTCCCGTGAAGTTCGAATTAACAAGCTTTTACTGTATTGAGGTTACTGTAAAAAAATTTATTCCATCTTTTCTGTGACCTCGCCACTATGTATTACAGCAGTAACCTGTCTTAACTTACTACTGGCATCAAGAGCATAAATGCGTCAACTGTAATCAACTGTAGTGGCATTAACACTGTATGGTTTTACAAACCTTTCTTTCCCAGTGTCATAAATATCAGGTATCAAGTATCATAAATTGTCTCCAATCTTCTGCATTCTCACATTGCTGTGTCATCAAACTAACAGCCATTACTCAGTTACGGACAGAATGCAGTGCATTTGTGCTAAGGCTTAAAAATGCTGCATGGCATCATCGCATAACTCATAATCAGTCTTTCACATCCATATCCAGCATGTGCCCACTGCTGTAACTTGCTGTGCAGCCAACATAGTTACATAGAGCTACAACAGTAATGTAGTTTCATGAATTGGAGACTGTTTGTTTGCATAATTTTTGTTTATGATTGTGAGTTGATTGCTTACTCATAATGCTGTGCCAGCAAAATGCGAAGACACCTCTGTAGGGTGATGTCAGTTCACGCTCGAGAGGCTACAAGTGATGAAAATGAAATGAGAGCACTCCACTGTGGCACCCTCCGTAGCCCTGGTGTGGCCTTACGACGTAAAAGTTCACGAGTTTAATTTTCGGGTATTATATTGTCAGCAGTTTAAAAATGTTAGCGTTCAGTTTATGTTATATTCAGCTAGATGTTCAGCAATGTTTACCTTTCAATTTTTTATTGATGTACAATTTTTCTGTCTTATTTTAAAATCCTGCATTTGCCAGGTGTTGCTGGCCAACCGGCTGCTGACTGGCAGCTTTGCTGACACGGAGCGTGAGGTACGGTACCTGGAGTGCCTCAAGCTGCGCTTTGGCGAGTCACAGCTGCACGCTTGTGAGGTGATGCTAAGGGATCTGGCTGACTCTCGCCGCCTCAACAGCCACCTGGCATCTGGCGAAAACCCGGGATACACCGCAGGGGTAGGTTACCCCCCCCCCCCACTTTCCACCTGGCATGTTTGTGTGCTGGCTGTTGGGCCTAATGTAGACATATAGTACATATTTTATTGCAAGCTACAATATAGAAGTATGTATTGTTCAGGTACCTCTAAACTGGATTTGTGATTGTAGTGTCATTCCCCCTCTCCCTCAGCCAAGGAGTGGATTTTCACAGCCAGAAATTAAGAATTAGATGAATTGATTTCTTGAAACAGAAGGCAAATGCCTCTCGCATCTTAGCATTTGTAAATGGGCAGTGGTGCAGCATATGTCAGTGCACACTTCATTGTTAAGTAGGCTCCATGCGAACAGCATGTGCAGGTGCAGGGTCGGTCAGAAGTTCCCAGGCCACATGATCTGTTTTTGAGCAGTATAGTCGGGCAGTTACGATACTCTAGAAGCTCAAAATATCTGTAGAGGGTAGAAGTAGCACCGTTCTAACCTCTGAGAATGTTTATATCTTTATTGGCTATACCAATGATTATCGGCATCTTAAGTGCCAAGACATACTGATGAAGAGCAGACCCTGTGGCCTGGGAACTTCTGACCACCCCTGTGCATGCCAGTGAAGCTATTGTGACCCAAATTCACTGGCACAAACTATAGAAATTTTTATGTCAGCAACATAGGGTGTCCTGTCTTCACCTATACGGTAGAATCTAATTGGTACGTTCCCAGTTCATACAGTTTCCAGGTTCAGACATTCAGAATCTTGAGCAACACAAATGTTCCATAGCCTACTTGACCTTGAAAACCGAGCCTTGGCCTGAAACCGAAACTGAAGTGAAAACTGATGTGCTAGCACCTAATTTGCACTGTTTTAGTGCACTGGAGCTTCTACTCAGCCACTTAGCCGTTGCCTGTGCGTTCCCTATGCGACCTTGCAGAAGTGGGTGGCTAAGTGCCACCCACCTTGGTAGCAGATGGGCCACCTAGGTCATAATCTGTTCACTGAATCGTGAGCAAACTGCCCATCCTGACAGGTGGCAGTTCAGTTAATATAAACTGGTCACAATAGGGTGCTTGGGAAGAGCAACCTGATTTGCCCAAGCCCTACCAGTGGTAGCACCTACCATCGCAGAGCAGTTGCCCATCGCTTAACTGCTGCACCACTGTGCCAGGAGGGGTGTGAGCACTCCGAGCGATCTGTGAATGTAAAGAAAAGAATGACAAATTCCGCGTATATGGGCATTAACTCATGAACGCTATCGTGTCATACCTGGCACTGCCTAAGTGTCCCCTCGAGTTTTAGTGCGCTAGCACGAATGCCCTTATTCTACCTTTGCACCAATCTTTATCTGACGCTGCTTGAATGTGAAAGCCAAGCTTCATCACGAAACTGAAACTGAAGTGAAAACTGAAGTGCTAGTGCACCTAATTTGCATTTGGCCTAGCCATGCTAACATTTCGGTAATTTTTTTCTTCCGGTTGAACATTCCTGGATAACATTATTTCCCGGAAAATTTGTTTAAAATTTTGACAAATTCTGAACATGTTCTGGTTCTGGTCTGGTCACTTAGCGGCAAACAGCAGATGTACATGTGTATATACTAGCAGGCCGAACCTGGATGTGAGTGGCACGAAAAATTCGAGTGCAGCCTTAGTCTTCTGCTGTGGTGACTTCTGTGCAGTGCCGAGGTGCAAAGGGGCGAAACATCCAAAACAACAGTGCGCTACATATAAGCGGATTGTTCCTGCGAGGTAGCAACTTTAAAAGGAGAAACGCAGCAGCTTCTTCGCAGTGTCAAAGAGCAGAGGGGCGAAAAATCCGAACACTATAACATTGCACTTGTGTAGTACGGGTGGGCCGAGTGTTATGAATGCAGCACAAAGAGCAAGAACGCTGCAGCTTTCCTACAGTGCATTGCTTCGAAAGGGCAGAGTATTCGAAATACGGAAGAGGTATTGACCACTTCCGTCATTGCTGTCGCCAGACCAGATATGTTGCTAAATTTTTCCTGCGACAAGGACAATGAAAATGCGAACTGAATTCTGTGAGCACTAGGAAAGGAGAGGTTCAGACGTTCTGGCAAGAAATGCTGATATTTTCATGAAAGAAAAGTGTCAATAAATGCTTGCATACCTCATTCAGTTATATTTTTCAAAATATTAGGTGCCCTTGATCATACGTTTTCCCGGATAATATGTTTTTCCTCATATTTTTTAACGTTGAAACAAGGTTCTACATTCTCAGATATTATGTTTTTCCCTGCATTTTTTAATGTGTCAACAGGGTTCTGCATTATTACAGTCACATAGTGGTGATGATAAGCATGGAAGCAGGCATAGAAGACAGGCTGGCTGACATAGAACTTGGAATAAACTGTTTATGTGGGCGAACTTGTGCTCTTAAACAAAAGATGTTTGGTGGTGACGATGGCAACAGGCACGTTTAGCTACTGAGCTGCATTCTGCTTAAAGATGGACTGGAGACTGTTCATATAACACGCCTACAAAAACACCAACAGGCCTGAAATTTATAGAAGTTGTCATACGTGATCCCAATCATTCCAGAGCACTGTTCTATGTCGTCCTTGTTTGGAGTTTGTTCTTGATGTTTGTTTCAGAGGCTTGCTTTTACTTCGAACAAGAAACTAAAAAAAAGCATTCAAGAAAATCATTTTTGATACATTTATGGCTCATTTGTCAGACCAGAGCGTAAAGCCAAATGCATTTCTGAACATAATAGGCTGCTAAATGCTACTTCTGTGCTAGGCTAGGACATAAAAATGTGGGTTTCTATATGAAGGAGTTTTTAAAAGTTCCCTGTCTAGGATTTATGGTATCAGAATATTTGGCTATACAGGCAATAGGGACTCTGTTAATAATAGCCACCGTCTCATGTATGATTACCACCTTGCTATAGTGCAGTTCTAGTTTGCTCTTCTACATCCATGTCCTGTTATTTGGCTTTAGGACATTTTGCTGTTCTCCAGATATACACATCTGGTATTATACATTTCCTTATCTACCCAGTGGAAGTGTTTGTATTGCTCACAATAATAAATTTTTTGATTGGCGTTCCCTCTTACCTGTCAAAAATTTTGAATTAAAGTGTTTAGTGGCACGGCAAGTGTAAGTGATCTTGGCTTTGTTTAGTGGCTCATTTTTTTACACTGTAACCACATCGCATCCCCCGCACCCCACTCACCCTTCTGCAAGCCTCTCTCGTTATTTTTCAAGGTTGTTAATAGTTTTGTGCGTAAACAAGCGCCCAATGTTGCTTCCCTGCCCTGCCAGCAGGATGTGGACGTGTCGGCCATAGTGATTTCGGCCCAGTTCTGGCCCCCCTTCAAGGACGAGAAGCTGGCCCTGCCACCACCCGTGCAAGCATCACTCGACCGCTACACGCGTGCCTTTGAGGCTATCAAGGGCAACCGAACCCTGCAGTGGCGCCCCAACCTGGGCCAGGTCACACTCGAGGTGGACACGGGCACCCGCACACTACAGCTCACAGTGTCACCCATGCATGCCACCCTCATTTACCACTTCCAGGAGAAAGGTAAGGTGGGCAGCAACCTGGTCCACCATGCCATTTGTTCATAAATCACTCTGTTGGCTTTGCATTTAAGATGATATTGTGCATTTATTGGCCAAAAGTTTGTTGCATGCGTAGAAACTGATCTTGCATTTTGAAGAAACTGAAGAAAGAAACTAATCTTGCATTCTCAGGGGCTTCCACAGCAGTTGATGCCAGGGTCCACTGATCTCAAAATCATTTGGTAGCTTTAAAAAATTCGGCATAGAAATGCTGAATTTCAGGCACAGTTTTGAAACAGGTATATATTGAGAGGTATGACCAGTAACTTGGTTCTTCTCCTTGGCTTGCAGCTGTTCATGAGCTTTATGAGAAAGGAGCAAGTTATAGTGGTTGGTACCAAAATGTCAAGTTTCTGTGCGTGTCAGATTTATAGTTGGATCTTGGAAATTCACGACGTTTCAAATCTTTTTTTGCCTCGTGGGAGCCCCGGCAGTTTTCAAAAGAGTCTGAGAAACCCTGCATGTCTTGGCTTCCTTTTCGTCCTGCGTAACATGGACGCTAAACAAACGGAATGCAAATGCGCTGACGCTCAAAAAATGCCCAGGGGGCCCGAGGATTCCACGCAACCCAGTTTGAGAGCAACTGCAGTAATTCAAACTCAAAGGGGGCTGAAATGTTGTTTGAGTTATGCAAAGTTTGGACTAGAATGAACCTGACAGGAATGAGAGGCTGATGAGCTGCATTGTGCGGGCAGCTGTGTTGAAAACGCATCATGCCTGCTATGCCTTTTCATGCACATGGGGTCACTCAGCACTGAGGTCAGGTGATAGATCTGTGAGAGCCTTCAGCATGCACCAGCACCACACAGCTGTCTAAGCAAACCAGTTCCTTGTCACTGCAGGCACATGGAAAAAGAAATGACAGGTGAAGAGGTAGCAGAGCTGAGATACACAACTTGCCATCATCTTCCTGCGCACATCCTCTCTCAGTCTGCCTGGCCGTTTTTGCCCAAGGATGAGGACCCTGTTCCCAGCTCACGACCCTGCTATCTCTGCCATGAATTCTCTCCTTCTTGGCATACGTCAGCTGTTAATGCGGGAGTTGCGTGAAATACACAGCGACAGCAAGCGTGACACATTGTGGTGTGCTGCTGTGCACTTGGTCGTTGCTTCGTGGTGTTACCTGCAGGCCGTGTAAACCTTTGCACACACGTAGATGGCATCAGCATGCATGTAGCATTCTGAAAAGCAAGCAAATACCACAAATGCAGAACAAAACGATAAAACTCCATGGAAAAAGCAGCTGAGAACTTTGTCACTTCATGATGCCATGACTGTGCCCTTCAAGGTGCTTTCAATTGGGCAAATGGTCTGGCCAGATAGAATATAAGGAATTCAGATCAAAGGATATGTGCATGCAAAGAGGCAAATGCGCACGCAGAATCTTGGTTGTGACCTGGTCCTAAACTTCTGTACATGTGCATAAAAAAGTTTGTTTTATCAAGCCTTGTTGGAACTTCTAAGACTGTTGACGCGGGAAAAAGCCATGCTGGCTCTGTGCCAGCATTAACCCAAGGTTCATTCTTGAGTCTGCAGTTGTCAACCTGAACTGTGCTCCCATCTTCACTTTGCTGCTTGCTCTTCGGGCCTCGTGGATGTGTGCTCGATCAGCTTTGCTTTGCTTTCTTTTCTCACCTCTCCTTTTGCTCTTCTCAGCAGTCTGCAGCATGAGCACCCATTCGCACGTGGGTCTGTTTTTTTTACAAATTTAGTGCTTAATGCGGAAGTTCCTAGACAAAGCACATTTGTTGTCATAATTGTCATCGAGTAGCGCCTGTAGCGGCGCTGCGGATACTAGCGCCGTTGAACATCTGTGCAACAAAGCATGACCTGCAGGAGGTGGGCAGGGAAGGCAGATGGTGCAGAACAGGCACTCTGCATAGACATCCCGTAAGGCAGTCATGTGACTATCTTGTGCCTCATGCTAACTTTCCTAAAACAAAGATAGTAAAGGCTCCCAGAAAAGGCATATTTGTCTTCGTAATAACTTTGTGCTCTTGCAGCTGAGCATGACCTAGGGGAAGGGGGAAAGGAGGTGTGAAGCCCCGTGCAGGCATCCTGCACTGGCAGCATCTTCTCCTGTGAGCAACCATTATCGTGTGCAGCTGGTGCTTATTTTCTCCATTTCCAGTTGCGTAATTGCGACTCATCTCTTTTGTTTTTCCTGATGGTGACTGTTTCAGCTAGGCTTATGTGCAGAATTTTGTATTTTATTGAAAAAACTGGAGGGGATGCTTAAGCTTCTTAAGGGTACGACGTGATAGCGTTAATGGGCAAGTGCCCGTTAACATTCGTGGATCCTCCAGAGTCCTCATACCATTCCTGGCGCAGTAGTGTAGTAATTAAGCGATGCGCCACTGCCCTGCGATGGCAGGTGCTGCCACTGGTGGTGCTTGTGAGACCCAGGTTGCTTTTCCCGAGCAACCTCTCGCGACCAATCATTAATTTAAGTGCCACCTGCTGCTATGGTCATTTTGCTCACACTCTGATGGGCAGGTTGTGACGATTCCACAAGGTCACATGACCTAAGTGACCCACCTGGGTTGCTTCTCCGGGGATTTTTCGATCACAACGCCGAAGGCACCGCTGCCTTCGCATTTTCTGCAGAATGGGAGCCTTGACACTATAGCATTAAAATTCAATTGTTTCGTTCTGATTGACAGATGTGGTCCAGGTGCGTGATGTTTGTGTTCAGTGAGGATGTGAGGCAATGAAAATGGGTCATGTATGGTCATGGGATCCATGTGGGCCTTCACAGCAAACAAGAGTGGTTTATAGCTGCCCTGAATTGGGGAGCCAGAGGCAACCAACCATTCCTGTTTCTGGGCAGATAAAAGAAGAAGGTTTTACATATCCCACATTGTTTGACATTGCTGACACCCTCATTCGCATTTGCGGTTGCCTGGGCTTATGGCTGTCGTATGGCTGTCTATGGCTGTCTATGGACTTATGGCTGTCTGGTATTGCCCTCATGTAGGGTACTGTAGGCAAGACTACATTTGCAGATGTACTTCCCACACAGATAAAAAATAAATGTAGTTGTAAGCTCCAGAGGTGCAGTTGGAATCAAACAAAAACTGAACGACGTGCTGAGGTTTTCTAGCTTGGAGTGGACATATGTGCATTGTATGTGTGTGAGAGTAAAGCTCCTGTTCATAATAAGCTTAATTTTCTGAGAATCTGCTGCGCTTTAGGCTAGGTAGAACTATTTTAAATGGTATATTTCCAATTGCATGCTCAGGACAAATACCAGAAATGTATGGATGGGATGGGTTCGTTTTCTACGTTCTACCAACTCGGGTATCCCTATTCTAGTTGGTGGTGACTTCAACGGCGCACACACTGCGTGGGGTTACCCATCGGATTCCTCAAGGGGTGCACACATCCAAGGGAGCTTTTCGGATCATTCCTTTCAACTTTTAAACCACCCGAATACTTCTACCCGCCCACGAGGTGGCCCGTATTCACCTGATTTAACTTGGTGGTTAGGCCCCGGTAACCCTCGTTGGGCAGTTGATTCTGATACTAGGGGTAGCGATCACAGCCCTATTTTTATCTCCCTCACGCCTACGCGTCTACGGAAAATACGCTGCACTGTACGAATAACATCATGGGACTCTGTACGCGCAGACAATCATTTATCTACATTCAACCCCTCTTCAGCATTGTCTACACTCTCTGCTGTTCTCGCTACTCACACTATTACGACTACTGTAAATGAAGACGACCCAAACCCGGACATACAGCTCTTGAATCTGTGGGCTGTTCGTCGCCAGGCGGATCTTTACGCTACTCGTCACCCCGATGACCTTTCGGCTCTTCCTACTCTTCACCGCGCTACCGCACGGGCGCGGCACTATGCAAAGCGGCTAGGCAGGCAACGCTGGGCTGCATGGTGTGCCCGCCTGTCCTTTACGCAGGGCAATCGACATCTTTGGAGAGTGTTTCACGCCATGGAGCGCCCTTCTTAGGTTGCAGATTACACAGAGAGCATTCGCCTCGCGCTAAATATGGATGAGGACACATTTGCACAACAAGCGGCCCGTCAATTTTTTCCAAACCATGACTGCACCGCTACGTCTCCACCTGACTTATCGGTAACAGAGCCCCCCGATGGGATTACTTCTGACCTCACCATGGCAGAGCTGCTGGCCTCCATTGAACGTTTAAAAACTACTACTACTCCCGGGCACGACGGCATACCTAACTCCTTATTCCGTAACTTGGAAGGGAGGGCTTTGCAAACCCTACTTGATACTTTTAACGAAGTGTGGCTTTCTGGCGTCATGCCGGGAGACTGGAAGCATTCTATTGTGGTTCCAATACCCAAGTCAGGTCAACCTCCAGTATCTCTCTCGGCTCTTCATCCAATTTCCCTTACGCCTACCATCTGCAAGCTTTATGAAAACATTCTAGCTGCACGCTTGTCGTGGTGGCTGGAATCCCATGATTGTTACCCAGATTCCCAAATTGGTTTCCGCCCACAAATTGGAACGGAGGACGGCCTTGCTACTTTGGCTGCTGACGTGCTTGACCACTCTCCACAGAGTCACCTTGTACGAACCATAATCGCTACAGACATAACAAAGGCATATGATAACATCCTTCACTCTGCCATTCTTGCCTCCCTTCAAACTCTTGGTCTCCCTCACCGGTTCCTCCTCTCCATTCACGCTTTTTTAGCAAATCGAACCTTCAGCGTGCGTGTCCACGGAAAGCCCTTTGGTAATTTCACTTCCAATAGAGGAGTGCCGCAGGGCTCCGTTCTCGCCCCCACATTATTTAATGTGGCTTTAATTTCTCTTGTTCGAGCCCTAGAGACCATCCCTTCTATCCGCGTGTTTGCATATGCCGATGATATCACCTTGTGGTGCTGTCATCCAGATGCGTCTATTCATCAGTCGGTCCTTCAACACGCGTGCTGGATGTATTGACATCTCGCCTCCCACCTCTGGGTCTAACACTCTCTCCTACTAAATCATGTTTCATTTGAATTGGAAACAAAGCCGCCTTACGGAAAAAGCTCCCCCTTTAAATTTTACGGTACATAATTCTCCGATTCCTCAGGTAGAAACTGTTCGTATTCTTGGTCTTCTCCTCCATACATCTGGGACTGGCACCCCGTGGCTGACAGCCACCTGTAAATCGGCTCACGCTACTCTAGGTCTGATTCGTCGCATAGCTATGCGCTCTGGTGGCGCACGTGCTCATATGGCCCGCCAGCTTGTGCGCTCTATCCTTCAGCCACGGATAGTATATCAGGCACAATTTCAACGTCTCACCTGCAGACAGTGGGACTCCCTTGAAGCTATCAATCATGAGGCTATGCGCGTCATAACATATCTGCCTCGTTTAACACCCATACCTGTGCTACAGGAGTTCGCCGAACTTAATACACTCAGTGAAATCATCGACCAACGGGTGGCAAATAGAGCTCGAAAACAGTCTCTCAAACTTCATCGTTTAAAGACACTTCCACCGTGGTCCTATTGCCAGCTCACTGACAATCGCCCCACTGTTTCCCCGTCGGTATCAGCAGCGTATCTGCCTGAAGGATGCATATTATACACGGATGCATCACATTCTGCAGAGAGGGGAGCTACTGCTGTGTATAGTCCATCTCATTCGCATCCCAACTCTCGCGCGACGTATACTGCGGATATGTGCACTCCCCTGGCATTGGAACTTCAAGCCATTTATAATGCCATTGCTTCCCTTCCGCCCGTTCCAACATTCAATACAGTTCATATTTACACCGACTCCCGCGCCGCCCTTAAACAGCTTAAGGCTGTTCGACGAACGTTCCAGATTTCACAATCAATTCATGTGCTCTGCGCAAAGTATCCATGTCCTGTGCGCATACACTGGATTCGCGGCCATGCCCAGGATCCACATAACATTCAAGCGGATGCTATGACTCATCTTCATACATTAGACAATCCGCCACCTTCCCCTCTTCCCCCAGATCCGTTCCTGTCCCATGTTTCCGATTCCGAAGTTCTGCGCCAGCGAACACGCGCTCTAATTCCTTCGTGTTCGCACCCTCTCCCGCGTAGTCTTACTCGGCAGGAGGAGGCATCCGTGCGCCGGATTCGGGCAGGGGCGGCTCTGACACCATCTGTCCGTCATCGGTGGCGTGCCAAAGATCTGCCAGTACCTGACAGGTGCCCTCACTGTAGCACTGCACCGGACATTTGTGATGTGCGGCACTTGTTGTGGACGTGCCCAGCGACGGCTGCTATCAGAAAACGGCTCCTCAGGGAGGTGGGCCTGCGGTGGAACCGCGAAAGTGACTACGTGAAGTGGACTATGGACAACCGTTTCATTAACAACCTCTGCGACTACCTCAGCGCAACGGTTCTTCACTCCTACTTTTAACTTTCAATCCCGTGCATTCCTTCCCCCCCCCCCCCCCCCCCCCCCCTTTCCTTTTTCAACTTAAGCCTCATGGCACACTTCTCGAATAAAAAAAAAAAGAAATGTCATATGGGGCTTTAAGGCTTGTAAATATATGACAGCTTGCTCTCTCCTTGGCTAGGGAGTGGAGCAAGTGTTTGCATTTGAGGCACCATCTCATTGCCCCTGCCAACACTGGTGTGAAAAACTGCGAACACACTGTCACATTTTGGCATTGACGCAATGCACAACTCCAACACGTGTGGCCCTCTCACATCTGACATTAATTCCTTAGGCCTTCGCCATGTCATTCTACACCTAGCGCCATCTAGTGTGTAGCCTCTCAACTACAAGACTTACTAGCACACTCCCATGACACTGCCTGCAACTAGGAATGTTGTACTGTATCAGCTGCCTTCGCCAGCACTGACTCCTAACACTTGCATGCACACGCACATGCGTGCATCGCCTGTAGTTAAGTTCTTAGTAGCGTGGTTTGGCTTTTTGCAACGTGATCACTATAACAAGGTGCCTGTGCATTTTTCACATGGTGCACAGCTCGTTGGACCCTGGATGAGCTGAGTGCAGTGACCCAAGCATCGGCCACACTTGTGCGTCGCAAACTGGCCCTGTGGCAGGGGCAAGGAATCCTGTTTGAGGAATCACCTGGCGTGTTTGCACTGGGGGCCCCTGGAGACGGTGCAGGTGGCAGTGGCATCCCACCCCAGCCCTTGGAGTTGGACGACGATGAGGAAGAGGCACCCTCAGCCATGGCCTCCACCCAGGACCAGAAAGAGAGTGACCTCCAGGTACGATAAGTACTTCTGTCTGGCTTGAGGCTGCTACTAGTGCCTCGACCAGGGGTTTGTCGACAGTGGCCAAGGGGTTGTGAGTAAAGGGCTGATTTGCTAATTGTAGCATAACTTGATGTGGAGATAACACAAAATTCAGTGGACTCTCATCAGTTTGAACTAACTTATTTCCATCTGCCAATTTACTCGAACTGACACTTTAGTCCCATCAACAGCAAGTATTGTAATAGGTGTATATTGCCTTATCACTCTAAACACCACTAAAAAAATGGTCTTTTGTTAATTCGAGCAAGTTTTCAGCACCTGTCATGTTCAAATTGTCAAGAGTTGACTGTAGTAAGAAGCAGCAGTGGCTCAGGCAAACAGGGTGCATGGGAGACAAGCCAACAATTCGGAATTTCTGCCTAGGGTTCCATCACTCCATCCTAAAATGCTAAGTATACAGGCAGGCTGTTTCAGGCAAATACTTACCTTTTTTTGAAGCTTGGAAAAAATCCACCTTGGCGCAAATAAGTTCACACAGACAAAACAAAAGAGACAAGGGGACAACGGACAGGCGCCAACGGACAGGTCCCCTTGTCTCTTTTGTTTTGTCTGTGTGAACTTATTTGCGCCAAGATGGATTTTTTTCCAAGCTTCAAAAAATGCTCAACCAACTAGCCCAGCAACATGCCTTACTGAAATACTTACCTAGTGCCAAACTTTAAAGAATGTCGGGGAACTCTTTGAAGCTTTGACTAATGCAGGGTCACAGGCAGTTGTCATGACCAAGCCAGCATATCTTTAAGTGTGCCTGATTTTCTAACAAAGGTAGACAAGGTGGAAGCTTGGGCATGTTGATGTGTCATTATTGTTGCAGCACAAAAGATGAGGACGAGATGAGTACACAAACACGGCGCTGGACTTACCGCTGATCTTTATTGACGGTTTGCCACTCCTTAAATACTGTTGAACAGTCTCAATGAGAATACACACACATACAAACAATAAGAATGACATCACCTCTTTTGTGCTGTAATGATAATAACAATTTCCTGTTTGAATTGTTAATTTTAGCACAAAACTTTAAATGTAAAAGTTGTAGGGCATGTTGAAAAATGCTCGTCAGTTTTTGAAGGAACTTTATAGTGGTTCATCGTTTTGTGAGCTCAAAACAGAGCGTGCAAGATATTAAAATTTATCACTTGACTGTGCACCACTATATCATGTTGTAAGCTCCCTGAAACACACCGTGATTGAAGTAATTTGGATATACAAAGGCATGGTAAGTAAACAGGCCATGGGTCATGGCAATGGTTTGCTTGGTTAGAATGCTGCAACTTAGGCACAACCACGTTAGACTGTAAGAATTATTTGTGCTGCGCTGTGAAATGGTGGTAACATAGTTGCACTCTAGATGATGAGACATGCTTGAACACCACAAATGGCACAAAAGACTAACAGCACACAAACAAGTTTTGAAGACAGGATGCAGCATTCCTCCTGTCTTTATCTCTTCTTTGTGTGTTGTCTTTTGTACTCATTGCGGCGCAAATTGAAAAATGTATGAGGAATTGCGTTCGGATTCAGTGCTTCTGGTTTCCACTCCTGTGTGCAGAATCTAAATTTCAAACGATATTGTGCGACCAAGAGAAATAATAACTATCTTCTATGGTTTGCCAATCACCAAAGGCATGAAACGCAATGCAGCAAGGACAAGTGCTGTACAGCACTCCAGTGCAGTACTTTTCCATTACAGTAAAACTTAAATATAACAACCTTCATGTAGCCAATTCCTCGATATTATGAAGCTTGTCAGTTCCCCCTGTCGCCCCCATTGAAGCATGTCTATTTGTGAACTTTGTGCAACGAAGGTGTTGTGGCAGTTGAACTTGTTAATAATGAAATTGCTGCACTAACTACCTATCAGTTAGTGGTGTGTTTCTTGAAGTTCGGCCGAACTTCACGAAAGTTTCGTAATGGTAAAACAAATGGCCACGAGAGGAATGTCTACGATTGCAACGAGCAAACACAGTTGAAACAGCGCACTGCATTCCAGAACCATCGGCACCACTCTGTGGTGGATGCAGCATTCTCCACAGCATTCGCTTCTGTAGCATCACACTAAGTGGCACTGCAACAATGCATTTTCAAAAGCAGCGCAAAACTCTAGATGATGAGACACTCTTGAACACCGCAAATGGCATAAAAGACTAACAGCACACAAACAAGTTTTGAAGACAGGATACAGCATCATCATCATCATCATCATCGTTTTGTTGTTCGCATTATTCTGGCGCCAAGAGCAGGGACGCTGGAGAGCACAGGAGGCGCGAGGACAGAGTTCATTTTTTAGGGCAATAACACCTGGGCACACCAAGAGAGGGGACACATAGGAAGGGGTGGGTGCCTCCAACTCTTCCTTCTCCTACTGCCCTCACCCCATGTCTAGCGGTGTTGTGTGAGCTGCGGCAAAGATGGTGGTGACCACTGCCACACTCCCATTATCAGTGTGATCACACAATGCTTCATTTTAATTACCTCAAGTTACGGGGCTTACTGTGAATATTTGCTAGGTGGTTTCACCTACATTTATTTCTCATATTGGGTTTAGTTTCTGCATTATTATTTCCAGTTTCTGCATTATTATTTCCAGCCTTCACACGAATAATGCGTGTAATAAAAGCCTGTACATACAGGCTTTTATTACACGCATTACGTTACATAACGTAAAATTGCTGACTTTTCTTAATTTCACTGTATTCAAGTTTAACTGCATATGCATGTTACCACGCTTTTCTTTGCAGTGAGCACATTGTGTGGGCACATTGATTCAGCTAGCCCAAGCTAGTTCTTCTGAAATATTTGTACCCCTTATTTTTTTTAGCTGAAAGAAAATGCCCTGTGAAGAATAGAGTTCTGTCATTGTGCCATCTGCCTTCTCCATTTGTGTAGAGTGGGGGCAAGGGACGTAGCACTGGAATTTCAAAGCACATGTTCATTGCTTCAGGCTGTGTTGAAAGTGACACGGTGAGGTGTAAGCTTCAGTCTTTTGGAATACTGTCAACATGATTCCATTGCAGATCTACTGGTCCTACATAGTAGGCATGCTGACAAACCTGGAGTCACTGACACTGGAACGAATTCACACCATGCTCAAGATGTTTGCCATGCAGACCCCCTCGACAGCAGAACTGACTGCCCCAGAGCTGAGGCATTTTCTTGATGGCCAAGTTTCCAAACAAAAGCTGCTTTACTCCGCTGGGCATTACAGGCTGCCGAAATCAGACAGCCTGTGAGAAATAAAAGGCTCTTGGCCTGGAACTTTTCCTTGTGTTATGTGATGGTGTGCAATACGGTTTAATTGGGGAATTTGTTTTATTGTGAAGAGAAAATTGAAACTTGCTTGTTACCAGATCTCGTGACGTGGTAAATGGCCTTGGAAGAGGGGATAGTTGGT
The DNA here is from genome assembly GCF_052857255.1 of Amblyomma americanum. Lineage (NCBI taxonomy): Eukaryota > Metazoa > Arthropoda > Arachnida > Ixodida > Ixodidae > Amblyomma > Amblyomma americanum. The sequence continues at coordinate 113,383,647 of NC_135502.1, read as the reverse complement.
CAAGTTAAAATGATGTATTCATGCTGAACATAACTGCTGCACAGACAAAGAAAGAGCACACATCAGTATAGTAAAATGATAAATGGTAAATAATGAATGTTGTTGGTGTAAAATGGAAAATGGCATTGCTCTGTATTGAAATTTCGGGTGGTGTCACACGTGATGAACTTCTGTGGCCACTGTGTGTATGTGCTGTACCCAACTGGCACACTGGTGATTACATTCTCAGCTAGCATTCTACTGTGTGCTCACTAACAGCACCACAATGCGCAAGACAATGAAAGTACTAGTACCCTGCAGTGCCAGAGCCAAACCAAATTTCTTTGTGTGTGCACTTTGCTATTTACGTTACTGTGTGGAAAACAAGTGACTGGTGAAAGCACGTCAACCCTTGGTGGTTGCTGTGATAGTGTCATTCCGGCTGATGACAAACACAACTGCCATGTGGCGTTCGTTCGCTACATCCAAAAGTTCGCTGTAAGTAAAGCGAACTTCCATGGTGTGCTTTTTTAAGCAATATACACGAGTGGCCATCGACCCAGTGAAGTTTTGGTTGGACTGTTTTGGCACCGCTCGATTCTGCCCCGACTAGAATGTGACTCAATTAATGCACTCAGCGAGATCAACAGGTAGATAGGCATCTTGAGACGTGCGTGCTGCTCGAATCTCATTTTAAGCAACATTACTAGAACCAGGTTCAGCTTACAAACTCTTTGTTTCTGCCAAGTATTTCTGCAGCTCTGGAGCGTCTCCCGTTGTAGGTGGAGCAGCGGCAAAAGCTGCAATGCGGTGGGTAGAGGGCGGCTTTTCGGAAATATTCATCTGTCTAGTGCACTGATGTGTACGTAAATTGATATCTAGCAGTAGGTGCCACTTATTAGTCCTGAAAAGCTAAGAAAATGTGAAGTGAAAGCTTGTAGGCAACCATTCTGAACTTGTAGTGGCAGAGTGCGTGACTCTTAATTGCCAAGAAGAGCCTCAAATGGGCCTAGTTGATTTGTAATCTTCGACATTGTTATTGCGCTACTCATGGTTTACTCAAACAAGAACGACACATACAGACAGGGCACAAACTATCAGTTGATATAATTGATTTTATTGAGCCCTGTCTGTATGTGTCATTCTTGTTTGTGTAAACCATGAGTAGCGCAATAACAATGTCGAAGGTCTTAATTGCTATGGCATGTGGCTAGTTAGCATGTCTTAGCTACATTCTGTTATTCTACACCGCTGACTATGCTATGGAAAAAGTGCTTTTCAAACTCAAAACGCTTATTTTTAAAAATTGCAGAAAGCCTTAGGTGAAACACTCTGTGTAGCTTGCAATTAGTGCAACAATCACACCATTGCTAAAAAACACGCTAATTTCATCCGCGGTAACATTTATATAAGAAGACTACATACGAGAGCTTAACTTTTAGAGCGGAAGCTCTACTCCTTCCATTCTTCAAGGTCATGTCGGTATGTAAAACGACCTTGGGTGGCAGCGGAGCACAAAATAAAAATAATAAATAAAAATGAAAACAATTATAAGATGAAATAATAAAATTAGAGCAAAAGCTTTACTCCTTCCATTCTTCAACTTCATGTCGGCATGTTTTCTATTTTTAGTTATTTTATTGTTATTTATTTCTGCTTTTTGTTTTCCATTCCTTTTGTTTTTATTTTTAATTTTTGGCTTTTTATTTCATTACATCTATGCTGCTTAGCAACTGTTCATTAGTAGTTCGTGCGGGTAACTTCCGTCCCCAAACTTCCGTCCACGCCACTCATGAGCCAAGAAAGGCTTACGCCTTACAGTGACATAAATACGAATTGCAGAAAGAAATGTAGAGAATTTCAGAAAAGCAGCTTTCGCTCTTATTAAAGAGGTGGAGACACCAAATTTTTGGTTGACGTTTTCTTTCTTTCAAACATTGCGTATTGCCCCAGGATGCATGATACATGCTCTGCAATTCACATATGTGCGGTAAGTAATTTGTTAGTTCATTATTTATACTGAGGGATTTTGGTTGCGGTTTCTGAGCACCAGAGTTATGATGTTCCTATGGAAGAGCAGCCACCCTCGTCACATGGCCCCCAAAAGTAGTGACACACAAACCGCTGCATCGTCTGCTCTCGTACACATGCTGTGCATACCATGTGCCTTTCAAAATCCCTGCTGGTACTGCTGTATGCTGCGCAAAGCCAAGTGAGTCAGGGATGACATTGAGTCCTTAAACCAAGCAGCTCGCTTGAGCTGATCTCAGTAGGCATACCGCGTATGCCAACGCAGTTTCTGCCTTGTATATAGCTTTGCCACACGACGTTGATGCTTGGCGGACGTCTATGTTGGTGGCTCGTAGCTGACTGCACGTTAGACGGCATATCCCTGCACACATTACCGCGACACAATGTCACAGTGTTCGTGTGGACCAATACCGCTGCGGTCTCCACTTCGCTCCGCCCTCAAAGCCGCGTCGCGAGACTGCTCCAGGTCACGTGGCTGCTGATTTCGGTATTTGTTGTTCGCTTTTTCTTGCTGCTTGTTTAGAAAACAGTCCGTATATATTCGCTAAATGAATCCTTCAAGATAGTTCTATAGGATTCGGCATTTACCGCACAAGTGCGGAATTCCCCCAGGAATGCGGCTTCTCAGCGCTACTTTTGTTTACATTAATTGCTACCTATCAGCAATTGCATGTTCGTTTGGCATTAAATGTAAAGATACATTCTATTTAGGATGAACAATTAACCTCTTTTTTTTTTGCACCGGTTGTACAATTACTTGTTTGTGCACTGCGATAAATCAGCAAAAATCGGCAGTGAAAGCGAGTGCCAGCTTGGGGACAGATACTGAGTGGCAGTTTACCAATATCCCTCAAGAGAAAAGTATACAACAGCTGTATCTTACTGGTACTCACCTATGGGACAGAAACGTGGAGCCTAACGAAAGAGTTCAGCTTAAGTTAAGAACAACGCAGAGAGCTACGGAAAGAAAAATGATAGGTGTAACATTGAAACCGGAAGCGGTCTGAGTGCGTGAGGAAACAAACATGGGTTAGTGACATCCTACCTGAAATCGAGAGGAAGAAATGCGCTTGAGCAGGGCATGTAATGCGAAGGCAGGATAACAGAGTGGATTCTAAGAGAAGGCGAGCGTAGCAGGGGCGGCAGCTAAGTTAGGTGGGCGGATGAGATTAAGCTTGCAGGCATACGAAGGGCGCTGCTGGCAAAGGACAGGGTTAATTTGCAGAAACATGGGAGATGCATTTGCCCTGCAGTGGGCATATTCAGGATGGGGATGATGAGGAATTAATTAAATTGAATTAATCAAAATAAATGCTGTGCTTGGAGCAGGTTTGTGTGGCTGTTACGATGAAAAACGACGGAAATGCATGAAAAGGCTTACTTAGTGTAAAAATAAAATAAAAAGAACAAAAATAAATAAAAATAAAAACAACGAAATTTCAAATTAAAGTGAAGGGAGCAAGAGGTAATGGAAACGCTTTCGCATTTCCGCTATTAAGCAGACTCAAGTGCAATCCTGTAATTTTTTTAGCTTAGTGAGGTGGGTCGGACTACTTGATAAGCGGCTCTGTAGCGCCTGATGGAGGGAAGCCATCCTAAGTTTCTCAAAGCGAGAAGCATTCCTTTTGTGCTTATTGTGAAAGAGGAGTTGAAGCTAGACGCGATAGGGGTGTTATTTCACCTACAACAAAGAACGCGTTTGCGACTCCGCTGGTCCCTATCCCCAAAAAAGATGACACTAACCTGTTACGTGGTGTTTAGAAAACTACTGTAAACCAAGACTTTCATTTGAGCTAGTTGGTTGTAGCGTGACATTGTTTATGCAAAAAGCGTACTGGCGCTAAAAGACGGAGACAACGCACACGCAAGACAGGACTGGTGCCAACTTCGAACTAAGTTTATTCATAAAAAAAAAACACTTTATAACCACAGGCAAAGATAGCAAAACGTATACAAGTGGTGACATAACAAAGGCACATGTGCCAAAAGGACCTAACAATGATTATAACGCTGATAATGAACCACTGAGAAAACTAAACTCTTCTTCCGACAGCGAGACAGATGGCTTGCTTATACAGATATGACCCCTCTGCTTGATGTGATAAGCTTCGATGATTTCACGCTCTAATCTGTCTTTAGACATTGCAATTAATGTAGTGTTTTTGAAACCTGGACGACACTTGCAGCTTTCGCAGTGAGTGGCCATGTGGCTACCATAACCATTTTTTATAGCAATCTTGTGCTGCCTCACTCTCATTAAAGCACATGACCTGTCTGGCCGATATATTCCTGACCGCAGTTTAGAAGCACAACATACGCAACGTCTGCAGTGCAATCAGTGGCGCGGATTTGGTGATTCTTTTTGCACTGCCTAACCATCCTTACTTTGATCAAGATGCAAACATGCAACAGCTTGCAGGGAACAGATAGAACCACATTGACCCTATACCTGCTGGCCACTTTCTTTATTTTTGTGTGAAAGCCGATGAATATAGGGAGTCACCACCGTCGGTTTCTTTTCTTTATCCTTGTTTTTTTGAGCCTGTTCACCCTTTGATGTCGCCTTGTGCTTCTTGACAAGGTTCTCACTAATACTAGTGATGAGGTGTATTGGGTACCCAGCTTGGTAAATGTGCTCAGTTTGCACATCAAAGCTCTGTGCCATCTCGTGCTCACAAGATTTTTCCAAAGAGATGGCTCAGAGCTTTTATGCGCAAACTGAATGCATTCACCAAGCTGAGTACCCCCAACAAACTCAAAACCTCCTCAAAATTTCCCCAAAATAGCCCATCGGGACATTTAGAATCTCCCCAGGAGGTGCTCATTTTTACCGAACACATCCAAAAAACTTTCCCACAACTAGCAGTGTCCAAAATGTTGTGCGTCCCAGGGAAAGCCCCAAAAGGTTGATGCTCGATTTCTCGGCTCTGGCTCAATAAAATTATTTCTCCTTTTTCATGCAGCCTTCAGGCATCTAAGCACACATATGTGCCAAATTTCAGGCACTTGCTTACGTTGTAGGTGGTGTAATATATCTGTCCACTCGTGTGAATGCATGCTAGCCGGGCTGCCCTGGACTTACCTGTTCACTTGAAATGTGCTAGCATTTTACACACAAAGAAAATATGACTTCATAAAGTCGCCTGGTCGATCCTGCCCATATAACAGGAAATAGCAGCTCAATACAGATGTCATTTCAGTTTACTAGATGTGCTTTTTGCATTTGAATGAATACAAACAGCAGATGCATATATGTATGCACCATTTAATGCGCAATGTACATAGCACTGCGACACCAGCATTTAATAATGGCCACTTTTTCTCTAGCGCTGAGAAATCTTAAAAATGAAACAAGAAAAAATAATACAGGCTGAAAGTTGATGCACCTTAAGCAAACATCCTAAGGGCTACAAAAGCATATATGCACACGCAAAAGCAAACGCATGTAAAGAGCAACTTGGGTGCCAAAAGAAAAGACGAGATGGGCGTGCGCTGCAGGTACGTGTTTTCAGGTCACAGATTTTTCTGCAGGTTGAAACCTCCCTCTCGCTTTGCCTCTCGCACGGGCCTCGCAGTAAGCTTCAGCAACGTGTTATCAAAACAGAAAAAAATTAGGCGAAAATAAAAAAAGGATAAATCAACATACCTTGACGATGTTGCCAATAGGAAGACAGGGATGAAATAAAAGGCTGCAACAGCTGCAACCATGAATTCAACGCAGCCTTCTGTCCTGCGCCTTCCCACAGCACAGCGAACACTCAAACATACGCGTTACATCCTCGTTACACCCCGTTTTATTTTCTTGTGACTAAGTGTGGAGGAAAGGCTGCTTGGAGCCAGACGGGAAGGGAAACGTCTTTAGGTAGGAGCCCTGGCTCGCCGCACCCATGGTACAGCGGACCGCGCGTGCGGCACAATATGGCGTGAGAGGTGAGATCAACGTGATCAAGGCACAAGTAGTCCGGTGGGGGTGGGGGATCACTAGCCGCGCGAACACAACACAATCTATACCGCCGCGACAGGACGGCAATGTAGATAGAGCAGGTTAATCCATGGGCACTCGCAGCAAGAGTGTGGTGGGCCTCCGAAGGTCCCTCCCGCCTATGGCCGCAGTGGACAGCCACGCTGCCACCAACAGCACGCCGCAGTCGTCGGAGGCGCTGAGGAATGCAGAGTGCGTGCTAGGAGTCGCCCATTGCCTTGAACTCCGCCGCCGCGAACGCCGTCTGGAACAGCGGCATCATGGATCGAGTAGGGCCGTGAAGCTGCGCAAAGGACTTCAGATGCGCCGCCGCTGCATCAGTCCCAAAGAAATTATGTGGGCACACCGAGGTGCGCGGGAAAGCTGCCGTAATCAATGCTACGAAGTCCACGACAGTCCATTGATGAGATCAAGAGCTGCCGCACGCTGGGAATTGCGCGCGAGCGGCTAGGGACTGCGCGAATACGTGTGCGCAAGATGGCTTCCGTCCAGCGAGGAAGCCGGGCGAGTGACGGGAGGCCATTACTGCGCCTTCTGCTAGACAGCGGCGCAACGAGGACTGCTGGTAGTTGGAGATGCCTGCAGGGACCGGCGCACCGTGTGGAAGTTGGAAACACTTTAGAAGACGGGCACATTGTTGACCGCCGCTTCCGGCGAGATGAAAAGGCAGACCGCCATCGCCTACCTGCAGCATGGACCCGACGACCCACGTGCACTAGAAACGCATGCGCCGAGGGAGATGCAGTGTTAACTGCTTTCTTCGGCTGTTCGAGCGAAACTTTCAATAATAATTGGTTTTTGGGGAAAGTAAATGGCGCAGTCAGCGCTGGATTAGGGGGGAGGCTAAGGGGGCTGCAGCCCAGGGCCTCACCTCGGACAGTAGGAGAAGGGGGCCCACTTATTCTAACCTGCTTAGTATATGGGATCAGGGGCAACGGAACTTCGACCGTCATGTATGAAGCGAGAAAACCAGAACGAGCAGACGGGGACCCCTGCCTAATATAACAGCATGCGTTTAGCCTGATCATTTGAGGAGAGCTTGTCGAGGAATCCCCCGCCACCCCGGCGGGGCCCTCTTTCTTACGAAACGAGGTGCATTTGCTTGGAAGAGTTTTCGTGGTTTCCTGTCCATCTGTCCAGTGCTGTCTGGAGAGGAGTGGCAAGGGACCTAAATCTCCCTTGCCCCTCGTCGCCACCCTCCACCTCTCAAATAGTTCTGCCGCTGTCCTTCTCATAGAAAGGATGTCCTGCAGTACCCAACAGTGCCTCTCATTCGACTTTTCTTTACCGTGATGGTAATTTGGGCGGGGGAGGATGAGTCCGATAGCAGATGATGATGAGTCTGATGGCAGAGTCTAGGCAGGAAAGGAAAGACGACGTCACACGTGCTTTTGTCCGCGTGCCGTGGGGCATCGAATGTTCACTGTTCGGGCTAGGGTTGTGGAAAAGTGAAGGGAGAAGTTGGAGAGCTGGACACAACGGCCTGACTCCAGGGCCCATTCCTGCGTAGTGGCTGCGCACCCTCGCGCGCTCGACGGAAAAAGCAGGTCAAACTGGCCGCCGAACTTTCCAGAAAGAAGTAGAAAAAGATTCAGAGGCGATGGAAGGCGCGTAACTTCGCCCGCGCTAGGAGTCGCCCTCTCCCCTTCGTTCTTGCGCTTGGCGTCGACGGCGCGAAAGTGAAATCGAGAACCTCCCAGAACAGACAATTGCTCCTAGCCAATAGGAAGACGATACTGGAGCGGCAGAAGAGTAAGGTTGTACGGAGGAGGGACTTTGTACACGGAACTCTATGCGTATGTGAACGCCTGCTTTGGCGCTAGTAACATACTGACGCGGCGCGCGTCTATGAAAGGAAGTTGATCGCGGGCTGCGATTCAGCCCCGGACCATCCAGGCAGCGTGCGCCAGTCATCGGGACGGCCACCGTTGAACACCTGCGGTCGCGTCGGACTGACGAAGTGGCCGGTGCGGTGACCAATTAGCATTCATTCATGCGAAAATGCTCGGACGGAACCATCAAAGCGGTGCGTCTAAACGAAAGGCGAAGTTATAAAAGAGAAGAGCGGGAAAAGAAGCTACCAAAGATGACAAAGTACCTACTGAATGCAGCTTCCGCGGAGCAGTATGATCGCTCTACCCAGGTTCCGTGCCAAACTGCCAATAGTACCGACTGTGCTTCTGTGGAGGACTTGCCAACTCCATCACCACGGTTTCCTGGCAAGAAGCAAGGTTTGGCTCATCTTGGTTGTCTGGATCCTGTGAAAACGGTGCCAACCTCGGCCGTCCATATTTTTGAGCAACCGACGCTAACCGAGCTTGTCCTGTTCCTGAGTCAGCAACGTCTATATGCTACTCGGCCGGGCACCTGTCCAGGTGCCCGGTCCGCCGCGCCCGATTTCAACTACTGCTGATCAACAGGCGCCAAACCTCCCCGATGAGCCTCCTCCTACTGACAAGCGCCAGGAAACAGCACTCCAAGAACCGACTCACTTCTTTCCTGTTAGTTCGGGTTCAAATAATCATGTTACCACCCACAAAGTGTGCCTCGAGAGGACGAATGAAACGGCTTCTCGTTGCGGCAACAGAGAAGTACAGACACCCCCGCAGAAAGAGGTATGTTGCGAGATTCTCCGAAGTGACCCTGCTAAGTGGCCGGACGTTATTACTGACAGCTTTCGGAGTGTATGCCTTGAGGAAGGGCCATTGTATTTTCAAAATCGGGCAGAAAATTTTCCGTCTTCCGAAAGTCAATACAAAACTCAGAGACGCTATATGTCACCTCATCTTTTCGTGCGAAAGGCTCTAAATGGGGAGGCGTACGAGCGACACTGGGTAATCATGCTCACAGTCCAAAGGTTACGTTTACTGTTTCATGTGCAAACTTTTTTCGATTTCAAGCAACCCCAATGCTTTCACCACGCACGGCTTTTTTTGATTGGAAAAGAGCAGAAGAAAAGGTTTGCGCACATGAAAATAGCATCGAGCACCGGAACTGCGTGGCAGCATGTGTCGCCCGCCCTAACTCGAGCAGCACAATTGACAAGGAGCTGCTTAAGCATCTTGCCACTGAGACCGCTTACTGGACAGAGTTGTTGAAGCGCGTAGTCTTTGTAGCTAAGCTTATAGCTGAGCGCAACCTAGCGTTTAGGGGCAGTGAGGAGATTTTTGGTTCACCGAGAAATGGCAATTATATATGGGAGTGCTTGAGGCCATTGCCAAGTTTGATCCCTTTCTAGAGGAGCACATCAAACGCTACGGGAAAAGAGGAAAAGGTCACCCATCGTATTTGTCAAAAAACCATTTGTGATGAATTTATCGAGCATATGGCAAAGGCTGTCAAGGAACGTCTCGTTGACGAAGTGGAACGCGCAAAATACTTCTTTAATTGTTGATTCGACCCCAGATCTTACTCACGTTGATCAGCTGTCAGTTGTTTTACGAAATACTATTTAAATGGGAAAGTGTACGAACGTTTTCTTGGATTTGTTTCAATCAAATCGCATACCGGCTTGTATCCTTTCGATACCGTGATGTCCTTCTTGACGACCAATGACATCTCAATTGATGATTGTAGGGGCCAAGTTTATGATAATGCGAGTAATATGTCTGGAAAACACAAAGGACTGCGGGCTCAAATCAAACACCTGAACGAATTGGCAGTCTACGTCTCGTGTGCTGGCCATTCACTGAACTTAGCTGGCGCGTTTAGCGTTCACAGTTGCCTTGAGGCAGTCAAATTTTTCTCTGTAATTCAGAGACTTTATGTGTTCTTTGCTGCCTCACCTAAGCGATGGAGGTATCTTTTGGACAGCATGGGCGGAAATGGCCAGCAGCTTGTTTTGAAAAATCTCTGAGACCAGGCGGTCAAGACACGCTGAATCATGTAAGGCCATTCTGAAAAATTTCAATGCAGTCTTGTGTTGCCTTGAAGCTATATCAAAGAACGAGGAAGAAAACGGTGACACTAGGAACGGTGTGGGTTGACACAGACGAACCTATGTGACGCATGTGGGAAAGTTGAATCTTTAGACCATTTTCTCTTCTACTGCCCAAAGTTCGCACTTCAGAGAAAGATTTACCTGGAGGTCCCTCTCTCCAGGTTAGGGCTCCCTTTATCTTTGCCAGTATTATTATCGTTTGGTGCGAACGCCAAGGGATTTGCATTGGGTTCTATTTGTGGGTTTCTCCACGATTACATAATTGCAGCTGGTAGGTTGATGTGCTAATTCTTTTAAAGCTCTACGAGCTCTTCTTTTTTCACCAAAATGCTGTCTGTTATTTAACTGTCAATATTGTTCTCTTGTTTTTATTCATTGATTTTTCAAAATTCACGATTGGTGCTACATTTTTGTCATCATCTTCCATGGAAACTTCTTTGCTTATTCAACTACACCTTGGCCAATCCCCCCGCGTGGGTATGTGCCATATACCTGGGGTGAAGAAGAAGAAGAACGAAGCGCACTCTCTCTTCAAGAAAAGGACAAAACTAGAGACTGCATTCATGGCGATTTTCTGGAGTGAAATCTTGGAGCGCTTTGACAACATGAGCGTAGAACTTCAGAAACCAGGCCTAGACATTTCAACTGCTGTGTACCTGCTGAGCTCTCTAGAAGGCTTTGCTACTGCTTTGCGACGTCTCTTTGATAGCTTCGAAGAGAAAGCACGCACGCTAAGTACCAACCAATGTTATCAGGATGAGGGCAAACGCATCGTTTTGAGTAAGCACCAGGACGGAAAAAGCGAGAGTGCGCTACAAGGTAGAAAAAAGTTTATCGTAGAGACCTACAATGTTGTACTTGACAGTCTAAGCTCTGCTTTGCGAGTACGAAAGGCTGCCTACACTGAACTCTGCGAAACGTTCGGATTCTTAAAATTGCTGACAGAAGTTGGGAGCGAGGCCCTTCTGGCACAGCAGGCTGAGAAGTTGGTGAAAACCTGCAAAAATGATTTGGAGCCAGCATTTTCCGCTGAAATCATTCAGTTTGCGAACTTCCTGCACAACTCTGTGTGCCAGGACACGATTCCCCTGAGAATAATGAAGTTGCTGCACGAAAGAAAGCTTATTGATGACTTTCTGAACCTTTCTATTGCTTTGCGAATGTACTTAAGCATACCCGTGGCAAACAGTGAGACCGAACGATCGTTTTCCAAGTCGTCGCTGATAAAAAATCGCCTTCGTTCGAGCCCCCTTGACGACAAGATGAACTCGCTTGCTATCATGTCCATTGAAAGTGACCTCCTCCGCGATCTATCCTTCGAACAGACTATATCTGATTTCGCCAAAGCGAAGGCGCGAAAGATGCCATTTTAAAAGAGGACTGTTTGCGCTATACATGAATAGTTCCAATAAGTTCGTTGTGTCGCCTCCCAGCCTCCACGTTGCCAATGAAACGCTGAGCAGTGTAATTCAAGATATGCAAATGTTCGTTGTTCGTCTCTTGTTTTTTCTTCTTGTGGATAATTAGCGTGCTTATAAAGAAATGTATTTTTTGTTGTTTTTGATAGCGCCACGTTTATTTGGTGTCGTCCTTGCTTGTCTTACCTTTAACGAAAATCATTTCAAATAATGTTTTGTAATTGTATTTGGTAATTTTCATCTGTATTCTAATGCATTTTTATGGTGTTTGTATTGCCCTAAGTATTGTATATATCTATTTCATATCTACAGAGTAACGTGTATAACGATTACTGCAGTCTGATGCTGAATTTTAAAGAATGTTTTGGATACAACCATGCGTCTCCTCACCAGATTAAACTCAGTGATGCAAACAAAGCCTAGCTTCAGAAGGATCGACATCTGAGCTGTGTGGTCTTTTCTACGTTCTTGTTCGTCTTGAGTGCACTAAACTTTTCTTTAAAGCCTAGCTTTTGCTGAAAACAGAATGCAGATTAATCACAAACTGAAGATATGTGTTGGTGTTTACAACAGCACGCGTTTCAAGCAAGTTTTCTTGCTTTCCTTAGAATAATAACAATAATAATAATCCCGTTGATCGCACTTCGTTCTTTTTAATTTGGTAGAATTAAAATGAAACATGGCATATTTCAGTCAGTATAGGGAAAGGGGGCCTACATGCGCATTAGCCCAGGGCCCCCATTTTTCTTAATCCGGCCCTGGGCACAGTATCTGTTTCATATATCGTTGGACACCTGAACCGCGCCGTAAGAGAAGGGATAAAGGAGGGAGTGAAAGAAGAAAGGAAGAGAGAGGTGCCGTAGTGGAGGGCTCCGGAATAATTTTGACCACCTGGGGATCTTTAACGTGCACTGACATCGCACAGCACACGGGCGCCTTAGCGTTTTTCCTCCATAAAAACGCAGCCGCCGCGGTCTGGTCCGAACCCGGGAACTCCGGATCAGTAGCCGAGCGCCCTAATAGTTTCGCCCTAGCGAAACTGTTTGATCTCTCAAAACGGCGAGTGCAAGAGCAAAACATTCTCTCCCCGCAGCTTGTGGCGCGAGGAAGAGAGAGAAGAGAGCGAGTAGTCGATTTTTATTGATTGCTGAAAAGCATTGGTCTTGAAACGTTCTCCTCACTTCCTTTCTGGGGCCAAAATGCTATGATTATTTTTTGTTTCTGCTTAACACTATCGAAAAAAAACATTCCTAAACCCTTAGTGGGAGCACTGCTTTTTTGCTTGTGTTTCTATGTCCTGCCTACTACAGTCTGGAAATGTTTGTTAAATGTTGTACTAGGACTGGGACATTCCATCCTTTTTGGACGTACATGGAAAGGTGCGTTGCTTGCTGGGCCCATACACCTCATCACTATAGTATTAGTGAGAACCTTGTCAAGAAGCGCAAGGCGACGTCAAAGGGTTAACAGGCTCAAAAGAACAAGGATAAAGAAAAGCAACCTACGGTGGTGATTCCCTATATTCATCGGCTTTCGCACAATCTAAAGAAAGTGACCAGCAGGTATAAGGTTAATGTGGTTCTATTTGCTCCTTGCAAGCTGTCGTGCGTTTGCACCTTGAACAAAGTAAGAATGGTTTGGCAGTGCAAAAAGAATCACCAAATCCGCGCCACTGATTGCACTGCAGACGTTGCGTATGTTGTGCTTCTAAACTGCGGTCAGGAATATATCGGCCAGACAGGTCATGTGCTTTAATGAGAGTGAGGCAGCACAAGATTGCTATAAAAAATGGTTATGGCAGCCACATGGCCACTCACTGCAAAAGCTGCAAGTGCCGTCCAGGTTTCGAAAATACTAAATTCGTGTAAAGAGAGATTAGAGCATGAAACCATCGAAGCTTATTACATCAAGCAGAAGGGTCATGTCTGCGTAAGCAAGCCATCTGTCTCACTGTCGGAAGAAGAGATTAGTTTTCTCGGCGGTTCATTATCAGCGTTATAATCATTGCTTAGCCCTCTTGGCACGTGTTCCTTTGTTATGTCACCGCTTGTGTATGTTTTGCTTTTATCTTTTATAAAGTGGTTTTTTTCCATGAATAAACTTAGTTGGAAGTTGGCGCCAGTCCTGTCGTGTGTGTGTATTGTCTCCGTCTTTTAGCGCCAGTGTACGCTTTTTGCGTAAGCCATGTCATACTGTAAACCCTGTGTTTGAAGTCGAACGCTACTCTTTGCCAAGGGGATGAACTCGTCGCAGTATTAGCAGGTGTACAAACCTTTTCCTGAGTAGATCTCTGTAGGGATTATTTGTAAGTGACTATGCTATGACGGTAGAATCTCTGAAGTTGACAGTCAACACTCGCATAATCTTATACTTCATGAATCGTCTATCGTTTGGAATTGCTCCTGCGCCTGCAATTTCTCAACGGGTCATGGATAACATGTTGAGGGGAATACCCGGAGTGATTTGTTACTTGGATGATGTTCTTGTGACAGGCAATACTCTAATGACATTTGCTGATTTTTACTTTTGCTGAACTAGAATTTAGATTGAGAAGGGAGAAGTCTACTTTCTTCCAAGGGCAACTAGAATATTTCGGACATGTTATTAGCTCCGAAAAAATCTGGACATCTGATGATAGTGTGTGTGCTATCGTGAACGCACCGGCACCTGAAGATGTGCAACAGCTGAGATCATTGTAATGAGCCATGAACTATTATTGCCACAGGTTGCCTCACGTCGCGGTCACATCGTGGTCGCATATACAGGAGAGGAACAGCCCAGTCTGAGATGGCCAGACGTCTTGTGTGTTCAGTACTTCAACCTCGTATACTATATACCGGACTCAATTTCATAGACTTACGAGCCGACGGTCCAGGAAATGATAAACAGGAATGCAATGCGCACCATCGCGGCCCTGCCAAAACTAACACCTATACCGGCTCTCCAAGAATATGCACATCTGAATAACGAATTTAGCGAGAGGCAGCAAGACAAAAAGACCCCCTTCTAAGTATGCACGAAAATAACTACAAACAAGACGTCGGAAATAGAAGCCGACACCAGAAACTCTGGTTGACATAAGTCCAGAAACATGTATCACTTATACGGATGCGTCATTCGTAGACAAGGGCGGTAGAACGGTTACTACTAGTCCGACACACGTGCACTCACATATCGGGAATATGTTTCCTACCACCAGGACCCATTTGTGACGGAGCTCTACACTATCCGTGATGGTATGGCAGCTAAATAACTTGGTGTCTTTAAGAGAAGCGCATATTTACACGGACTCTAACGGAATTTATTAGGAAACTTAAAAGAACTACAAAGACGCTACTCAAGAGATACATGCTCTCAATGTGAGAATAACGAAACGCATCCAGATACATTACACGAAAAGATGCGCAGAACATTGACCACAGGAGAGCACACGCCCTTCAACACAAAGCCCCACAACCACGAGTGCCTCCCCAACTATAGACCTTTTCATCACCGCCCTGCTCTTAACATCTTGATGTTCTCTTTTTCAGAAGTGCACGTACCCTGATTCCTCCGCGCACTTAACCCTTCCCTCATAATTTAACGAGGTTCGAGCAGACGTCCCTTAAAAAAGTTAGGACTGGGGCCGGCCTTACCCTGTTGGTGACGTGCCCATGGGGCAGTCAAGAAAAAGCAATTTCTAGCACATGTTCTAAAATATTCCAAGCCCACCGCTGACGTGTATGTTCGCTACCCGCTGTGGACGTGTCCCGGAACGAAGGCTTCAACGGCAAGACGACTAAAGGAAGTGGACTAATGGCTACTAGGGAGAAAGACTTCACCCTGTGGCTGACGGACAACACTAAGAGCCTGAGCTTGTTCAGGTTTCTGGATGAAAATAGCATCCATGACCTTTTATAGTCGTGGATCTTACGTCCCATCTTATGCCACATTGCAAGTTCTCGAAATAATAAAGAAAGATTGCTTTTCGAGACTATCAGTCAACTCCGTGGAGGAGCAAGATGAAGTATGGCCTAGTGGTTTGAGCATCCACCTTGCGTGCGGGAGGTGCGAGGTTCAATCCCCAGTGCCGCCAGGTACCTACCGGAGCAGTGGGTACCGGATACAGTGGGTACAAGTTTTCCCTTTACCTGGTGCTCGGCTTGTCTGGGATGAAATACTCAAAAAATGGGACTTCAGCACCACCTTGTGTAGGCAGAAATATATTATGCCATCACACCCTTTGGCCACAGATGCCCTCGAAACCGTAAAAAAATCATCATCATCAAGATGAAAATTGGAGTCATTTAGTACTTCACCGTTGCTTTCTGTACCTGTAAACAGCCAGGCCATTGCCAAGGAAACAGCGAGAGACCCTCCGCTGTTGTTGAAATTTGTGAAGAGGGGTTGGCTGCTGTCTTACATGTCACATAAGCAACGAAGCAGTTTTTACTACTACGAAAGCAGTACTGTAGTGCTATTACGAGAAAAGCCGTTGTGTGTGTGTGTTTGTGTGTGTGTGCTTGCGTGCGTGCTCACACTCGCAGAAGGTAAAAAAATATCAGCGATGGCAAGAAAAATAGGGTGACGTCATCTAGCGGCACTATGACGCGCACAGCAAGCCGCTCACCTCACTTCAGAGAATCCTATGCATGTCATTCATTTTTATATACTCGCCACTGGCGGACCTCTATGTGGCGCCAGTTTTTCCAAAGACTGGCGCCACATTCATACCAAAAAAAAAAAAACATTCATTCAAAATTCATCAAAAAAACATTCATACCAAAGTTGTGACGCCACAGTTTGTTGTACAGCGCTCCAGGCGGCATCTCGTTGCATACAGCTTACATGTGCTAGTCAAGTTGGTGGCTATCTTTTGACAAGGATTCAAACCGACGACATATGCACCTCCAATTGTATGCCTTTCCAGCAGACTTTCGCTTCAAAACTGTGATGCAGCAGTTACTCATATGGTATTCCAGGTGGTGTGTGTGTATGGGTCCCATAATAAAACAACAATTGACTCCAATTGGGAAATTTTCATTGGTACCAATTGCAATTTCCAATCGTAAATTAGTAAACAATTGCACCAGTTGGACCAACTGGGCCAACTTGAATAATAGTTCCCATTAGGTCCCACGCAGGAAATAATTGCATCCAGGAAACTTTCACAAAGTCTACCAACCAATTAAGCTGCACAAAGTACACAGTGTGAGAGATATTAAGGTGCAAAAGAAAAACTGATCTGTGAGCCCTGTCAATGCACCCATGGGACAGTAATGTTTTTGCATTCCCACACATAAGCAGTCTTAAGTGCGTCTGCAGATTTTTAAACTGTTGGAGTTTTTTCAGTGTTGTTGGGCATACCCAGGAACACTGGACGAGCACATTTTTCGACGGCAAGTTGTTTATGAACCCAATTTTTTCATATATCGCAAGACTCCACAATGATCCGCAGATCTCCCCTCGGCAGGCTTGCATTTGCTTGCTATTAACGTTTTTGCTATTGTCAAAAAAGTTTCCCATGGGTTTTCCATGACAGTCATAACTGTTCGATGCGAGCGATGGACGAACGATATATCTGCTACGGATCAGAAGAATAGACCATTGCCTTCAATATTTACATAACAGTATATCTTACAATATTCCAGTTTCTTCACAATTAAAAATGATATCTAAGAATCCTGGACTTGTGTGCCTAGGAAGCTACGAGGACTGATGGAAAATTTACTTAGTACTATCGAGAGCAAAAGAGACCCCCCTCAAAGTTCGGACCTGTGCAGCTCTGCGTAGGGGCGTCACCTGATGAAGTACTTCAGGTGGTGAGACCTGCGCAGTGGGCTCATCTCTACACCAAAGTATTGTCCGGTAGCGCCTCCACGCACAGTGTCTTTTACCCACAATGATACACCCTGGTGTTTTGCAGGCCAAGGAATTAGTCTCTGCTAGCCTCTGCCAAGCAAAGGCTAGCACGATAGTCCTGCTTATCTGCACTCTGCACAAACTCTGCTATGCTGACAACTGCACGATAACAGTGGTTGTACTGGCCCTGTATTTCTTGCAAATGTTATGGGGGCTTTACTAAGAGATGATTACACATCGTAAATGCGAAAATTATATGATTTGTGCACCCTGAACTTACCCCATCTACTCTTTCCAGCTGATATGAATTCGTGCTATACCATCATGACCTAGAAAAAAAATTGCACAGACAGGTTGATTTATTATTGAACCAAATTCTATAATTACAAGGGCAGCATCGACACACGGAATGGAAAGTTCAATAACAGTACAAACTACGCAGCATGCAAAGTAAGCAGCATTTAATATTTCACGGAATGCTTTCACAGATTTGCACGGTTCACGTTGCTAGTCATAGGAGACTAGTCGCTGGAGGAGCGATGGAAATAAATGAGTGCACCGTCATCAACAATGCGCAAACAAGAATTTCACAGCACCTAAAAACAATTGAGGGAAACGACAACTGTCTTGAGACCGCATGCGGGTGCAGAGAAGAATGCTCTGTGGTTCACAGAAAGTGAGGGCTTTAGTGACACAGTATACAGCTGACTTCTTTTCGGTGGTCGGCGGAAGAGGTGGCACAAGCTTGTTCAATGTTCGCCATGTTGCGAAAAAGTTAAACATCGAAGCGCATAAGTGCCAGTTTGAAGCGACGTCGATGCCGACCAACCTCCTCGTCCGTGTCGCCCGTTGAATGTGGGATGATCGCAAATACGCGCAGCTGGAATGTTCGCCTCTCTGCTCTGTACATCGAATGGGCGAAGCATTGGTCGACATAGTAACGTAAAGAAAAGCACGCGGAAAATTATTAGCACACAAAATTTAAGAAAACATGAATAAACTAGAGGCATCGGAAAATGACACTGGCGGCTTCTAGAAGTCCTGGTCGGTGTTCCGACGCCTGGTCAGGTACTTATACTCCCTTCCGATGTCGCCCTGAAAGGACATAAGCAGAGAGTTGATGCACACTTTAGAACCTGGATATCCGTTCCCCCCTCGCATATATCACTTTCTATAGTCCCATACAACTCAAAAACGAAGTGGCAAATCTCCATCTGGGCCGAATCTCCCTCTCCCCTTACAAAAATTTCTTCAGACAGTCTATAGACTGTCCATAGATTTTAGTCTCTAAATCTAAAGACTATATACAAAGCCTAAAGAACAGTCTATAGGAAATACAAATCTTACAGACAGTCTATAGACAATCTATACATTTATGGCCATACACATACAGTAGACTTTTGTCTATGACAGTCTATACAGACTATGAATAGACAAAAACAAATATCTATAAGGAGTCTATAGGCTGTCTTTAGACCATTTTTATAACGGTCTTCCCCCTTACCGTTCCCCTTGGACCTGTCAACGTGAAATCGCAGGGAATAGCAGATGAATAACCACTGCTTAATCGGGTTAACCACGGCGTCGTGCAAATCAGCAGACGCCATTGGCTGAAGGGTCTCCTTTGAGGGGCATCTGCCGCTTTGTTCTTGATGTTGTACCAGACTGTATGCAGTACCAAACTGCGCATTGCTTAGATGCTAGCTATTCATCGCCATTGCAAACGCGTGGTATACAACCGCAACTAAGGGACAAGCAAGAGGATGGCAGTGAGTGGCGCTGCTATGCTGCCTGGTGCGTGTTCAGAACAGCCCATTATCATCATCGTCACCACTATCGGTGTCATTAGACGAGCGAATTTCACTGCAGGAAAATATGCGCCTTTCCTGTCGGTTTAGTTAGTCAAAATAGTTAGTCAAGAACCGAAACAAATATGGATCGAATGGCGAAAGAACTGAACCGAATACAAATCAATCAATTTTCTGATTATTCGCTTCTAGTGCGAAAACGTGTGCTAAACAAATATTCTTTCGAGAGAGTGGTGGCGCTATAAGGAATTATATCTGTAGCAGTCGAAAGATGCAACACTGACCGCCATTAGGGGAAACAACATGATTTGGGTTTAGATATTATGGGGTTTAACGGGACGCAGACACGCAACACGAAGTTAGTATCTTACTAGTTCTGTGGCCACCATATCATACGCATAGGAAAATTAACTTTTGCTATACTGATTACGACAGTGGACAAATAAGCGCCAAATCTTGGCTTGGGATGGACGACAGTTTGAACCTTTGCCTCTGATATCCGGCATGTAGAGAGGGTTCGCTAACCCTACTGAACCCTGTCACATTACCTAATATTGAAGGTCATGCGTATGACCGCTATAAACGCCGCCACTCAAGGTTAAACCGCTCCATGGCGCTGAACCCCCCTTCCCTCAAAGACCGATCGAGGTAGCATCAGGACAAACTTGCCCCTACTTTTGAAAGATTCACCTAAAAAAAAACTACTTCAAACTTCGCGCCAATTGTTCGAAATATGTTAGAAAGCTAAAAACGAATTCGATTCATTTGGAATAATTTTGAGCACGCACGATTTGCGATTCGTTCAGCGAATTGCATAAAGCAATACTGAATTCGCTATTCGAAAACGTTGAATATTCGCGCACCCCTGCAGATGACTTTACGCCGCCCTCGACAACGTTCTCCTCGAAGTACAAGTCCGTTCCTCCCACGGATCACTGTTTATCGTTTCTGCGCATTAAATGTCCTGCATAGAACTTCCTCCTAATTTCGGCAAAGATATATCCTAAGCTCACGTTGGTCCTGTATTCGATACTGCGCAGTTCGGTGCGCTGCCCTTAGAATTTAAAGCTTTTCCGTTAGCCTGGCCTCCAATTTGATGTTTCAGAACCATATAGTTGGGTAAAGGCAGAGTTCGATGGTTATATTGCTTCCCTCTCGAGAGATAGCGGCAAACTTCTCATCACGTATCCGGCAAACTTCTCATCACGTATCATCAAGTGTCCGCCAAACACTGCCGAAACAAAGAATACAAATGTAGGAACACTGCTCGCGCTCTCTATGATAATATGGGGCGCGCGAGTGACTATAGTAAATTGCCTCGTCCTGCCATTTTCGGAGAGCCAGAACTAGTGTTATCCTATACATCTATAATGACAGTTCCGCTGTTAAAGTGTTGTCCGACATCAATTATTCCAATGCGCTCTTTTCTACTCTCTCAAAGTGTGGGGCGCGAAAACATCGCCCAAGTTTCGCGGTTATTTTAGCGATCAGCTTAGTGAAACAACAGGTTGTTTTATTTATTTATTTATTTAGTTATTTATTTATTTATTATTTATTTATTTACACGATACTGCAGACCTCAACGGTCAAAGCAGGATACATTGCCCTGCAAACTTCTTTGCGCATGCATGTGGGGTAAGCTTTCTTTGTGTGCGGACCACGGTTTATCCCAATGTGCTTTAGAAAGTCTAGTGCATCTCTGCTACCGTTTTTGAAATGATACATCAAACCAAATTTCAGTGATCGTGTCCTGAAATTACTATCCATGTGTTCGTATCATCTTGCATCACTTTTGTGGTCGTTTCAGTTGTTGTGATCGTTTGTGATCGTTTCACCTAGTTTTGTAAAATAGTCATATATAGTGTGAAATATTTATTATAAATGTAAACTGAAAAATGAACAAGGAGAAAATAAATATAAATGCAAAACGTAGACTTTTGTTTGGCAGTAAAACTTAGTTTCTGTTTCGCGAGATGTGTAGAGGGTTAAAACTTGGCTGT
This sequence comes from Amblyomma americanum, assembly GCF_052857255.1. NCBI lineage: Eukaryota > Metazoa > Arthropoda > Arachnida > Ixodida > Ixodidae > Amblyomma > Amblyomma americanum. The sequence continues at coordinate 113,362,648 of NC_135502.1, read as the reverse complement.
ACCTTTGTAACAGTGATATTCAGAAGCATTTTTTATTGCAGCTTATTCAGGAATGAATTGGTATTTTGGTTTAAAAATTTGAAAAACTGAATTCTGTAAAATTATTGCGTTTTAAATGGGGCCTGATACCTGAAGCTGTTCTGATTAAAGTTTGTTCACTCTTTCTCACTCACTCGTCTTCCCGCTGCGCACTCAAATAGTACGTTAACGCAGCCACCTGGAGATAAGCTTGCATACAAGCCAGAATAGCCAGCACACTACACGAAAAGCGTACAGGGTTGCCCATGCTAGCACACGAACCTACCAAAAAACATCAATTACAGTGGAATCCCGTTAATTCGAGCTTGCTTAATCGGAACTTTCGCTTTATTCGAACTGCACTTTTTTTAATGTCAGAATCATGTGTATTAAGAGGATATCGTTTCCAGTTAATTAAAACTCGCTTAATCGGAACGTTCGGTTTATTCGAACCCTGCTGAAACGTTCCATACGAGTCGCTCGTATGGAATTATGGGAATATGGAGTCCACATGATGTGAAAAGATATCGGACATCGATAAGGTATTGTATGGAGTCTAAATTTTCCTTAAAATTTCTATGTAGCTTTCACAAAATGCACAACGTCATATGGAGTTCGTAAGCTTCCATACGCTCTTTCCATAAAGTCATGAAGTAAACACCGACTCCATACACTGCATACTTACTCTATATAATCCATATTGAAATATAGAGAGTTATAGGAATCGCCTTACGGAAACTTTCAATAGAGAACTGGCACTTTTTGCCTATCAGAATCTCGTCTATTAAAGGGTCCCTGAAAAGAATGTTTGAGGTTGGCTATAAAATGCTCGCATCATGTAGAGTACAGGCCAACGACGGTTTATGCCGTGTACAAGACCTCAAAAGCGAGACGATAATTTGCAATACAATTTTTAAAACTCCCGCTTTTGCACCTAGCGGCGACCTGCGGTGTTGGGGTTTCGCCCGAATCCGCACTCGTTACGGCAGCATCCGCGCTTGTTACGTCATGTAGCGCTCGTTACGCCAGCAGCAGACTGCTAGCATTGGTTCGCGCGCGTCAGCAGCCGGCGGAGGGGGAGAGTGAGAGGGGCCGGTGGAGAGGGCCGGCATTTTAACGCGCAAAAAGTGACGAGAGGAAAGGGAAAGGCGCGAAGACGCGGAAATTCAAATTTTGACTACAGATAACTCAGCTTCTACAAAAAGCATCTAAAAAATTCGAGCTGGAGGATATTTGTGAATCGGCGTCCTTTAGCATCCTAGGCACATCGCATCTTTGTTGAGACCCCTTTCAAAGCCCCGTTAAAAGGTGATCGTTTAGGCCATTGGATTTTCGGTTCATAAACATAAAAAGACTCGATTGTATTTTGCCAGCTGCGGTGCGTCTGAAAAGTTGCCTCAGGCATTCTGCTGGCTGGACTGACAAACGCAGCTGTGCGTCGCTTAGGTGCTGTCGAAGCTGCACGCAGGCTGCCACTCGTGACGAGAACGTTCGCGCTGGGCGGCGTTTCCCTCACTCACCCGGCGACTGGCCTCCATTTCTGCGAGTCGCTCTTCTTCCGTGGGCACCCGGCGAAGCCAGTCGAACTCCAGGGGAAGCTTGTACTGCTTGTTCGCCACGACGGCTATTACCGGTCGCGGCCGGGTACTGAAGTCACCCTAAATAATGCAGACAGGAAAAATGAGGTCACCGATTGTTTATTAACTGACGCAAGAATTCATGCATCGCAAATGATTTGCCCATGGGTGACCGAATTATGATGAAACTATTGCCCAGATTAAGCCCGTAGTAACTCCGATGTGTCATGGATTATCACATTTAAAAGCACGTAGAAATAATAGTACAAGCCAGACCACTGCTGAATAAAGCTGAATTTTAGGCGAGTTGGTACGTATTCACTGTACGTCAATAGCACGTCGAAGCATCGAAGACGGGACGGAGCGGAGATAGACAAGCGCTTGCCTGTGAGTCCGCACCGTCCTAGCCCGGCACTAGCCCTAGCCCAGCAGTTTGCACTCCCGTCCTCTATCTGAGCGCTGTTGACGCACAGTGATCCATAGTTAGCGGGAGCCCTCTAGGCGCGTGGCTTTCCATTTGGGACCGCGGTTTTTCATGACTGGCCTCGACTACTTTATTTATCGCCTTACCCAGGGTCTATCGATCATGATGTTAAAGGGGTCGTGAAGTGTTTTCCGAAAATTTTGGACGACGTGTATATTTGGAATTCTGACCCTTCATTCTATAGCGTACAGTGATTCGTTTCATCGTCCGGGTTGATCGAATAGCGAAAAAAAGTTAATTTCGATTTCCCGGCACGCGTCCTCCTCAACTCTACAGGAAACGTCATCATAAGTAGCCAATCCGAGGCTTCTGTCCCCGACACAACATGGCGGCTTAGCGAGGCCTGCTGGCCCATAGTTGACCGAGGTCAGAGCACTATATGTACTCAAATGTGGCGTCAAAATGACGTCACGCTGCATCACGTATTAAGCGCATGTAAACGGAGAGTCGTCGAGTTTGACCGGCCTTGCTCAACTCGATGCCCTGACAGAACCACCCGCTATCGAGTTCATGTAAACGAAAGACCCCACGGAGGACGGAGAAGCGTAACCGAAACCGAAACTGATCCCAGGTCAATGACTGATCTATACTCCGTTTCATACTTATGGTGTCTTCGACTGGTCGCTCCCACGATCCGGTTCGGATCTGGCAGAGTGGGAGCCGCTCTCGCTCTGAGCGCATAGAGAGTCTAGTCAAGCCGAATGGTCAGCGAGTTTTCAGAGCGGAAGCGCAGGAGGCAGAAGGGGGACGTAACTTCCGTAACCATGACGCGGCATCGCTGCTGATGTCAACAGTAGCCGCACGTAAGGTCCCTTGATTACCTTTATCCGCACGTGGTCTCACAGTTTGCATCGCGGTCACCGCTTAGCCTGTATCGATCGCTACCCCGGCTTTCCGTCCTACGGGACGCTCATTTTTCGAACATCGCCTTGTGGATAACACTGTCGTCCTCGTCTGAGCAGCTGCTGGAATCGTTGTTGTCATGCGACCGCAACACAGACCGCGTTCCTAGCGTACATGCTTATCCGGCGTTTCTTGGAACATTTTGACTCACACAGCGCGGCACCCGCAAAACACAACGCAAAAAGCGTGACTGCGTCGAGAGCCCACACTTGCTTCTGCCTACGAGCAGGGGACGCCGAGGGCTCGCACCGCTTTCGCGAAATGGCGGAAGTGGCTCTGTCACGTGGACTCATCTCGGAGCCGCTCCGACTTTTTTCTCGGAGCGCCTCAGAGCGCTCTGAGCTGGAGGCGAGCGCTCAGAAAGAACCAGCCGAATGTAGTCAGAGCGGCCGGCTTCGACCAGCCGAATGTGCGGTCGCCTCTCAGAGCGCTCTAGAGCGATCTAGAGCGACCAGTCGAAGACACCATTAGCTGTCTACGCAGCCAAGGCTACGGTGCCTGTTTGCGATCCTCGTCCGCATCATAATATAGTGCGTCAAAAATAAAAATTGAAATGAATTGACAAGCAAAGTGAACAGTAGTTGATATTATAGTAGACCGATGGAAGTGTTTTATTTTGCAAATAGATTGATTTTTCTTTTATGTTTTCCAGAACCGAGTGACGCAGATTTTTCGTTTTCTCAGGCGCCGGCTGTATCAGGTTTTCGCAGCTGAGCCGGCAGGTCTGTTTGTGAAAATGGCGTCGCTGTCACCTGCTCGCTTGTTTTCTTCCCCCGCTTCGACTTCGAAAACATCTCCTGTTCGCCTCTTTTCCAAGGTGAAGTCTCCAAAGTTTTCTAAAGACTGCAAGGCGGTGATAGTTAATGTCTACGCAAGCATAAGGAAGCTCCACCCCGAGAAGACTGTGCGTGACGTTCTCGCAATTGTGGGCGAGATGACCGGAGTGAGCCCTCGGACAGTTGTGAGGTTTAAGAAAGAAGGTCTTTCTGGCGGAGTAAAATAATTGAAGCCACACTGAATTCTATCACCCCCCAATTAATGATTCATTGTGTGCAGCATGCGAAAAAATCCGTGAACACCGAAAAACAGCGCCTCTCAGCACGTCCGTTGCCAACTCTCACTTCACTTTCGTTTCCCTGCGGAAAAAGTTAACAGCACGCTTCTTATTAAAGAAGTCATTTCATTTTGATAACAAAAAAGGCCACTTATATATGGCTCGCATTTAGACTTTCTATCTAGAGATTCGCCGAAAAAAGATAAAAAAAGGACAAACCTACGCTGAGGATCGAACCTGGGCCCCCTCACAAAATGAACAAACATGCCCGCGCTTCGTACCACTCAGCCACGACGCGAGGCGGAGTGACACATTTTGTTAGTTTTTTTTTGACGGACTACTTCCGTACCTTTGGCTGTGTAGACAGCTATGTATGAAACGGAGTATAGGATCACGTGCTGTTCTTTGCCGAGTAAAGTTCCGTGTGCAAATAATTGTCACACTTTTTTTCGCTTTCTAACTTTCATACTAATCTATTATTTTGGGGTAAACGAAACTGAAAGATATATCAGTTTCTAAGCGTCTTAATGTGACGTAGTTGGGTAGTACTTCTGTCAGCCGCCGGGGCCGCATGGTCGTTTCACGAGCGCAAAAAGGCAACGATTTCCAACGGGCTTTAATAAATGCAGACTCAATATTGCGCTGAAATATTTCGGAATCGGCATGTACAATATTTATTGAATCAATGTAAATTACAACCGGGCGGCTTCATTTTCTTTTCACAACCCCTTTAACCTTTTCAAGCGCCGCTCGCCATTCAGCTTCCGAAAAAAAATTTTCGGTTTGCAACTCAAAATGACAATGATTGTGTTTCAACCATGCACGAAATTTTGTACAAAGTATCACAATGGCAGCAAACTGCAACGTCGAAACACCAAATTAATATTCGAAGAATGAAAATATCACATACTTCGCACATTGATGCTATATGAACGGAGGAAAAATAAATGATTACGGTTGATAGAACGTGCTTCCTCGGCTATGTCGAATAGCAGACTAACAAGTTGACTGTTTCACAACTGTTATTTACTACGTTCGCCCTGACAGTGACTGAGATTTGAAGAATTTTTTAGAGAGTACGGAATGGGATAGAATTTACATACGAGCTACCGGAAGGTGCAAAGTTGCAATTTTTAGGCTTGGAACTAACTATATAGCAAACGACAGGTTTTGCTACATGTATCGCCCGCGTGCGCAGAATGATTTCTTCTCAGAAGTGTTGCTTGTTGGGCGAGTTGGTGATCCACGAAAATAGAGCAGCGCGTAACAAAACAGGACACAAAGGAGAGACACAGAATGACACGAGCGCTAACTATCAACTGTTTATTTCTTGCTGTCGCTACGTATAAATACATGAGCCACAACGAGAAACGAAAAACAAAAAAAGATTGATAAGCCAGCCTTTTGCTGGTTGCCATCGATCTAGATAGGAGAGCTCTTTCGCTGACAGTGCCACTGATGCCACGCTCACACACTTGTTACCTGCACGCGAAATACTACAAGCCTCAATAATCTCTCGAACAATCTTATCATTGTGGCGGGTTATGATTTGGCTCTTCTTAAAAAGTGGCATGCACGAATTTGGCCGGTCCCGTTTCTCGGACTCGACCTTGCAGTGACGACAGTGTTGGCTTAGGTGGTCCGATTTGTTCTCATTAACATTGTAGTCACTTTCTTTTAACCGGCTATTCACAAATATCCCTGTTTGCCCAATATACTCATGGCCACAAGACAACGGTACGCGATAGACAACACCCTCCTCACAAGTGACAAATCGTTTCTGATGGTCTATTACACATCTTTTTTTTTTTCCCTGGATACCGCACGGATTGGTCTTTTTGCAAAGCATAGACAGTTTTACGGGTGCAGAAAATACAACTTCAACGCCTGCTCGTTTTCCTATTTTCTTTAGGTTGTGGGATGTATGATGAATGTAAGGGATGGCAGCTACTTTCTTGCGATCCCGCTGTTCATTGGTACCTTCCTGCTTGTTGAACAATCTTGCTTTTTTTCTTTTTTTGGAGCAGGCCTTCAGCCACAGAAACAATTAGTGGCCCAGGATACCTAGAATCGGACAGTCGTCTAATCTGTGATGCCAAGCATTCTTGCATCATGTGCTCACATGAGCTTTTGAGCGCATTTGTCAGGCAATACTTGATAATGCCTCTCTTTACCAGTTTCGAATGCGCCGATACCGCTGGCAGTAGGCCTTTTTTTGCACGAGGTTCATAACCCCAACAGATGCGGTTAGTGTGAAAGTTAAGTCTAAGATCTAAGAGCTTGATAGAGTTCTTGTCAGGAAGCTCATGCGTCAGAATTAATGGGTTTAAATGTTTTTTAAAGGATTTGAGTACGTTTGCAGCATCAGTATAAAAATCTGCCTTAGAGTTGGCAATGATGATCAAGAAATCATCCACAAATCTGAAAATTTTTACAACTTTGGAGCTACTTAAGCTTTTCCCTAGGATCCTATCATGCTTTGCAAGAACAAGGTCGCTGAGAACAGGCGCAATACATGAACCAATACAAATTCCACACTTTTGCAGGTAAACATCTTTGTCCCAAGTAGCCATTGTTGAGCGCAGGTATACATTCTAAAAACCCACTCACACTCACTCCAGAACTGTTCTGAAAGGAAACAGCTCCAAGCGCGTCAATAGCCAGTTCAACACACAACAGCAATTCATCCTGTGGCAAGAACAGATCTTTGATGTCTATTGAAAAAGCCAATACATTTTTGTTTTTATTCTGGCACAGATAGTCGACAACCTGTGCAGAATTTTTTACAAGGTAGGGCCCGACGAGTTACAAGCCTTACGCCGGAAAGTGAGAAGAGCAGCTGCGTATCCCAAGGCGTAGACGTTCTCGAACGTTCAGTGCGACCAAAGCAGACCGTGCCGTTAAAACGAGTGTCAGATTTTCTTTGCGACAATCGCCTCTGTGCCCTGACAGCTGATAAGGAGGGGGGTTTCGCCATCTTACCTCATGACCTGTTTCGGAAGAAAGCTTCAGAAGCTATAGAATGAAATTTCGTTAAGAAGGACCAAAAATGTTTAAAGAAAGCTAAGGCGGAAGCAAAGAAGTTATGCAAACGGTCAGGTTTACAGAGCCTTGTCACGTTAATTCAGGATAGCCATAAACCTTCCTTAGACATGTTCTTTTCTGCTAAAACGCACAAAGAACAGTGCGTAATAATCTCGGAAAAAGAGGCATGGCAGAAATGTGTAGCTAGATCCCTGCAAAAGAACTTGGCGCTACTCGAAATTGATGACCCCTACCTTGTAAAAAATTCTGAACAGGTTGTCGACTATCTGTGCCAGAATAAAAACAAACATGTATTGGCTTTTTCAATAGACATCAAAGATCTGTTCTACTCCTTGCCACAGGATGAATTGCTGTTGTGTGTTGAACAAGCTATTGACGCGCTTGGAGCTGTTTCCGTTCAGAACAGTTCTGGAGTGAATGTGAGTGGGTTTTTAGAATTGCCGGATGTATACCTGCGCTCAACAATGGCTACCTGGGACAAAGGTGTTTACCTGCAAAAGTGTGGAATTTGTATTGGTTCATGTATTGCGCCTGTTCTCAGCGACCTTGTTCTTGCAAAGCATGATAGTATCCTAGGGAAAAGCTTAAGTAGCTCCAAAGTTGTAAAAATTTTTAGATTTGTGGATGATTTTTTGATCATCATTGACAACTCTAAGGCAGATTTTTAATACTGACGCTGCAAACGTGCTCGACTCCTTTAAGAAAACATTTAAACCCATTAATTCTGACGCATGAGCTTCCTGAGAAGAACTCTATCAAGTTCTTAGATCTTAGACTTAACTTTCACACTAACCACATCTGTTGGGGTTATGAACCTCGTGCAAAAAAAGGCCTACTTCCAGTGGTATCGGCGCATTCGAAACTGGTAAAGAGAGGCATTATCAAGTATTGCCTGACAAATGCGCTCAAAAGCTCATGTGAGCACATGATGCAAGAATGCTTGGCATCACAGATTAGACGACTGTCCGATTCTGGGTATCCTGGGCCACTAACTGTTTCTGTGGCTGAAGGCCTGCTCCAAAAAATAAAAAAAAACACGATTGTTCAACAAGCAGGAATGTACCAATGAACAGCAGGACCGCAAGAAAGTAGCTGTCATCCCTTACATTCATCATACATCCCACAACCTAAAGAAAATAGGAAAACGAGCAGGCGTTGAAGTTGTATTTTCTGCACCCGTAAAACTGTCTATGCTTTGCAAAAAGACCAATCCGTGCGGTATCCAGGAGAAAAAAAAAAGATGTCTAATAGACCATCAGAAACGATTTGTCACTTGTGTGGGGGGTGTTGTCTATCGCGTACCGTTGTCTTGTGGCCATGAGTATATTGGGCAAACAGGGATATCTGTGAATAGCAGGTTAAAAGAACGTGACTACAATGTTAATGAGAACAAATCGGACCACCTAAGCCAACACTGTCGTCACTGCAAGGTCGAGTCCGAGAAACGGGACCGGCCAAATTTGTGCATGCCACTTTTTAAGAAGAGCCAAATCATAACCCGCCACAATGATAAGATTGTTCGAGAGATTATTGAGGCTTGTAGTATTTCGCGTGCAGGTAACAAATGTGTGAGCGTGGCATCAGTGGCACTGTCAGGGAAAGAGCTCTCCTATCTAGATCGATCGCAACCAGCGAAAGGCTGGCTTATCAATCATTTTTTGTTTTTCGTTTCTCGTTGTGGCTCATATATTTATACGTAGCGACAGCAAGAAATAAACAGTTGCTAGCGCTCGTGTCGTTGTGTCTCTCCTTTGTGTCCTGTTTTGTTACGCGCTGCTCTATTTTAATGATTTCTTCTCGTATGAATTAACCCACTCTAATAGTGTGAAGAGAGCCATTGCCACGCCAGGTCTGGAAGCCGCCATTATAAAGTCATGCTGTTATAATAGGATGGAAAGTTGGGCTAGTTGGGTTACGTACATTCTTAAAGGAAAAAATACAGCGCGAACATAGACGACGGACGAAGAAGAGGTGCACAACACAAGCGCTGTCTCGCAACTAAAATTTTATTCAGGAGGAAAACACATATATAAAAGCGTCCGAAAAAACAGCAAAGTCAGCAATTACATAAGGCAATCAACACTTGGAACGAACTCAAAAAAACAGACCAGATAGCGCAGGGCGCCCTTTTTTTTTCTATGACCCATGGCAAATCAGGTGTTGAACAAGAACCGCATCTCCGCATCAAGTATTGTGATAGGGGGTTGACTGATGCACGTGTTAATCTTCTTCTTTATAAAAAACGCTTCCATGATCTCTCTAGTACGTTGGTCGCGGTGCCGGTACAGTAACTCGGTTCTCTCAAATATTGCCTTACAGTTGGCTTTATCTTCGCACTGAGCGCAATGTTTAGAAACATCTGGCGATGCGTTTTTGTGCTCTTTTAGTCGGATATTTAAGCAGCGCCCGGTTTGTCCGATATACACCTTTTGGCAAGTGAAAGGAATCTGGTAGACCACCGAACGCGCACAATCCACAAATCTTGATCTGTGCCGCACCGAACACATAAAGGGGTGCATTTTTTTTCTTCCATTCTTGGACATCAGTCCCAGTCATCGGAAAGGCGTAGAAGCTTTTGGGGTGCTGTACAGACCACGTCGACATTAAAACGACGAGCAACATTCCTCAGATTGTGCGCCAATCTATGCACGTAGGGAACGGCCACTGCTTTCTTTTTGGCTCCCGTTCTTTCACCTCTGTTCGTGGTCCGGAGACCTCTGAAATTGCCAATTAGTTTTTCGCATGTTCGTGATATCACAGAGAGGGGGAAACCTGCCGCGGTCAGTCGTTGTACTTGCAAGGAAACACCGTATGCGACGGAGTGCACACAAGATTTTTCTAGAGCAGATCTTAGGCAGGAGAGGGCTATGCCGTTTTTTACCAGTTTTGTGTGCCCTGAGCAAAAGTTGAGTATCGGCTTTTTGGAGCGCGGTTTATTAACCCAACAAGTGTGGCCCTCCTTGAACATCAGTCTTAGATCTAGGAACTGAAGTGCTTAAATATCCGACTAAAAGAGCACGAAAACGCATCGTCAGATGTTTCAAAACATTGCGCTCAGTGCGAGCATAAAGCCAACTGTAAGGTAATATTTCAGAAAACCGAGTTACTGTACCGGCACCGCGACCAACGTACTAGAGAGATCATGGAAGCGTTTTTTATAAGGAAGAAGATAAACACGTGCATCAGTCAACCCTCTATCACACTACTTGATGCGGAGATGCGGTTCTTGTGCAACACCTGATTTGCCATGGGTCATAGAAGAAGAAAAAAGGGCGCCCTGCGCTATCTGGTCTGTTTTTTTAAGTTTCTTCCAATTGTTGATTGCCTTATGTAATTGCTGACTTTGCCGTTTTTCGGACGCTTTTATATATGTGTTTTCCTCTTGAATAAAATTTTTGTTGCGAGACAGTGCTTGTGTTGTGCACCTCTTCTTCGTCCGTCGTCTATGTTCGCGCTGCATTTTTTCATGCTGTTATACCAAGCAAACAAGCTTTCAACGACAGATCGTAAGGCTCCAAAATGCAGGCTTTCTTCAGACTGTCTTGACGGCTGCCACAGAGACCGTTCTTCAAAAGACAAAACGCAAGAGCAGGCATTGAAGTGGCGTTGAGGAAAGAGTTAAGCCAGAAGTTGTTCCTAGCATACACGTGTAGCTCACAATTTTAAAAAAGGCATACCCGCTATGTACAATGTTCCAGTTCATTTTTCTGCTCCATTTAAGATGGCCATTTTATGTCCTCGTACCAATACAGAAAACCAAAGCATCAAGCTTGCTGAACAAAACGTAGTATCTAGAATGTAACCCAAAAGGGTTATTTGTCAGATATCTCTCGCATAGGTCAAACTGGGTGATGTTTGAATGAGCATTTGAGAGAACATGAGCGCTCCATGCAGGATTGTACACGGGTTGAAATCTGCCGCTACACTGTAAGGATTACTTACACCGCTCGAGCAAGCCCCTTCTTGAGGAAACTGTTCTTTTAGACAGAAACCGCGATCGTGTTGCCCGTGTACACGGCTGGTTATCGACTCTGGTTGGAATTGTGCGGTGCGCTTAATCCTCCCCGAAGGTATTGTGCTGTTTTAGGTCTCTCTCGTTCTAATTTTAATTCATCTCTCAGTTCTCTGCCATCCAATAATCACTGAATGAGTCATGCTTTTAATTGGCCCTTTACACCACATGTCATATTACTGGTTCACTTTTAGGTATTAACCGTTCGCTTCTATCTCTTTTAGCTAATTTCCGTGTCAAATCTCTTCCTTTTTTCGCTTTTATGGCCCTCTATACCTGACGTTTCCTGCAGATGGTAGGTCTTCTGACTGAATGCCTATATTGTTTGTGCCATTCAGTAAAAGGGTCAATTGCGAGTAGCGAGTTGTCCTGTCTTTCTCACTTGTGATCGTCTATATGTTGCGCTTAATTTTTTAACCAAGAGCAAGAATGACAGGATTTTAACGTAGTTCAACGGGGCAGACTTGCGAAAGCATGTGTTTAGCCTGGTTGGCTCATGGTTCTGCTCTGCTGGGTCGTCGGCACGTCTGGAAACGATATTAGACTCAGGTTAAGCTCTGATCGATTTTATGGGGATATGATCTATTCGTGCCACAGGTGGAAGTTGATGAAGACGACGATGTGCAGTGCACAGCGCGGGTTCGAGGCAATGTTTGTTTTATTTATTTATGCTACGCTCTTGGCACAAACCCGTAAACATCGCAAGGTCTTGTTCGGGGTTAACCGATCGGAATACTGCTTTCACACTAATAACACAAGATGATCACTCAGGACTGTTCTTGGCGATCTGCGATTGTTATATCTAGAAAGTTCTATGTCATGTTTAAATAGCCAAGAAAATTCTGATTACGACAACATCCAATACTGTGAGGGCAGAATTTCAAGAACTAGTGTGTGCTGAACGACTTGTTCCTTCGCCTGGCCGCACTCACCGCGACCAGACAAACCCTGTCACGGTTCTAACGCGATAGCGTTGAGGGTCCCAGTCGGCGGGAAAACCGGCGTTTGATGGCGCTGTGAAAGGAAAATCGGGTGGGAGTAGCCAAGCGAAGACTATCTTATAGGTGGCTAAAATCAAGACAAGGGTAGAATTTCACAAGTCATGGCTAGGTGGCTTGAGCCACCGCCCGGTTTAAAGGGTTCAGCCTTATCCATCCATCCATCCATCCTGATTGGTGGAGAGGGTTGTGACGTCAGATCCGAAGCAATTTCGTTTAAAGGAATAAAAAATGATTGGTCAAGTGCTGGAATCAAGCTTCTGTTTCTTGGGCCGCAGGCCTGGCACGTTACGTCTGCGTCACCAAGGAACATGATCGCGTAACACTGTTAAGGTGAACTTAATTGCCCCCTTGCTCCGGAAGCGGAAACAACCGGCGCTCCCGTCGGGATGCAGGTGGGAGACTGCACTCACGGGGAAGATGAACCTCTTGACGAAGCGCGGGATGTAGTAAGGCGCCGCGTACACGTCGCCCGTGTTGAAGTCGACCAGCGTGCCCTGGATGAGGAGGATGTCCTCGATGTCCGGGCTCACCAGGAAGTCGTGCGCGCTCGCCAGGTCGGGCAGCAGGAAGGAGCTCAGGCGCATCTTTATCTTCTCCATGGGCCAAGTCTGGAGGAGGAGATGATGATGATACGCGTCTCACCCCGGTAGGTGGTTCAGTCGATATATCGCAGGATCGAATACCGGTCGCGTTGATCGCATTTCTATGGAGGCGAAATGTTGAGAACCAAAGGGGTCGAAATTAATCCGGAGACCTCCATTAGGCAGTCTATGTGTAGCCTCGTGGCGAAAACCTCCGTACTGTACCGTGCCATACCGTACTGAACCGTACCTTAGCGTACCGTGATCGCCTGTTCACGCGTTATGGCGCCATTTTGCGTTGACCACAAGCTGAAGTGACATCAGAAATTTGACCCGCATGTCATATGGAATGAAAAATCAGTGCATGCATGAATTTTTTTTTATTCACATACCCTAAATGCCCTTTTCGGGAATTACATAGCGGGGGAGGGGGGAGGGGGGTGTACAGTTACAAATAAACAATATTCCACACATAGTTCTACAAGCAACACAAATCCAAAACAGGCAAAATCGAAAAAAAGTGCAGAAAATTCGAAGTTGAGCATATGCAGGAATGGAGTCTTCCTAATCAGAATTTATAAAAAAAAATTTAGTTTTTGCACAAAGGCGTCATGGCTCAGGGTGAAGACAATATCACCTGGTAACTTGTTGCAATCTTGAACGGCAAGAAACAACGATGAATGACTGCGCAGGCTGAAGGGCGTGATGATCAGCAGTTAACTACATGTAATTTGCGCAACAGGCTACTTTTCTTGCTTATGATTAAAGGCCAGTTTATTGCTGATCAACGTTAAGCAAGCTTGACGTCAGTCGACAGTACACAGCACATGAGTTGCTCAAATGAGGCTTGACTCACCTGGTACTTGGGTTCAGATTGTAAAATTAGGACGCCGAAAATGTTGGCGATGTAGTACCATATCTGGTATAGGAAGCTCGGCGGCCTAGTGAAGATCTGTATCGCCTCCACCACGCGGCTCCGAGGGATAACGTAAGCCTGGAAATGCGTGCAAAGCCGTGGAAGACAGGGTCAAGCCGGAACGGTGACATCTAGATAACACGCGATAGGGACATCCCAGCTATAACCTATTTGAAGCGTTGACAGACGAGTACAGTGAAATACGGACGCGCAGGCGTTCAAAATACTAACAAAACGAGTCGTCAAAATAAGCAGTGCAGTACTGTTTAAAGCCTGATCAACCTTTCCTAAGGCGCGTTAACACTCGCGATGGGCGTCGAACGACATGAATTGTTTACACAGGCGAGTCGAGTTTGCGTCTCGCTTCCCGAGACCTCTCCTTCTGAACGCGAATCGGCGGGGGAGGACAGGCGCTGCTCGCGTGGCCTCCTCCCTCGACCCCCCACCGCCCCCCCCCCCCCCCCCCCACCCCCACCCCTTTCAACCATGGACTCACATGACGGTTTAAGGGAAAGTAGTGACAATGTTGAAGCGTAATGCGGCTTTGAAAGCCCAGAAAGCTGTACTCGCGCTTGCGGGCGCGGGGAGTAGCCAGCCACGAATGGCGCTACTGAAAAAAAAGACGGCGTGAATATGACAGCGCAAATGAAGAAGCATGCCCGTGGTGTCGTATTCATTTCTTCGCCTCCTGTCCTTGCACTCGCATAGTCTATTTTTCCTCTAAGAGATTGCTCGTCTAATACATACATCTTAACCACATGACGCGCAGTACTTTAGCAATAATTTAACAGGCTACTATGGGACAGAAACTTCGAGGCTAACGAAAAGGGTTCAATTTAAGTTGAGGACACCGCAGTGAGCAATGGGAAGAAAAATGACAGGTGCAACGTTAAGGGAACGAAAGCGGGCAGAGTGGGTGAGCGGACAAACGCGGGTTAGTGACATCCTAGTCGAAATCAAGAAGAAATGGGCTTGGACAGGGCTTGTAATGCGAAGGCGAGATAATCTGTGATCCTTAAGGGTAACGGAGTGGATTCCAAGAGAAGGCAGGGTAGCAGAGGGCGGCAAAAACTTTAGGGGGCAGACGAGATTATTTGCAGTGATAGGATGGCCGCACGTGGCCCAGGAGAGGGTTTCATGGTGAGATATGGCTAATTGCTTTGCCCCGCAGTGCGCGCAGTCGGGCTGATGGCGATGATGATAAATATCGCGCTGTTCAGTTCCGAAGGACAACTTATCTTTAATAATAGTCAACTTTAGGCGGAATATTTAAAAATACTATTATCTGGCGGCATTTGCGACTGCCTCGTTACAAAAGGGATGCACATATTTCCCTTCGGTTCATTCCGGAAAAGTAGGCACGGAGCACAAGCAATGCTGTATCGTCTGTTAGAATTCCTACTGCGCGCGGCAAATCAGACGTAAGTATATCCGTTGGGCCAGCTGTTAGCGCTGCTCACATTAACCGCAGTCTCGGTGGAGGCGCGAGTGGCGCTGGGCTCGTCGGTGACCAGGCCGAGGGTGCCGAGTGTGACGGGCGCGCCCAGGTAGTCCTCGAAGTACTCGTCGCTGAAGAAGAACAGCGCCGACGACGAGTTGGGCAGCGCACCATCCTCGCGGTACTCCACCTCGCCCTCGACCTGCGACGAGGCCGATAGTCATTTCAGCCATCATCATACAGACGGCTCACATCCAGCCGCAGCGTATATGTCTCCGATAAAACACCACACGTACCTGTATACATTGTGGTTACGACCGCGAATACAGCGCATGCATGTAAAGGCTCCGTGAGGGCTGTGACAAACAAACAAACAAACAAACAAAATTCCTATGCAGACGCTTGCGTCACCTTAAGAGTGGAATGCTATAGCATTAGATTTCACATTTGTCGCCGCTTCTGTCGCAACTTCTTTGTGTGTTTGCGTCAGTTTCTTTGCAATTATCGGTCCTAAAATCGCATATATTCGGAAATCTAGCAGCATGTTGCAGGCATCCGCTTTGCTGTGACGGCGCCGACATTTGCGTGTCCCATTTTGTCTGTTTTTTATTTAGATTCTCTATCAAGGTTGCCCCCGCCGCGGTGGCTCAGTGGTTAGGGCGCTCGACTACTGATCCGGACTTCCCGGGTTCGAACCCGACCGCGGCGGCTGCGTTTTTATGGAGGAAAAACGCTACGGCGCCTGTGTGCTGTGCGATGTCAGCGCACGTTAAAGATCCCCAGGTGGTCGAAATTATTCCGGAGCCCTCCACTACGGCACCTCTCTCTTCCTTTCTTCTTTCACTCCCTCCTTTATCCCTTCCCTTACGGCGCGGTTCAGGTGTCCAACGATATATGAGACAGATACTGCGCCATTTCCTTTCCCCCCAAAAAACCAATTATTATTATTATCAAGGTTGCTTAGAAACTAGGTTGCACACAACCAGGTAAGCAGGTTGTGATGACGTCGCAAAGACCCGTGACCTTTCTCGACCAATCAGGTGGGCCCATCAGGGCAGGTTGCGATGACGCCACAAGGTCAGGTGACCCCTTAGACCACTCAGAGAATTTTGTGACACTGGCCATTGGCGAGGCTTTGGTGTGAGAAGTCTAATGCTATTGCATTAAAAGTTTTTCCCCTTTCTGCTCAGCAAACCACTTCCGGCCTGCGCGCTATAATTTTAGTGCGAAGAATACTTGCAAACCCGCTCTCGAGAATCCCACATACAATTTCTTCAGAGGGTATTCTCGTAGTTCAGTACCCCGGTTGGCACCCAGAACGTACGTTGAGGCTGTGCTAGCTCTTCGCTGAGTTAACGAATGACGTCATCTAGCTCAGAGCAGCAGAAGTCGTGGGTGCTTGAAAATGCTCCACTTGCAATGCCGCTCAAGTCGTACAAGTAAAAAAATAATAAAACTGAGATGCAAGCTAAAAGCATTCGAAGAGAGCGACGCGAGGTTTCTCCGATAATACGCACTAGGCGTTAAAAAATCTGATGCATCAGGGAGACGAAAAGGGCAACGGCTCACCTTGACAATACCCGAGTATGTAATTAGGATCGGGCTTTCGCAGCCTTTGTCGACGATGACCTCGCCTGCCCCGAATGCCACTGGTCTGAGCTGCATCTGGAAGAGTAGAAGTAATTTTATATTTTAATGTGTGGGGTTTAACGTCCCGAAGCGACTGTGAGCGACGCCGCATCAGAGTGCTCCGGATTAATTTAAACCATCTTAAGTTGTTCAACGAGCACTGACATTAAACAGTGTCTTTTCTTGAACAGCAGAAGAGCAAGAACCATTTTATAGAGCACGGCTTTTCACCTCACAAAAACATTTTTGCTCATTTTCTTCGAGTATAAGTACAGTCCTCGTCAAAAGCATACAGCCCAAGGGGTTTGCTTCTAAGCTGTTCAGCGGAGCCCCCTGGCCCATCTATCGCCCCAAAGCTTGGGAGGATAGAGGACGCGAAGCCATTCCTCTTTCGAGAGATTATGGTCGCTGAGGGTGCATGATGAGGCATGCTGCAGGCCTAACAAGCAAACCCCCTGGCCTGTATACTTTTGACAGGGGCTGTACACCTAGTGCTATCTTCCGAAATATTTATATATCTTTGTCACTAAAGCTTGGGGAAAAGTGCGTATTGATTAATATTTCAGCCATTTCTGAGTTACGTCCAATTTCGTCTCAGTATCGCTTTTACTAACGAAAGTTATGGAGAGCACAGGCAGCAGGACAGAGGAATTCTGTCTGTCTTCCAGAGAAACCGTGTATACAACGCCTGTTCCTGGGAGGAAGGAGGCAAGTCTCAGCCTCAGCGCCACACACGTACGGCGAGGAACTGCCGCACGCTGTCTGAGCCGATCCAGGGGATGACCCGGAGCACGGCGATGGGTTTGTAGCTGGCCGGCAGGCCGTTGGGCGCGCAAATGATGCCCATCATCTTGTCCTTGAGCATCTGGTACAGCTCGCGGTGCTGCTCCTCGGTGAAGAAGCCGTCGCGCTGCATCTCGGCCACGTGCGCGGCCACGTCGTTGAGGATGGTCTGCGCCGCCTGGCGGCTCTTGAAGGCCACCGCGATGCCCGGGAACCGCGACTGGATCTCCACCAGGTTGCGAAGCACGATGAGCCGGTTGTTGGTGGCCCGGCTGCGCACGTCCAGCGCCAGGTCGGCCGGCTTGACCGTGTTCCACACGTTCTGCTGGACCTCTTCCTCGCCCGTGATGATGGCCAGCGAGGTCTCGTACGCCGCGTAGATCACCTTATCCAGGTACCGGTGCAGCACCTCCAGCAGCCAGTCCTGCACCAGCTGCGGTCACCGCGACAACGGAATCTGGTGAAGCAAGATTCGCCTTCCTTCTGCGACTCGTTCTGTTGCACCTACAGTCGAGACTCACGCGCTGTCGGGGACCAAAGTCCCTGGACCAAGTGCTTCGTAAACCAAGCCTATAGTTTGGCCGCCTGTTGGAGACCACACTTGTCAAAATCGGGTTTTTTAACAACCTTTGCAAGGGTGGTGTTCAGCCGGCGGCTCATAGTAGAACAATCGCTTTGTTTACGAACCACATGGTCCAGAGACTTTTGTACCCTACTGTGCATCACGCTGGGCGATGTTGTAGCGTACTTTATGTCGTAGGAATGATCCATACTCGTGTTCTATACTTGGTTCACTCGCGACACACGTGCCATAGATCGTGGCTAGTTTTGTCAAAGCTGCTCCGTTTCCTGCAACAGCGCGTGATTCTGGCGGGTTCCGTGGGCATTTTTTAGGGCCCGCATGTACCTGCTTGATTAGACAGTACGCACGAACTCAACTGGGTGGGTCACGTGCCGTATGGCTTCTAGACGATGTTTCACGCGCGACTGTGCTGACACTTTGCCAGCACGATTAGTTTTCCTTGAAAAATGAGCTCACCGCAACCATACAGAGCTGCGAGTGTTTTATTCATCGCATTCTATTGAAACTCAACCTTATAGGCTACTCTTTACTAAGTAAAATCCAACTTGGGTATTTGATTAAGTACATTTAACCCTGTTCCTTTCTTAGATTTTGAGCCGCCTCGGTGGCTCAGTGGTTATGGTGCTCGGCTGCTGACCGGGTTCGATCCCGGCCGTGGCGGTCTCATTTCGATGGAGGCGGAATTCTAGAGGCCCGCGTACTGTCAGTACAGTGCGATGTCAGAATACCAGGTGGTCGAAATTTTCCGGAGTCATCCACTATACGACATGCCTCATAGCCTAGGTTGGTTTGGAACGTTAATGTATGAGACCACCTTCCATGATTTTGCTTCCGGTCCCTCTATTATTGGAAGGAGGAGCACATAAGTAACTCATATCTCCGTTAGAAGCAATTTACTGATATGCTGGGATCACTAGAGGGCGCAGACTGTGGCAAAAGACAGGCGTCACGGCGAGAGTCAGGCAGCAGCATGCCGTAGCTGTTTTACTGCGAGGCGTTCGGTGCCGGCGTCTGAGTGGGACATTTTGAACGTACCGCCGCAACACAAGGCTACAAGCATAAAGCATATAATGCTTGGTACCGACAGTTCTGCGGCGCCAAAGTGGGCATTTCATGCGAACGTATTGTTCTAGTAAGTATACCTCAATGTACTTGACGGCGTGGACCAGCCGCACCGACACGGCGAGGATGAAGATAGCCGTGGGGATGGCCTGGTGCTGGTACTGGGCCGGGACGAAGAAGTAGATGGTGAACTGGACGACGAAGACGAAGATGCACGTGGCCACCAGCACCAGGTCCAGCTTGTTGTAGTTGTCGAGCCGCACGAACCGGTGGCCGTAGGCCGTTATCATGGTGGTGATCTCGGCGGCGAAGAGGATTATGTAGGTGCCCTCGAGGACGAGGATGGCGTCCGAGCGCGGCTTGGGCGGCAGCGGCGTGTTCAGCAGCATTCCCAGCAGGCACGTGAGGAAGGTGAGCGCCGTGCTGGTGATGACCAGCTCGTAGTACTTGTGCTCGAACATGTCGATGACGCGCTCCTGCAGGTTGCGCTCCAGCTGGCTCTGGAAGGACTCGGTGTCGTCCATCAGGTCCTCGCCGAAGCTCGACACCGACAGGCGCTCCTTCTGCGGAGCCCCGAACGGAAGGGGACGACGGATCAACTCGTTTGCTAAAGTACAGTTGAACCTCGTTGTAACGAAGTTGAGGGGGCTCGGCAATTACTTCGTTACAGCCGTAGCTTCATTATAGACCGTGTGTACCGGGCTTCCAAGGGGAATCATCATTATTTCGTTGTATCCATTATTTCGTTACAAACCGTTTCGACTGTATTTGCATACAACAGAGCCGGCCTTGTGTAGAGAAGCCGCTACCAGAGGCACCGCGGCTACTGCCGCTTAACGTGCGATGGCCCTCACCGTCCATTTGATCCACTCTGGAATGTCGATGAGCGATTCGATGGTGTCCGCGCCCATATACCTGCGCAGAGCAGTGTCAGAGAAGGAGTGAGCTAAACTGCATCCAATATACAGAGGCATCAGATGGAGGCCAGACTCTGATTCAGACATGAATTCGGGCCTTCATCAGCTGGCCGTTAATCCGGGATTTCCCGGAAACACTCGGGAATATTCGGTTCTTTGAAGCTATTAGAAGAATCGAATAATTTTTTTTATTTAAAAGCATGAGGTCTAGCTGAGGGAACGGCGAAGAGGGCGGCATGTTGTATGTTGGGATATAGAACGTTTGACTAAAATAGTGCAAGTCTCTCTGTGAAGGTCACGGGGGATTGTGACCTTTGAGGAGAAACATGGGAATGATAAACCCTTACAACTTTTTCAGATTTATTTCTGCGGTTTTCTAAAGTTTGTGTTTAGTGGCTTTAAACATTTCAGGCTGCTTTCGGAAGCAACTATTGCGGATTAAGCTCTGCATAGGACAAGAAGCAATGCTCTATAATGAAATCGTACCACTCGCTACACGCATTTCGCTATTCGTCACTTTGTCCTTACCTGTTTATGTGCCAGCACATGCTTTCTTATCGAATTACATGCAGTAAGATCCAAAAATAGTGCTCAAGCTACGGACATCTGCCATGGACACTAAACCTCGGCGATCGTTGCTCAAGACAAGGGCAATGCTTTCCCGTTAGCAATAAGGAAACGGTTTGAGATACTATACAATCAGCTGCAGATTACTGAATAATTCTTTTTAATAGCAGTTGACTTCGCACACAGCAATTCTGAATGTTCAGGTCCCGTTGTGAGCTCTGCACCTAAACTCACTTCTTTAGTTCGCCAGATTAATCACTGTACTCCACACTCTAGCTTAGTCTTCCACGTAGCTATTCCTCATAATCACCTGTCGCTTGCTGTGCACGCGTACAGCGACCAAAGCACATGTCTCTCCGTTGTTTATTGTGTAAAACTGCAGGGAACAGCACTATCGCTGCGCTCTTGTCTCACTTGGCATGTTATGATTTTTACAGCTGGTCCGGGCGTACGATATAAAGAGAAAGCACTAAAAAGGGAGTATGTGGTCCTCTAGCGCACTCCCTAGTGTGCCAGAGGGTAACTTACTGCCTTTTTACTCCCATCTTCGAGTGCAGGGCATGAACATGTCTGCAACCAAAAGCTCCGGTATTTTTGTCCACGTCCTTTGTGCCCTCGCCCCGTACGTGCTAATGTCCAAAAGCCGCTGGTCAGATCTCTAGCACAACCTTTTGTGAACGTACTACCACAGCACGCGACTAATTAGTTTACAGCCAGCCCAGCGGGGCTCCTCTCGGCGAAGCATGCTCACACTTTCTTGTCGAACGGGTACTGAAGAGCGGCCAGGAGCGTCATCATGGTGCTCTTCTGGATCATCCCTTCCCGGTACTGGCGCGAGTAGCTCACCTGCGGAGCGAGCACGCGCAGCTTGAACCTTCCAGCAGGAGCTACTCGGACGTCAACCGTCGCTCACCTGCTCCATCCTCAGCACGTTTTCAACCGCGAAGGTCTCCGCTCTGAGCTGCACTTCCCGTGGGCTCAGCCTGCTTCTGCCGGAAATCTTAAACTGCGAATCGCAAGCAGTTGGAATGCTTAGTCGCCATCAGTAGCACAGAGGCATCTCCATCGTGCTCCTATACGACGCACATATCCTCGTTACATCCCGCGTATAATATACATTATAGTGCGCGTGCCTCTTTTACGGCGGTTAAAAAAAAGCGAACTAGTACCGCAGCCTAATTGCCATCGAGAGGCAATCTGAGCAGCCTATCCAGTTGCTGGCATTGTCTAAACCAGCTTCTCGCTGAAAGCGGCCAGATAGCTCCAAAGATTTTGACTTGAATTGCACTGTGCCACGTATGTACAGTCAGGCCAGAATGCAAAGCAAACACGCATATGGCGTACTGTTTTGTACTTTCCAGCAAGATATTCCTTCAAAACCGGTTCATGAGCATATTGTTGGTAGATTCTTTGTCCGGAAACATGAACCAGGCTAGCTGTACACTGCAACGGAGAATACACAGGTAAAGCATTTCGTAATAAAGCTCGTTGGGATAGTTGCCGCATAACTTAAAAATTGGGAAACAGCGCAAAAAACAAAACAAAACTAAGACGAAAAGAAGGTGATACAGCAATCTGGTAATTCATTGCGGCAATTGCGAAGGCTGGAAACCCTTCCTTAACAAAACTAAAACTACGCGAACGTACAGCAGAGACGCGCGCACAAGGGAGATATAATTGAAGCGCTCCGGATACATCAAGGGGGAGACACTTCCGCCAGCACACCCTCGGTAACGCTCAAAAAAGAAGAAATCAGGAACCTTGGAGGCTATTACTGCTTTGTGCTGCGTTTTGTCTTGTTTTATTCCTTTGACTGGTTAGTATTTACCACTATGTTATACGTTCCAGACATGGTGATTGCGTGATATGTTTTGGGGTCGTTCATTTATCTTTTGTGGCCTATCTTCATTTCCAGCTATATAAATTTCAAAGCGCTGGAATAAAACGATCATTTGTTACTCAGCGCGCGTGCGTGTTTCCTTCTTCCCGTTTCTGTTTTTTTTTTTGCGATGCTTTCTTTAGAAGTATAGTTTTTTTCGCTGGCGCGGTTCGCGTTTCATTCCGGCCCGACTGTACTTACACATGCGTCAGCAGGCGTTACTGAAAGTTTTTTGAAGGAGTAGGAACCCGTCGCACAGATCATAAGCAAAGATCATAAAGAGATAACTGTTGGACATACGCCTACAAAACTTTCTCTCTACGTTCATTGGACACCGTCCCCTCTCCGCCAAGACTGTAATATACCAGATAATTTTTTTAACGTCTTCTAGAGATTTTTGTATTCAAAACTGTGACTGATACATCGGTGTTTCCTGTACAGGAAAGCTCAATACTAAGACGACTAATTAGCTAAAATTAGCAAATGAACTTTTTATTTCTGATTTTATGGCAAGATTATATTGCGAAATTGAAAGCCGCCAACATCTAAAGAGAGTCAAACGTTTGAATTTTCTTAATCGGCCGTGTGATTCGAAATATCAAACGTCAAATATCCGCGTTTGAAAGTTCGTTATGTTAGCTTTCCCGTGTTGCACATTTATAAAATGGTGCCTCTTAGAGCAGTATCGTCGCCTAAATCACATTAACTTCTTCTGCGTCATAAAATACACAACTGCGTCAGTATTCGCGAAATTATAAATGCGGGCGATAGCACTTTATAAATCTGCAACGCGGAGAAGTGAACTCAACGAGCGAGCTTTCAGATTCGTATTTTGACGTTCGGCATTTCAAACCACATTGCTGATTAAGAACATTTAATAACTGGGCTCACCTTCGATGTTGATGGCCTTCAATTTCGCAGTGTAATCTTGCCCCCTACAGTCATAAATAATTGGGTAGATAATTTTAGTTAAGTGTCTAATTATTGAGCTCTATCAAGTACATAATGTCCACCTTGAAACACAATCCACATGAACAAACTGCATCGACGTATCTCTCAGTTTTTCAAATAAAAATCTGTAGACGTTCCGATGTTTAGATTAACTCCAACAAGCCGAACTTTTGCTCACGTTTGAAAAGGATATGTTTCCGAGCAAACATGCACATTACAGATGAAACTGCGCTGAATGAGTAAGGTGCCCTCTAGAGCACTCTGTTTTTGGGCAGAGTGTGCTGCCTAGGTCCTGCGGTAGATTTCCATCCCTAAAAATACGGAATACTTAAGGTTTGCAACGGAAACAACGGAAACAAGTTTCATATTTAAAACTGCGAAGTACTAGCAGTTACGAAGACTTTAACAGAGGTTACAGCCTGCTCTACTTGCTAACTTGAAGGACACCAGTGTTGGGTTTAAGGGGAGATGATCCTTGAAAACACTTTCTTTAATATTGAACCTAAGGTTATGAAACTCTGGCCACTGATAGAGTTTTAAATGCTGATTCCAAATATGTATTTAGTTTCAGCATACATTTATTAGTTTTTATGTAAAAGGGTCCACACAAGCACAATATAGGGCATTTTGTGCAACTTTTTTGATAATGAAATATATGTTTAGAGCAGCTTGCAATAGCTCATTGTGATGGTTTGGTAATGCAGTATGTTGAAATCTGCTTCAAATTTATTCATTTTAGCCCATAATTGTAAAAACAATTCAGGAACACCAAAGTGTATATTTTGGGCACCATGTGTCAACATTCTGAATTTTTTTCAAAAAATGTTAAGAGATATTTTATAATCAGATAAATAGCAACATTTTACACACTTTGAAGAGGCTGTGTGCAAAATTTCATCCAAATTTGACTATTTAAAGTACTTGAAATTTGTTGCACAACACGTTAATATGCTGAAAACTACAAATGGAGAAAACTGCATTTGAAAGTTTCAAACATCTGTATTTTTCAGAAACTTCACTAAAGCACTTGAAACTTTATTGCAAAATAAAGAAATATTAAGCAAACACTGCAAATGGGTTTGGCAGGCCATGATTAGCACAAAATTGCGACAGCTGCTCGTGCCCGACGCCAATCGCGCGCGCAGCCACCACCAGTTTTACGTTGACGGCGAAGCTGTAGCGAGAGCTTCCTCTCTGATAGTCCCGATTTTCGCTGGCGCCATCCGCAAATTCACTGGGCACTACGCGGCTCGAGGTGTGCACAGCAGAAAGCACCGATGCTGGGCACTCACTATTTTCACAGTGCAGCTCAAGAAAAGCTGAAAGCCCCTTTCGCTTTTCCACTGGTTCGCGTACCGCAAGGGTACAGGTGCGACACGTAGGGCAAGTAGCACCGCTTACGAGCACCGTAAGCGCGCTAATTTCGCATATCGCAGCACTCGCAGAATGTCGACCGCATGCAGCTTTATCTTCCTTGAAGAGTCCAATCTTCACCTCCGAGGCGTCGATCTCATCCGAGTGCCCGTTGGCCTGGCTAGGACTAGCTGGCGTCGGGTGACTGCTTTGCCGTTGCCGTTTTCTGGTGAGGTTTGCGACGGCATCCTCGGTACGGGTTGTTCGTCCGAGACCTTCGAGCTCGGAAATTGCGCTTTTGCGAGTTGTCCACCGCGAATGAACAAATGCTAAAAGGCCGCAGAGCTCGATCGAGACGCCGTACTAGCCGTACAAAGCGAGAGCAAGAAAGGAAGGAGGTAGGCTTCGCCACAGCATCGCATCAGTCTGGGCCAATGGCGGCCTCGCTAGAGCACCACGTAATCAGTAGAGCCGCTGGAGCATGCGAGAAAAACGTGTTTTTCTTATTATTTTCGGCCAGATACGAAACTGCAAGAGGCGCTGTCTACGAGAAAAAGGCTTACTCAACCTCTCCCACCAAATGGCAATGGCGGGCAACGCGCTGTTTTCGAGATGCAGGCGCTCGAAAGTTGACGATTTGCACGAAAAACAGCACTTTCTCGAGCCACCGTGGTTGAATAAAATAGACTTTTCACTAATTTCGCGATCGAATTTTGCCTTGATCTTATGGGAAGTTGTAGCTGAATGTCCAAAGATAATTTTACAGGCAAAAACTCAAAACTGAAAAATTACTCGGAAAACTAGCTTTTTCGACGCGCATCTCCCCTTAAGACCCTCCTCCCATTGCTAACGGCATCAAGTTACTCTGGTTTGCAGTGGGAATACACTTCCGTTGTCAAGAGTAAGCGTTGCGTATATTTACTAATCGAATCTGCTCCGGAACTTGGGCAGCCTATACCCTGCCCATAGGAAGAACTGCCGTAGAGGACAGCTCACTCCCACATAGGCGTAGTCGTGTTTAGAGTTTGGACACTGCGTGGGAGAACCGTCTCCAGCTTACCCATGGTTTCGGCGCCGAGGCGAACGGGTTCTCTATGAACGTGTGGCGCAGCACCCACTTCCAGTCGACCGGCCGGAAGTACGAGTCGGCCTCCTGAATCCGGCTGGACCCCACCACCTGGTCGCGCAGGTAGGCCACGGCACTCGACATCGTGCGCTGCTCGATCTCGGACACCTCCAGGATGCCTGGCGTTCGCAAGAGCGCCGCGTTTACGACACGCGCGGAGACTTCGTGCGCGCTCATCATCTCGAAATTATTTGCAGGACAGTCGAAACTCGAATCGACTTACCGAAAATCTTGAAGATGAACTCGAGGAAAGCAACGTTTACGAGCTGGCCTAAGAGGATGTCGCAGACGATGTGGAGGAATGTCTGCAATAAAAAAGAAAGAGGAAAGGTCGAAAAGAAAAAGTCGACCGAATCTACTGCTTACAAATCTACTCCTCCTAAACATTTGACAACATTGTTTCCACTTCGAGTTATGGATCAATTCGTTCTCGCATTACCATAATCTTGCCGTCCCGGTTAGCTCCATTGGTAGAGCGACTGCTCCGGTGAAGCGGTGGTCCCGGGTTAGAACCCTGGACCAGGACGAATTTTTCTTTAACTGCGAAGTTTCTGAGAAAGCTGTATAGCTTTCCTTTGCAGCCGTGTGGCTGTTCTTGGGTAGATGCCAGTGAGTAATTACTCCGTTATTACAAATCTACTCCACCTTGGGGGATTCCCCTTGAACATTTGAGCAAGGAGGAAGGTATGACGTGAGCGGAAAAGTACGTAACGACTGTATGTTTACCACAGGAAGCGTCCGGAGGGTGGTGGTTACCGCAGCAAGAGGAGGGTATCGGGAGAGCGAAGGAATCACCAATCAGGGCACAGCCGGTCTGTGGTTGCTACGTAAACCAGCCGGAGGGTAGTTACTCTGGAATGACATGGAGGGTTGCCACGGAAGGAGGCTTTATTGCGATAGCCTAGGAAGGCGTAACAGGAGGGAAGGTTACCACGGGAACCGACCGGAAGTTGGATACCCAGGAAGGTGGATGGTGGCGAGAGCGGAGAAATCCCCAACTGGAGGATGATTACATTGGAAGGAGGAGGGTATGAAGAGAGCATGAGAAATCACTGCCGGTACCTGACTGCCATATGGCAACCAACCGGAGCGTACTTACCCTATTGGGCGGAGGAGGTTGCCGTGGAAGGAGGATGGATGGATGGATGGAAAAACTATTTTCGTCAGAACGCATGTGCAGACGATTCCGTGCTGGATGGCCATCAACCCATGGCTGACGGCGATCTGGGTGGTCCACTCCATGGCCCTGGTCTGGACGACCGGGTCTGAGCTTGCCTATACGACCTCTCACTGCTCGAGAGAAGGATCACGCATAACATCCGCCGGTGGCGGCGCTATGCTACAGCTCCATAATATGTGGCCATAGGTTGCCAATTCATGACACCAATTTCATTCCGGCTGAACGTCCGGGTAGATTTTGTTTAACACGTATCGGTTATAGAAATATCTCGTCTGCAATGTTCGCCAGACAAATTCCTGCGCCTTCACCAATTTGCTTCTCCGGGGGCGGGTAAATTTTCCGCTAAAGTTTGTAAGGTTAGTAATGTCGTGAAAGGACACCAGCCCATTTCTCGTGGACGTTCCCGAAACGTCCAGCTCACCTGCTCGGCTGACGAAACCTCGAGCATTCGTGTGAGCCGTGTCGTTCCCAGAGTGTACCGGTACCCAGACAATTTCGACCTCTGTAGTCCCTCGCCTCGTGGCCCGATTTAGCAATCGAGTCGCTGTGACAGATATTCTGCCCCTCGCCAAATTTTGGGTGGGTGTATTAGAGTCGCTGAGAATCAGGTCAGCTTTAGTATTAGCTATAGATACCGCTATCGCCGCCTCCTCTGCAGTTTCTGAGGAGAGGGTTTTGACTGATCCAGAGGTGACCAAGCGTCCCCACCCGTCCACCACCGCAACGGCAAATGCGTCCTTGCCCTTATACTCGGCGACATCTACGTAGAATGCCCTGTTGTACTTCCCGTACTTAGCATGTATAGCTCTGGCTCTTGCTTTCCTGCGGTTCTCGTGATGTATCGGATGCATTTTTTGGGCAAAGGTTTTATGTACAAGCCCTTGTGCATTTCTCGCTTCACCTGAATTTTCATGTCCTCGGCTGGAGCATCAAATGTAATGGCGATCCTCTACAATATGTCTCTGCCTGCTCTCGTTTTTGAAAGTCAACTGAGTTGCATCACCATGTGCGCCTCCCGCAGTTCTTCTAGGGTGTTGTGCACCCCTAACCCCAGCAGCCTTTCGGTAGACGCATTGTTAGGAAACCCAAGGGCCGCCTTATACGCTTGCCTAATCATAGCCTCCACCTTGCCTTTCTCCGTCGCGTCCATATTTATGTAAGGCGCCGCATACACTATTATACTGAGCACAAACACCTGTACCAGCTTACACAAGTCCCTTTTCCTTGAGCCCTCGCTTACGATTGGCGATTCTCCTGATTAGCCTCACGGTAGCATTGACCGTATTTTTATGCCTTTCCAAGGCCTCCCTATTCTTGCGATTAGACTGCCGATACAGACCCAAGATCCTGATCGTTTGGACCTCAGCGACTGGTGCACCTCCCACTTTCACCTCTAGCGGCGAGAGGAGGAGGGTATGGCGAGTGTACGAAGGCGTACCAGGGTAACCATCATAAACGTGATGAGAAGGTAGGGTGTGGTGAGAGCGGAGGGAATATAGCTCGGTCCATCTGCGGCAGCTGCTGCGAAACGCGCCGCCAGAGGAGAGGATCGTCGGCGGTCCTGCGCTTTATAGCGGTGGACTGACTTTGTGGCCGACTAAAAAGAGCGTGTGTGGTCGGTGTGTGGTCGGTCTCGTATTCTCTGTCATAACATCTTGTAAAGTATACATTCGTTAACGGCTAATGCTGAATCTCGTGTTAACCAGTGATAACTTTCTTGTCAATTTTTTTATTGAACCGATGCAAATGTTCACATAAACTCATACACTCTAAGCCATAAAGGAGTAAAAGGGGGTGATAGGTTAGTCTCTTTGGGAATGAACTGCTTTGCTACAACCATTAGTCCTTTTCAGGATTAACTACAAAGGGTGCAACGGGAGCCACAGTTAGTCCCCGGGAGCAGTTTTTTCAAGGAGAAATGCAAACGAAGCGCGATTTGCTGTGCAAATTAGAGCGCGATTGTTCGGGCGGACAATAACACATACAGAAACCGCTACCACTTATTAGAACAAGAAAGGAAATAGAGATCAGCCCACGTGAAAATATCAGGATTCGAACTCGCCACCTTTGGATTGTGAACCAAGCACGGATATAACCAGGCCACCACAGCAGACAGTGCGGAGTTTAAAGTAAACGGCTTATATACGGATCGCACACATTGTTTGGGTTTAACGCTCGCCATTTAAAGAAACGCATGGCTGTTCAAAGCAAAGTACGATGATTTTGCTGTCATATGATTTTGCAACAGGCTAAGGTAAGGCTTAAAGTATACGCACAGTGGTTTAAATCGCGTTTTTGGCCAAAAGAGAAGTGTCGAACAGTGCATACATACCAGCCGTTGCTTGACAATCGCAAATCCGTTTTCTTTTTTTTAGGGGGGGGGGGGGGATAAAGTGCTCTTATTTGTAGCAACAGGCAGCTGCTCATAGCGGCCTGTTGAAAACTAATACAGAAGGCTGTGGTTCACTTCGTTTTTTTACTGGCGGGCAGCGGCGTTGGGGAATAGAATATTTTCCGCTCATCGTTTCGCTAAGTGTCGCCGGTACTTACGCAGCACCAGCTCAGCTCGTGAACAAACGGCAACGAAATGAAACTACTTATGCTGGCTTAACGCTCAGCCTTTCAACTCACATTCGGTACGTGTTTGTTTATTTACTGGATACCTGCATCGCCCGTAGGGCATTACAGCAGGGGGCTACAGACGTCAACTGTCACTTTACATATTACTTGAACGCATGGTAAAAAGCATTGTTCATCGAAATAAACAGTACTTGATGGAAAACTGTTCCATTCTCGCACAGTTCTAACAAAAAAAAAGAGTAACGCAAGACGCCACCCCTATAAAAAAATTCCCTGACCTTCAAATCGTGGTCCAGTGCTTGTAGTACTTGTTTATGCACTTTCCCAGCTGCCAGTGGCTTCGATTCTATGAAGCCTTTTTCTCGCGCAAAACAGTCCATCCTCTTCGGCGCGGACAGCGGCGGTGCTGTCACTGGCTTTATGGCTCAGTACACTTCGCCATTTGGCGGCGAGAGCGAGCGAAAATCCGCCGCCGCCGCCGAAATGCTACCTCGTTCACACTTCCCAGCCGTCACCTCGCTGCTCTTGGCGTACACACATATGGTTAGAGAAGTCTATAAAGCGACGCAGTCGACGTACCATTTGCGAATGCAAGCGTCCATACGCTAAACGGAGGTACGTTGCGGGACTTTACGCCATATCTCACAACCCCTCTTTTAGTTTGCAAACAGAGAAGGAACGATAAGTGCAGACTAGTGGCACCATCTAGTTGTTAGTACGGCAAACATTTTTGTCAACAAACCGACGCACCACAAAATGGGCTTCTACCGCACGAGGCGTATTTAACGTTGTTGACGGCGGAACATATCGCTGATCCATCAGAGCAACTGTGGTCAAGACCCTTTTCCCAAGCATCTCACCCAGAAGAGCCGAGCACCCGGCCGGGGGAAATCTTGTACCCATTAAAAACCGGTGGGTACCCGGCGGCATTGGGGATCGAACCCAGCACCTCCCGAATGCGAGACGGATGCTCTACCACAAGGCCACCGCTTTAGCCTAGCAGCGGCAGAATCGTCACCCTAAATGAATAATAAAAAAAATTTATCGATAATACGTTTTCTTATCGGCCAAATGAGACGAAGCAAAAACCTGTGCCCCATTTGCCCCAGTGAATGCACTGAAAGTGCAGTAACAACTACAAAATCGGTGTGAAGCGAGGGGCCCTGCTTTGAAGGGCGCTGCCATGTTTGGGGAGTAACGGCGAAGCAGAGGGAGCGAATTCTGTCGTTCGTCCTTGAGTTAGTCCTTTTCAGGCCAAGGGCTAGGCATTTGGTCGGTGAAGTCTGCACACGGCACGCACGCGGTCGCAGTTAGTCCTTTAGCGTTGCTCACGGGACTAACGGCTGCTATTGCTCCCAAGGGGACTACTTTTGGCTAAGAGAGTGACTGGACCTCGGGTACACAGCTGGCACGCGAAACAAAAGTTACAGGACACGTAGCAGCATGAAGCCCAGGTTGCAAATCATAGGTGCATGTGAGGCAAAAAAAAAAGCAATTGCTTGTAGCAGTAATACATCAATGAATCCATTCGCTTAGAACTTGCATAGTAGTACAGGGAAAGAAACAAGGCGGTGGCATGAAATGTTACTATTGCTTGCTAATCGTAAAGTGGTACGGACAAAAAGGGTAGCCACCGTATCCTAAAAGCGCCGCCGAGAACAGTTCCAGACGTTTCCCACGACGAAGAGAGAGTGCTAACTCTGCCGTGCTAGCATTTACGAGAGCTCCCAATCCATGTCGCTCGCCAGCTGTCCTGAAATCGTTTGTTCATTGCCTAGCAGGTAGAGGCGGGTGCTTACATTGCCGACGTACTCCACGTTGATGGTCGACTGGTGGTGGTACAGGAAGGTGACGACGGTGATGTTGAGCGGACCCTTGAGACCCATCCAGACGGTGACCAGGGCCTGGCGCCACGACACCGGATAGCCGAACTGCTCGATGATGGGGAACAGCGCCACCACCGAGAACAGCCGCGCCAGGGTACGCACGCCGTATGCCACCGCCACCTACAAGCAGGCGCCATCGCCTCCCATTTGTAGTGCCGGTTCTTTTCAAGTGTAAACACCTTACTTCTGGCGGACCAACAAGGGGACCTTGTAGGTCATGCTGGGTTAAACTATCTTCAAGCTAGGATGTCTGGAACTCGATTCAGAGGTAACAGTGGAGTGCGTATTTGTTCAATGTTTTTAAAGCTCAAAAGGGCCTAATAACAAGGTGTGTTACCTGGGCCGGTTATTGAATGGCCTGTAATTTACTATCGTGAAGACTGTGGACCTTTATTTTTTCCAAAGGGCGAATTTGGGCAATGAAAAATTTCTCTGGTGGTTATCCTGACACAAAACGCATGTACTGTACTTGTCCTTGCGTCCAGCAGACACCACACTTCCTTATCGGGCTGCTTTCACATGAAAGAGCTGGCCTGCTGCACCACCAGACCGTCAAGCGAGATACGTTGTCCATGTTCTGTATTTTACAGGTGTCGCTGTGCCCACCCAGGCTCCTATTTAGCCCAACACGACACCTATTCTTGAAAACCCTGACTCACATAATTGCAACCTACAGCAGAGTCAGAATTGCCATAAGCCTAACTACGTCCACAGCAGGCGAAGGGCCTCCCACCTACCGCTCCAATTAACCCTGTCCTGTGCACCATCCACCTAACTTTTTGCCGCCTCTGCTACGCTTGCCTTCTCTTGAAATCCACTGTGTTACCTTAAGGGTCCATGTTATCTTGCCTTAGCATTACATGCCCTGCCCAGGCCCATTTCGAGTAGGATGTCTAACTCGAGTTTGTTCCCTGATCTACACTGCCGTCTTCCAATCTCTTAACGCCTTTCCATAGTTCGCTGCATCTCGCTCAGTTTAAGTTCAGCACTGTTCGTTATCCTCCATGTTTCTGCTCCATAGCACAGCACAGCTTCTGTGATCATAGAAACAAGTTTATTTTCTTTTCAGCATGAAACGATATACAAGAATGTAGATGCATGCAGCCAAGAAATGCGCCTTTTAGGAAGCGTTGAGCAAGGAAGGAAAGATATAGCTATTATCTACTTTCCTCTTTAGAGACACTGGTAAACAGATTCATGAACAGCAGAGCACGATAGAGCAGAATATAGTACAATCATGCAGAGTAGAGAACAGTATGTTTGAACCTGAATAATAGCGAGGGGTAAATTCTTTTCGAAGGCGGGAAGACTGTCCATTAGAACTGTTAATCTCACTGTATTTTCTCTCCAGAAGCTAATTCGCTTTTCATTCGCTGCTGATAGTACATTACGTGAAAATAATAGTCGCCCCTAGATTGAAATGGAGTGGCTTCGTCAGGGCGGCAGCTGACGTGCCTGCGAGAGGATGCTCCGGCGGGCGAAGATGAAGAGCAGTTCTCCCGCGTACAGGGAGGACATGAAGAGCGCCAGGAAGCCCGACACGTCGTAGATGGCCGACCAGTACTTGTGCAGCAGGCCCTCGAGCTCGGTGCAGGCGACCAGGCGGTGCGAGGTGGTGACCAGAGTGAAGGCGACCACGCCGTCCACCCCAGAGGTGCCCATCACCTCGAGCAGGCAGAAGGTGGCGTACGTGAGGGCGATGTGGAGGAATGTGTTGCTGCTCTGGCTCTGGGGCGCCAGGCGCAGCGACCAGATGGCCAGCGCGCCCATCGCGGCGCCACCCAGGGCGCCCATCAGGTGCGACGCGAACAGTTGGTTCAGCACAGTCGCCACGCTGTTGTCCTCCTGCACGGGGCAGCACCGCCGTCACGCTGAGTCCCGGTGAGAAAATCTCGCCACACTTATTCTCCGACGGGTCTGCTTCTTCCCCAGTACTTCAGGCTGAGCACTCGGGTGCCGGATTTATATCAATCACCTTGGAGGTGTGAGGTCACAGCATTACAGTAGAGCTCCAGTGAATTTAGAAGGATAACTTTATTTTTGGTTCGACATGACGCGCTATACAAAATTCTACATGCAAACAAGAAGTACACCTTGGGGGAATTGTTGAGGAAGGAAGGAAGTGATCACGGAAAATATTAAATTCAGTTTCTACGACATATTTTACGAACACACTGCCGTCCCTGGCACGCACTGTATATAAAATGGACAAAGCCACACTGCCAGGAAACGTAGGGAGGATATGTTTCGAACGTCAAAGCAAACCATTTGAGTGAAGCACATTTATTCAGTGAATTAAAAGGCACAGCCGTACTGCGGACGTACAGACAAGCTAAGTTCATTCATTTCTGAAGACGAAACGCACATAGGCAAACTTAAGACGCGCTTTCAAATGCTCGTAAGTGAAAGCCAGAATGCGAATTATGTATTTTTTATGGCGGGTATAATGCCAACGCCGAGAAGCGGCCGCAAGACATACAAACTAAGAAGGGAATTATAGTTCCCACTCAAGCTCTCTTCGATCACCTAACCTACACGAGTGAGGGATGTACTTTATTTTTGCCATTCAGGTGTCTCATCAATGGCTGCAGTTACGCAAGGAGACATGATGCAGTTAACAGCCGCCAGTTATCGGGGATATTCCTCGCCGTTAACTTTTGCTGTCAATAATACTCAGGTTCGTGCATTTTTTCCCCTAATAATGAAGTAAATATTTAATACGTTGAAAGTTCAAAGCTAGCCGCTGAAAGCTAGCTAGACGCTGCCGCAAAATGCACCTTGGTGAATGCGCTCATTTGTCACGTGTAAGTGATGAAGCTTCTCTGCCTTAATAAGGAAACTCGGCAACAGACAGAGTTGATCTCTCGAAAGTATTTTTTTTTTCAAGTAAGCAGTCATTCTCGCGCACAATACGTTGGCAAAGATTAATATACAAGGGTTCTCGTACGCACTACGTTATTGAAGATCAGTATATACGGGCGTTACGACAAAATACAAACAGGCCGTGAGCACTAGTAATGCGCACAAATGCGCGAACGCATTTTTATCCAATCGCTGTTTTTACCCGAGCCAAGCGACCCCTTCTGCCCGACATCTATCGTCCACTATAGAAGTCCTCCCACAGAGCGCCGCTGGAGACAGGGATCAGTGTCCGTGGCGTCGACGTACGCGGGTCTCGACGGTGTCCAGGACGGACCATACGAACAGGTTGTTGACTATGGACTCTGCCTGCAGCATGGTGGTGAGTATCGGGTAGCGCCCTTCCTCCAGCAGCTGGTCGGCGATGGGCAGCCGCTCGCAGGAGCAGAGCAGGATTCCGAAGAGCAGGCAGTTGTTGATGCCCTTGGTGCCCAGGAAGCTGTACGCGTACAGTGCAGACACCACCGTGCTTATGGCCAGCGTGCCGACCGAGAACACGGTGATCTCGCGGTGGCACCTGCGTATTACACGCACACCCAAGTGCTGTAGGGTCGCCCACACAGTTCTTCCCAAGGCCTCTACGCCAACCCTCGCATTTAGGGCGGTAAGAAATGTTTCTCGTTCTGGAGACGCCATATTGTTGCTCAAGAATTGCCTATAGACCTTCGATGGGGGTGGTGGTAGGGGTTTTATTAAAAAATAATAGTAAAAAGGAAGGAAAAGATTTTTGCTAGCCCCGGCATCTGCCATCGATACTGAAGCACCTGAGCTGGGGCAGCGGAAATAAAGGACAGCAGGCAGAATGGAGAAATGAAATGAAAGAGGTGAGGGGACAGGAAGAGAGAGACCTTCGGTACGGGAAACTGATTTTCTGCCTGGAGCAAGACTTCTGTGCTCGGCAGCTGTATGTATGATCTCGTGGACCAGACAGCCGGAAGAGCAGCCATTAGAAAGTATATTATGGCACCGAGAAATTCAGTTGCTGAAAAAAAGACTGCTTGCTCGCGAGCACCTTAAACGGAGAAGGTGCAGAGTTCCAAAGCTCATATCAATGGAGGCGAAACGCTAAGGCGCCCGTGTGCTGTGCGATGACAGTGCACGTCAAAGATCCCCAGGTGGTCGAAATTATTCCGGAGCCCTCGACTACGGCACCTCTTTCTTCCTTTCTTCTTTCACTCCCTCCTTTATCCCTTCCCTTACGGCGCGGTTCCGGTGTCCGCCGATACGTGAGACAGATATTGCGCAATTTGCATTCCCCAAAAACCAATTTTCAATTTTTTAGGGCGTATAAATAGCTGATGATGATAAATTTTATGGGCGCAAGAGTGCCGTGGCACAAACTGTTTTTCTTTACGCGCGGGCGGAGAGGGTGAAATTACTTATTTTCCAAGCATTTCACCACACAAAAGCCGAGCACCAGACCATAGAAAAGCTTATACCCCTTGTATTACCGGTGCCTAACCGCCGGCACGGGGAATCGAACACCGCATTTCCCGCGGGCGAGGCGGATGCTTAAACTGCCACGCCACCGCTGCGGTGAGCCTACATAGTTGCGCAAAGGCTCACTCAAGAGATGCACACTAACTGTTCGCGACTCGTATAGAACGTTAGAGCTTTCGGTTACTGTAGGCACCTTGCATAAGGCGGGAACACGTAGCTTGGCCCGCCTATAACTTGAGGGGCTTGCAGCAATAAAAGCAGCAAGTGCTTAAAGCCTCTATGGCCTTTGTCTCTGTACCTGCTGCGAAGCTGAAATTTACGCTAGAGTACGCGCCATTGCAGTGAGCGCAGCTGACGGGCTGAACCATGATTATATGTTGAGGAACTCGGGCACTTTTGAATGCAGCTGTGATTACGCTTTTGGAGCGGCACATCATGCCAATGTCGGGCGTGTCGCTGCGTTTAGAGTCTACACAGCAGTTGCAAGAAGCAGCCCTCTCGATGCGATATGCCACTACGAAATCTTATAGCGCACCACATAAATACAAACGTAGAGCTCGATGTGGCCCCATAAAGTGGCCGCCCTCGTGGCATAACATGGGAGGTAAGGCGCGGTACAGCTCTGTGGTGGTGCGACTGTACCTGCCTGGAGTGTTTTGTGCAGTTATTTTTGAATTCTCCTTTGCCGTTTTGATGTGCACTGGCTGTTTCGCACTCAGAGGGAAACTGGGAGCGCGGGGCCGCCGCGGTTCGAGAACCGTTGCGGGCGAAACGTAGCCAGAATAGGCGGCATCAGGAGCATGCGCGGAAAGTGCAGCCGGCTGTGTTTATTGCGCATGCGCTGTTGCGGCCGATTACGCACGGCAGTCTGCGGCAACGCTTCGCGAAGCGCGGCCGCGTGGCTGCCACGTTCTTCCAGTTTCCCTGTGAAAGAGCCTGTACAGTTAGAATCAGGGTGCAAGGAACACCTTGTGTCGGGAAGTAAAATAATCAAGGTCACGAACCATCATGTCCAACATTCCAACATGTTACTGCCAGGCTGTCCGATCCTTCTGCTTTTTACCTCAAGTTTGCATGAAATGCTCTTCTTGAGAATGAACAACCTGACCCTACTAGGCATTAATGATGACGCTAGGTTTTTTTTTTTTTTTGCGCAATGACACCTAAGGCCAAAGAGCGCCACGAGGTTTCTGGTCGGCTAAGGATAAAAACTAGGCATTAAGTCGGAATCCGCGTAAAGTGCCGCTGTAAGTTACACTGCATATCCCGTAACTAACCGAACCTCAAGTGGGGTAGTGTACGTCGAGCTCCGTCCTGTAAGGCGGCACGCTGCGAGGTAGCAGAGTGGCGCAGTTTACCTTCTCGCCATAATCGCGAAAGGGTTTCTTGAAGCTCGTTTTTCACTGTGCGTAAACCAACTGCAATAGCTTAAAAGCAATAAATATTGCGAACTAAATATTGCGAACACGAGATTCTAATCGAAGTTTTTCGCATGGAATGCGGATATCCTACCATAACATGACATGCGTGTGAACCGAAGCGAAGCCAGTGCAATATTTCAAGGTGTTTTATTCGCGGTCTGTGCGAGCATTGTCCCCTTTGCTCGTCTGCCGCTTGAGGCTGTTGGGAAAGAGCTTTTCGGATTTTCATGCAAACTGCATTTTTCTTTTAGACCCGACGTAATGGACGGCTTCTGATAAATTTCGACTACATCTCATGCACAGGGAAAATTCGGTATGCAAGAGGGTTTTTCCGATTCTATATAGATGCAGCCGCCTCGACCATGAGTGGTACCAACGGCCTCATGCATGAACATGACGAAAGAAGCGAGTTAGCGGCCTGTTAATAGTCGATTTACCATAGTGCTAAAGGCCACATGCCAGAAACACACGCGTAATCTCGCTACTGTTATGCCTTTGGGCATATAAGGTGTCAGGCAGAGAAAATAGAAGCGCATGTTCACTAAGGCTACATTTGCGCAAGGTAGCTTTGTCTCAAATCAATCGAGAGCTCCTGCTGAAATCGATGGCTTAATAATGGCAGTAATCAGCCGGGTTTTGCCGCAATGTAGGAAATGCTCCAGTGCCGATGACTAGTGCGTTCGTGAACATGGTCACCCGGGATTACCAAGTTTGCTGTGTTACTTATGGTGTTTAGCTTCGTTGGCATAAGAATGCTGCCAGACTGCTGCCAGACTTCCTGTGCAGTGTGTCCAGTGCACGGGATCGGGATCTGGTTTGGCGGAAACGGGCCGTGCGCCGCGACGCACCAGCCTCGTGAAGCGGCGTACCTTCGGAAGATGAAGTGGTTGATGCCCTGCGTGGCGTAGACCGTGGCCGCCGGCACGAACACCATGAGCACGTGAAACTTGATGTTTCGTAGCCACATGGAGAGCGAGTTGATGCTCTCGTTCGACTTGTCCTTGTACGAGAATCCGACGCCCGCGATGAACATGAACAGGGTGTACGGAAAGTGGATCCGGCGCTGCACCTTCTTCAGCACCACTGCACGAGTTCGAACAAGGCGGTAAGAATCATTCAAGCTGGTGTTAGGCGCCATGATGTATCGCTGAGTAAGACAGCGCCGTGGTCAAGTTAGGCCGCCTGTTCGCGGTAGCATGCCCAAGCGAGCTGTGCACACACATGCAGATTTGTTCATTAATTGGCGAAAAGTGTCACTCACCTGCGGTGACCAGGACGGCACAGAGGATTAGGTAGTCGTTCGACGTGCCTCTGTTTTCCCTGAAAATAATTTTTTTTCTCGTCTTACCGCTGCCCTAACATGAATTACAGATATAAACTTCCTCTCATCGCCCTAGAGAAGGGGCGAGAAGCCTGGAGGCGTTCACTTACAGCAAGCTGCTGCCGACAACCACATCGAACTTGACCTCCTCACCGATGTTGTATCTCGGGGGCCGCAGGGTGGTACTGGGAAAACACGAGAGACAAAATAAGAATTCACGGCGAACTGCTCAGTTCTGTGCAGGCGTTGAAACGCGAAAGCGGTGGCGTGCAACTGTACCGTTGAGCTGGGCGCCACAAGGAGAGCTTCTCTCGCTCCACCCACTACATCCAAGCACTGCGCGACAACGCCCGCGCTGACCTGGCCTCACTCCACGCACGGAGGGGGCTGGCCGGAATCGAAAGATCTGACTGCCTACCTGACGGTGCTCATGACGTTTCGAAGGCCGGTTCCAGCGCAGCAGTGGGCTTCTGGTGCTCCAGGAAGAACGCGATCGAACAGCGGTGGGCGCGAGGCGCTCGCGAGGCGCTCGCCCTTACGTCACTTCTTCTACTTTGATTTCCTGCTCCCCCTAGCGACAGCACGCGTTCGCAGTGGTGATTATGATGATTATGCCCCTTACACTACAAGCAAGCAGGATAATCTGGATGTGAGCTAGTTGGTTCCCATTGCAATTAAAGCAGCAGCCAACGAGGGACAGCATACAGCAACGAGACACGGCATGAGGCTAATGTGCCGTGTCCCTTGGCCGTGTGCTGTCTCTCGTTGGCTGCCGTTTTAATTGCTATCTAAGCGAGGTCGGCCCTAGAGTAAATTACTCTTTCACTGACCTACATGCAGTGAGCTCTGTCCTCTCGCCTGGCAAACTCCCAAAGCCCACCGATACACGCTCTCTGCTATGCGCTCTCCTTCCCTGCGCACGCACTCCATCACTGTGCAGTGCTGCTACTGCCTATCTAGTCTGAGCAATAAACGTCCCGGCCGTGTCTATTTCCCCGTATTTTTAATTCGTAAGCATTGTATGGCTATGTTTGCGGTTTTGTGTCATGACGAGCTTGTCCGCACGATTACGTCCGAACGAATGGGTTTATGCGAAAAAAAGAATGATACTATCGGATAGAGCATCAAAAAATCTCGTCCGGGAATCGGGGAGTTGAGGCGGGTCAATTAGTTAATTAATTATAGCCAGAAATGTCCAAAACGTGGGCTGGGTGAGCGAAAGTGGCGGCAAATATGAAAAACCGGAAGTGTGGACGGAACGAAGCGAGAGTAAAGAGTAAAGAGAGGCAAAGTGGGGCGAGGAGGCGTCAGTGCTTACGCATTCTTCCAATGCGGGTGCCGCAGTGATCTCATAATTTTTATTATTTTTTTCAGCAAAGGAATACCGCTGACCTACGTTTAGCCTTCATTTCACGCTGCTTTGTTTCGGTCTCTTGACGCAAGGCACAATTTTTCTTTTCCTGAAAGACGCGGGTTCGATCCCGGCCGTGGCGGTCGCATTTTGATGGAGCCGGAATGCTAGAGGCCCATGTACTGTGCGATGTCAGTGTGTTGTCAGTGCACGTTCAAAGAACCCCAGGTGGTCGAAATTTCCGGAGCTCTTCACTACGGTGTCCCTCATAGCCTGAGTCGCTTTGCTACGTCCCCATAGATCATAAACTATCGTTTTTCTTTCCGTAGTATGTTAAACTCTCCCTTGATTTAACTTCAAGTTGCAAGTTGCTT
Organism: Amblyomma americanum; assembly: GCF_052857255.1. Classification (NCBI taxonomy): domain Eukaryota; kingdom Metazoa; phylum Arthropoda; class Arachnida; order Ixodida; family Ixodidae; genus Amblyomma; species Amblyomma americanum. The sequence continues at coordinate 113,322,297 of NC_135502.1, read as the reverse complement.
TGTTAGCTGATGAGCAGTTTCAGCCTCAGACGTGGGTATTGGCTGGAGCCATCGATTGCCTATCCGCGTCATGTCTGAAGCACATCAGCAATATGCTGTTACTTACTTGCGAGTCGTGAGATTTCATTCTTGTCTTGTTTCCAGCCACCAATCAAAGAACCTTTGCTTGTTTATTCGCACCCGTTTAAAATGTATTTTTCCTTTCCTTTCCTCAAACCCCATTGAATTGATTTGGCTGTTGGGGAAAGGAAATTTAATGGCGCAGTATGTCTCACATATCGGCTGACACCTGAACCGCGCCAATGCTTTGAAGAAATGAGCCGCCATGCGAAATGTAGCGCCATTTAACGAAGCACATAACAACTATACACGAGCACAAAACGACGAACGGCTGACGAAGGAGTTCGAAGGCGAGCAGCTTGGCATGGAACTGTTCGCAGGGGGCTGCTCTTGTTTTCCCTCTGGCTAACTCCTGCGCCGTCCTCGCGCTTCTTTTGTTCACGTGCCTTGCACGGTCTACGTTCCCAGCAAGTTTCGTCGTCCTCAAAGTGCCACGCGCTCGTGCAAAAAGAAAAGTTACCATATCCACCTTTTCTGGCACCCGAAATGGTGTCTAAAAATTTACGCACCCAAGGGACTTAATATTGAGCGCGACCATACCTTTAACAAAATGTATATGAACTTTCCTGTGAAAAATTTACTTTTCAGAATCACGCCGACGAAGCGGAATCCACGAATGGGAACCGAAAAACAGCGCTCTAAAAACAGGGTTTCGCATAATTTTTCTATAGGAGGAGGAGGATAAACATTATTTTCATCGACCAAGGTAGCACTTGGTGAGGGGTTATAGCCCCATCAAGTGGCCATGAGCCCGTGGTGTTCGGCGACTTCTAGGGCTCTCGTCACAACCCGGATCTGTGTGTCCGAGCCAGAACAGAGCAATGCGACCTCCCACTGGTCTGGATTAGTGAGCTGCAAACCTCGCGGAGGGGAGTCCTGAGGGAAAGTCCAGAGTATGTGGGATAGAGTGGCATATGTTTGCCACATAGTTGACAGGACGGAGAGTAGACCCCAAGGTATACGCGGGCATATATCGCGGGGTTGTGGAAGGTGTTCGTTTGGAGTTGCCTCCACGCGACCAATTGGGGTTTGGTTAGAGAAATATGTACGGGAAGATATAGAAGTCTACCTAAGCGGTAGTGCATGGTTATGTCATAATATGTAACCATACGATCTCTCGCCCTCCGCAGGACGGGCGACACCACATCCCGGTCGACGAATCCTCGGGAATAATTCTGGGCCGCCTCATTCTCTGGATGGGATGAGTGCGCAGGGACCCAGATCAATTGGGTCGGGCGGAGTTTGTCCTTGGTAGAGTGGAGGAGAGATAGGGTGACGGGGGAGACCAGAAATTACGAATCGCAGATTTAGAGTAGCTGAAGACGGTTTCTACAGAGGTGGAGACCAACGCCAAGGCTATGGCCGCCTCTTCGGCCTCTTCAGACGATCTGACGGAAATGGAGCACGCAACCAACGGCCGTCCACAGTAGTTTACAACCACGAGCGAAAAAGCATCGCGATCAGAGTATTCGGCGGTGCAGACGTAGACCGCTGTCTGATCTGTTAAATACTTTTTATGCAGATACTAAGCCCTGTCCTTGCGGCGAGTGACATGATACTCTGGGTGCTTGTTTTTCGGGAGAGGGGCAACGATAAGGTTGTTGTGGATATGGGACGGAAGCTGAGCCTTGTCGGCGGCGGTCGTTTCGAAGCTTATTCCAACCTTGTCAAGTCTGTGACGTCCCGTGGAATTATGAGTGAGACGCTCGTACTGAGCGGTGAGATGAGCTTCCGAAAGCTCCGTCACAGTGTTGTAGACCCCTAATATCAGTAGTTTATACGTGGGCGTCCGATGGGGGAGATGCAGAGCTGCCTTGTATGCCTGTCTAATAAGGCAGTCAACGCGGTCCCGTTCCTGGCAGCTAAGATAAGGGAGGCTATATGTGAGGCGACTGATAACAAACGCCTGAACAAGACGTCGGAGGTCAGCCTCTCGCATGCCTCTATGTTTATTAGCAATGCGACGAATTAGACGAATGGTCTGCGAGTCAGAGACTGTGAGTTTAGCCAGAGTGTCAGTGTTTTTCCGATTGCTCTGGATGAGACGCCCCAATACCCTATTGGTGGATACTTCGCGTATGGGTTGGCCGCTAGCAGTAATGCGGATGGGAGGATGGCCGTGGAGGCCGGGTTGACCTCGAATGAGCAGCAGCTCGGACTTCTGAGGTGAGCACGAGAGGTCGGCTCCGGATATGTGGCGCTCAATGACATCTACCGCTTGTTGAAGTGCGGGTTCAACCTCAGCATCGTTGCCTGTTGAAGCCAAGAGGGTGATGTCGTCTGCGTATAAGGTTTGTAATAGCCGGAAGATAGCGTCTAATTTTAAAGGTAGCGTGAGCAAGGCGAAAATTAAAGGAAAAAGAGAGACACCGGATCCCTGGGGGATGCTATTGCTACCGAAGGTTATAGGGTCAGAGAGGGCAGAGCCAAAGCTAATTTAAACTGTACAACCAGAGAAAAAGGCGCGTATATACTCGTAGATATGGCGATCAGTATTTAGTAGGGAGAGGTTAGCAAGAATATCTACGTACGAGACATTGTCAAATGCTTTAGTCAAATCAAACCCTAAAATCCCGTTTGTTCCCGCTCTGGTAAAGGGGCACAGTATTTCTCGAGAGAGCTGTAGCATAATGTCTTGCGTAGAGATTTGAGCGGAAGCCAATCATGGTGCGTGGTAGAAGATCATCTTCAACATAATGATTAAGACGGTTGACAATGACGTGCTCCATCAGTTTCCCAGCACAGGAAGTGAGGGAGATAGGGCGGAGGTGTTCGAGAGCTAGTCGTTTGCTATAAAAAATACACAAAGCGTTTGTCTTCTCAAAAAACTTGTTGTGCAAATGACGTTTTTGTACTCTGACAAAGACGATGAAGCTGGCAGCGGCGCGGGATGGAGCGTTCGTGCTAGGTCAGCGGCCATTAAATCGTATCTCTGCCACACTGAATCGTGCCTCATTCTTTGGCTGGCCGCCACGGAACAATGGGTATTGTCGGAACTCTAATTTTCGAGTGGTTGTGCCGGCATAATACACCACACAAAAAGCTGCCAGTAGCGCTGGCAATGAAGCTTAACCTAAAGATCTCGGAATGCTACCAAACGACAACACACTCCAAGGGCAAACAAATATTGATTTCGCCAGTTTTTTTTTAATTCATTTAATAAGAGAAAAAAAGAAAAAAACTTCTCAAGGGCTGCCTCGAACTTCTGTATTTTGCGTCCCGAAACGCGTTGCTAATATGCTAAGCTATAAAACCAACTGATGGTAGCAGATTATATTGTTACGGAGACGACGAAGCTGGCAATGGTACGGGATGGAGCGCTCGTGCTGTACTGCCGCGGCCATTGAATCATATCGTCGTCCATGAAAAGATTTATCTGAAAAACTCTCTCTTCTCCCCAATTCGTGGCTAATCCTCGTTTGTGGGCATGAGCAATTGTGTGAGGGTAACAACAACATATCTTTGTCATCGTTCATCGGGCCTCATTGTTCGGCTGGTCGCCACATAACATTTGGTGGAGGTGCGGGGTTTCATTCCAATCCTGCAGCGTCGACATACTCCATCAGCCATGGTTATCGGCCGTGAGTTCATGGCCTGCGTCGCCCGGCCGTGTGCCAGCCTTTCAGACCTGAACCGACCTCGCCCCGACCACGTGACACGACGAACTTAGCGTACCCAACGACCATGGACCTCCCGACCCGAGACGCCACCCGCCTGCGAGGACACAGCCCCCCTGCCCAAGAAGTTTGGAGCGTCCAAGGGCTTCGGCCATCGGCTCCTGGCGACCTGCGGCCCGGAAGCTTCGCGGAACAGGAGCCATTTGCCCTTCTCCTACACCTTGGTGGCCAGCACCTCATCACATTCTCCTTATTGTTGAACCATCCCTTGAAGCCCATCACCATTTAGTGCGTCTCTTCAAAGATCGAGACAATCGCTCAGTGGCCCCGGGTAGTGTGACGAAGACGACGAAGCTGGCAGTGGCGTGGGACAGAGCGCTTTTTCTCTCCGTCTCCAAGATTTCACTCCTATCTATCTGGCTGAGTTTCTAGCAGTGGTTCTCGCTCTGCGCAAGGTACCAATTTCTTTATCAGCAGTAATAATAATTACGGACTCGTTATCTTTATGCGCTTCCCTCTCGGCGTCCGCTGAATCGCAGCTCTTTCGGACACTAAAATTCCTGATACCTACACACATCACATCAATTCGATTTCTTTGGGTTCCTGGGCACAGGGGTCTTCTATTAAATGAATCAGCTGATGCTTTAAATCAATCAATCATGTTTATTTAACATCATGACGATGTTGGGTGCGCCGACAAAAAGCCATTGGGAAGGCTTGACGAGGCCGACGCACCCCACAAGGGCATTGCAGTGGTACACAACATGTTAGCACTTCGAGGGATAAAAAAAGGAAATGAACAAAAGTAACATATATGACATTAGCTGTACATCAATTCGGACTCCTTATTTAGTTGATGTGGGAGAGTGTAGCTCAACATTTGATAACCATAATTTGTACGCATCCTAGGCACATACCATTTGGGTGTCGCACGTGTAGTGTACTTTGGCTCATTGCATTGTAATCTTGACAGATTTAGCATATTGCAATTATTGTGATTAATACCGGTTTTATACCGTTGTAGAAGTAAAACATCGTACAGCTGTGGCAAACGGATGATTCGAAGTTCATTGAAAAACGGTTCGGTGTGTTCTAGTCGAGGAGCATTCATAATATTTCGAACAGCTTTCTTTTGAAGAAGATACAAGCGGTTAATATTTGTAAAAGACGTGGTACCCCACACCAAAAAACAATATTTTATAACAGAGGAAAAAAGTGCACTATACAACATTTTCTTGATACTCTTCGGCATGAAATATCTCAGTCGACACAAAATACCGACAACCTTTGACAGCTTGTTCATCACCATGTCAACGTGATCATTCCAACTCAAATGCTCATTAAAAATAACACCTAAACTTTTGACCGCAGGGACCGTTTCGATGAGCGACTTACCGATCCTCAAACAGAGTGGTGGCATATTTGACAACTTGTTACGAGGCCGAAAAACACGGCCTTCGTTTTTGCAGTGTTTATGTTTAATAAATTATTTTGAGACCATTCTTGGAGTGACTGTAAACATTTTGTGGCTTGTTTCTCAAGATCTGGCAGCTGTGCAGCTCTAAAGAATAAAGTGGTGTCATCAGCGTAAATCACAAAGGTTGGAAGATTACTAATACAGACGATGTCATGAACATAAAGAAGAAACAGCAATGGTCCCAAGATGCTACCTTGCGGGACACCAGAAACGATGTGTCCAATATCAGACAAATCATTGCTTATTTTTACTTGTTGCGATCGAGCACTTAAGTAAGACTGAATTATGTCAAGAAACTGTCCGCGGAAACCGTAATGCTCGAGCTTAGTTAACATTATTTTGTGGTTAATGCGGTCAAACGCTTTTGAAAAATCGATGAATATGCCAAGAGTGAGAAGTTTCTGCTCGAAGGATTCTAAAATTAGCTCTTTTTGTGTCAGCAGCGCGGTTTCCGTCGAAAGGTTCTTCCTAAACCCATGCTGACTGGGCGTTATTATGTTATTTTTGTCACAAAAACTAGATATCTGGTTGAACAAGATCTTTTCAAAGCACTTTGAGAAAACAGGTAGAATAGATATTGGACGATAATTTGACAGACTGTTTTTGTCTCCACCTTTGTGAATAACTGTGACCTTGGCAAACTGCATTTTCTTAGGGAACACTGCGTGTTCAATACAGCTATTGAAAATACAATCTAACACAGGACTAATTACATCAGCGACATATTTTACTGGTGAAATTTTGTTGAACGATTGTTATTGGTTTTTAGTTTTTATATTTTGGTTTCTGACTGCTTTTGCTTCTCTTGTATGACTCTGCTGTTGCTGCAATTGTTTGACACTGCTTTTGCTAAGAGATGGCCCCTTTGTTTCCTTTTTTTTAATTAATTTGATCAGAGTTATCTGTTAGTATAATCTGCAGTATATAGTCTGTTAACCTGATGTAGCGGATTTTCATACCACGTGCTGGGTTCGAAGTGATAATGGGATGAGTATCATGCTTGAGCGGAACCGTTTAAATATGCACCTTTCCATAAAATAAACAGTTGGTGTGTGTGCTTCGGATGTTGTTATTGGTGGTCTAACGTTTAGAACAGAATTCGCAGTGCTACCACGGTCAACGCATGATGTGATTCTTGGGATTGATTTTCTGCAAGAGTGTGGTGCAACTTTAGACTGTCGTACGGGAGAAGTTGCTTTGAATTCTTCGTTACTTTCAGCTCTTGTGGATAACTCGACACCGGATTTTGGAGCATTTGCGGTGGAAGAAGATACTATTGTACCAGCTTTCTCTGCAGCATTTGTGCGGGTTTCCTCTATTCACAATCAGTGCGAATCTTTTGAAGCTGTGGTAGAGCCTACGACACTCGCCTGCTCTAAGAAGAGTATCGTCGTGCCTCGTTGCGTCGTTCCCGTGGTGAGAGGCCGTACCGAGCTGTGGACAGTGAACCACTCTGAAGAGCCAGCTGTGTTGCCCCGGGGCCTCAAACTCGCCCGTTTCGAGGAAGGTGTGTCAGGTTTCGTCGCGGCGTTAACCAACTCTGTCAGTGAGCAGCACGTGAAAAGAGATATGGAGACCCAAGTTAAGGCTATGATTAATCAGGCTCTTTCCCCAACCGAGCGTCGCACTCTAGTGGAACTCCTTCTGAAACACGTGTTCGTGTTCGACTTTGCCAAAGACGATTCAACACCACCGCCTACCAGTCGTATTCATCACACGATCAACACCGGCTCCGCACCTCCTATACGCCAGAAGCCCTATCGAGTCTCAGCCACTGAACGTAAGTTAATAGATGACCAAGTTCAAGAGATGCTAAAGCGAGGCATAATTCGAGAATCCTCCAGTCCTTGGGCGGCTCCAGTTATCCTTGTTAAGAAAAAAGATGGCACATGGAGGTTCTGTGTTGACTACCGTCGCTTAAATACGGCCACGAAGAAGGACGTCTATCCGCTTCCACGTATAGATGACGCAATTGATTGTCTGCACTCCGCTTCATACTTTTCTTCTATTGATTTGAGATCCGGCTACTGGCAAATCCCCGTGCACGCTGCAGATAGGGAAAAAACGGCATTCATTACACCAGACGGACTTTACGAGTTCAACGTTATGCCTTTCGGATTATGTAATGCACCTGCAACATTCGAGCGGTTCATGGATACAATCCTGCGTGGCCTCAAGTGGCAAATTTGTTTATGTTATCTGGACGACGTTGTAATTTTTGGCAAAACGTTTAGTGAGCACAACCGCCGTCTGGATATTGTGCTTGATTGCATGGAACAAGCTGGCCTTATCCTCAATTCCAAGAAATGTCATTTTGGGAACCGTGAAACAATTGTTCTTGGTCATTTAGTTGATAAAGAAGGTGTTCGACCAGATCCAAAGAAAATTGAAGCTGTCAAAAGTTTTACGGTGCCTCAATCAGTGAAAGAGCTGCAGAGTTTTTTAGGGCTCTGCTCGTACTTTCGACGCTTTATAGCTAGGTTTGCGGACATCGCTTACCCACTCACGTGTTTGCTGCATAAAGATGCACCGTTCAATTGGACCAGCGAATGTGACGCAGCTTTCCGGCATCTGAAATTTCTTTTGACCTCGGGCCCCATCCTACGCCACTTCTGCCCATCTGCACCAATTGAAGTGCACACTGATGCAAGTGGTATCGGTATCGGCGCTGTACTTATACAACGCCATGGTCACGATCAGCACGTGGTAGCATATGCCAGCCGTTCGTTGAGTAAGAGCGAAAGAAATTACACGGTTACTGAGCAAGAATGTCTCGCCGTTGTTTTCGCTGTACAGCGCTTCCGCTCCTATCTGTACGGGAATGCTTTCACCGTCGTGACCGACCACCACTCGCTTTGCTGGTTAGTGAGTCTTCGTGACCCCTGTGGCCGGCTTGCTCGATGGGCTTTGCGCCTACAAGAATTTAATTTCACTGTTGTGCATAAAAGCGGCCGTAAACACTCAGATGCCGATTGTCTTTCCCGTTTGCCGCTTCTAACGACTGAGGACGACGCAGACAACTTTGATGAATACTTGTCGTCACTTTCACAAGCCTTCCCCGATCTTCAAGTTTTTCGAACTGAGCAACGCAAGGACCAAACATTAACCTCTTTGTTTGATGCCGCTCAAGATTCTGTAAAGAATACTTTTTGCATTCGCGACGGTTTGCTTTATAACAAGAATTTCGCTTCTGGAGGAGCACGCATGCTTCTTGTCGTACCCGAAAGCCTACGCATCACAGTTCTTGAAATGATGCACGACGACGCCACGTCTGGGCACTTGGGAGTGACACGCACACTCCACCGCACACAACAACGATTTTACTGGCCTAACATGCGTTCAACCATCCAGCACTATGTAGCCAGCTGTGTGCAATGCCAGCGCTTTAAGCTGCCGACTTCAAGTCCACCGGCCAAATTGCGGCCAATCACACCTCCAACAGCCCCGTTTGAGCAAGTTGGCATTGACCTCCTTGGACCTTTCCCACGATCCTCTAAAGGAAATCGATGGATTCTTGTGTGCGTAGACCACTTAACCCGTTATTGTGAGACAGCCGCGATACCAGTTGCTACTGCGTCTGAAGTATCTAACTTCTTACTTCGATTCGTCATTCTTCGGCACGGCCCTCCTGCAGTTCTCATTAGCGACCGTGGACGTCAATTTACAGCGGACGTTGTTGAAGAACTTCTCCGCCTCAGCAGCTGCAGTTTTCGCCACTCCACGCCATATCATCCCCAAACGAACGGTGTGGTAGAACGCACTAATCGTACGCTCACCACCATGCTTGCCATGTACGTCGCTGCAGATCATAAGGACTGGGATGGCGTACTCCCGTTCATCACTCATGCGTACAACACCGCGCAACATGAGACAACTGGCTACAGCCCCTTTTACCTGCTCTATGCTCGCTCGCCTCGCTGCGGCCTTGACACCATGCTACCATTTTTCATCCACGATGAACCTTCTCTTGCGACCACACTCTGCAGAGCTGAAGAAGCTCGCCAGCTTGCCCGCGTTCGAATTTTATCTTCGCAAGAGCGTTCCAAGAACCGCTACGACGTCCAACACCAAGAAGTTTCTTATGTTCCTGGTGACATTGTGTGGTTGTGGACCCCTCTACGCAAGCGTGGTCTGTGTCAGAAACTGCTATCCCACTACACTGGACCATTTGTTGTGTTGGAGTGCATAAGTGACGTTAATTACGTTATAGCACGACTAACTGCTAGTGGTCGACGGTCACGCCAATCTCAGGTGGTGCATGTAGCCCGCCTCAAGCGATTCCATCCCAGACGGTCTGTTTAACTCGCCCGACGGGCATCGTCTGCGAGGAGGGAAATGTAACGTGCTTCCACAGAACCTCGACGGAAGAAGCAGAAGATGAAGGACTGACCCGCGGAGAAAGAGGAAGAAAAAGAGAGAGCTGAAGGACGCTGCTAGGCTTCCTGCTTCCATCCTGCTTCGACCGGTCCCCTCTTTGAATAAACCCCCGTGCGTGCAAAGTACGTAACAATATCACACGACTTGCTGTTACGCAAAGCTAGAAGACAATTTTTGATTTCGTTCGCATCAGTTGGAGACAAGAAAGCACTGCAAACAACCCGCGAGTCAAGACACTTCATGTTCATAAAATTGTAGCTCACGTCTGCCTGAGACACAAAATAGTTATTGAAATCATCTGCTAGTCGTTTCCCACTCACTGTTTCGTTGTTGACTAAAGGCAGCCCTGAGTGGACCGATTGTTGACCCGCTTCCAACAACTGCTTACATCACGGCGGCACGCTTTCGACGGTACACTGTAATGAACGAATTGGGCGCATCAGCGCTTACTTCCTTGGACGACTTCCAGCACCTACTGTTCCCTTGGAGAAGCTCAGTCTGGCGATCGCGCAATCTTGAAGTTTCCTTCACGAGGCTTCGTTGCCGGGTGCCGCAACTAAATTTTTACCTCTACAGTCCTGGTCTGGCGATCTCCCCATTGTGTCCGTATTGTGCGGAGCCGGAAACAATAGAGCACTTTCTTCTTTATTGCCGTCGCTACTCATCGATTAGGAGGCGACTATTAGAAGTTCCAATACAGAATCTCAGTTTGCGCCTGTCTTCTGCGGTTGTTCTGTCTCTTGGCGCTTCTATGCTTGGCCATACCAATGGGAATGCTTGCTCTGCCGTTCAAATTATCTCCTAGAATCAAAACGTCTACCATCATGAGCTTTCGTCCTGCCCATCCCATTATCAGCTTCTGTATTTCGGTTTTTACAACCACTTATAGTAATCCCTAACCCTTCTTTGCCTAAATTTTAGTTTGTATGACCCCCCTAACCTCCTGCAACCACCTCGGTTACGGAGACTGTGCGATCCAAATTTTGGTAGGTCATCCCATGATTGCCACATGCAACTGGTCATTTAAATAGTCACCGCCTGGTTATGGACAATCCCCCTTCTGGGTATGTGCCATTGTGTGAGGTCAACAACAACAACAACAACAACAACAACAACGACAGAGCGCTCACGCTAGGCCAGCGTCCAATACGAGAGAATATGAGACATGTTGCTCGTTAATCGAGGTTACGAAGTCGCGTGAATAAGAAAAGAGCCTCGGGTATCCTCGCCTTGAGTGACACTGAGAAGAATTTCAAGTTGGTCAAATGTTTAGGGGAATCCCCCAAGATGGAGTAGATTCCTAATAAGAAAGTTATTACTAATTGGCATCCACCCAAGCGCAGCCAATGGCTACAAAGGAAAGCTTTACAGCTTGCATAGAAACTTCGTAATCAAAGAAAAAAATCTACCTCGTCTGGAGCTCGAACCCGGATCCACCTCGGGGAATTCCACTGAATATTTGACCAACATTGTTCCCACTTTGAATTATTCATGAATTTTCTCTCGCCCTACGATATGCAAGTATAAACTAGGAAAGGTAAGAAGCTGAAATACAAATGTCTTCACTGAATTCTAACCATTTTAACCGTTAAGGTCCCGTTACTCAGATAATTCCGGCATCAGCGTTTTCGGCATTGTGAGCAAAAAAATCACAGACAGACAGACAGACAGACAGACAGACAGACAGACAGACAGACAGACAGACAGACAGACAGACAGACAGACAGACAGGCAGGCAGGCAGGCAGGCAGGCAGGCAGGCAGGCAGGCAGGCAGGCAGGCAGGCAGGCAGGCAGGCAGGCAGGCAGGCAGGCAGGCAGGCAGGCAGGCAGGCAGGCAGGCAGGCAGGCAGGCAGGCAGGCAGGCAGGCAGGCAGGCAGGCAGGCAGGCAGGCAGGCAGGCAGGCAGGCAGGCAGGCAGGCAGGCAGGCAGGCAGGCAGGCAGGCAGGCAGGCAGGCAGGCAGGCAGGCAGGCAGGCAGGCAGGCAGGCAGGCAGGCAGGCAGGCAGGCAGGCAGGCAGGCAGGCAGGCAGGCAGGCAGGCAGGCAGGCAGGCAGGCAGGCAGGCAGGCAGGCAGGCAGGCAGGCAGGCAGGCAGGCAGGCAGGCAGGCAGGCAGGCAGGCAGGCAGGCAGGCAGGCAGGCAGGCAGGCAGGCAGGCAGGCAGGCAGGCAGGCAGGCAGGCAGGCAGGCAGGCAGGCAGGCAGGCAGGCAGGCAGGCAGGCAGGCAGGCAGGCAGGCAGGCAGGCAGGCAGGCAGGCAGGCAGGCAGGCAGGCAGGCAGGCAGGCAGGCAGGCAGGCAGGCAGGCAGGCAGGCAGGCAGGCAGGCAGGCAGGCAGGCAGGCAGGCAGGCAGGCAGGCAGGCAGGCAGGCAGGCAGGCAGGCAGGCAGGCAGGCAGGCAGGCAGGCAGGCAGGCAGGCAGGCAGGCAGGCAGGCAGGCAGGCAGGCAGGCAGGCAGGCAGGCAGGCAGGCAGGCAGGCAGGCAGGCAGGCAGGCAGGCAGGCAGGCAGGCAGGCAGGCAGGCAGGCAGGCAGGCAGGCAGGCAGGCAGGCAGGCAGGCAGGCAGGCAGGCAGGCAGGCAGGCAGGCAGGCAGGCAGGCAGGCAGGCAGGCAGGCAGGCAGGCAGGCAGGCAGGCAGGCAGGCAGGCAGGCAGGCAGGCAGGCAGGCAGGCAGGCAGGCAGGCAGGCAGGCAGGCAGGCAGGCAGGCAGGCAGGCAGGCAGGCAGGCAGGCAGGCAGGCAGGCAGGCAGGCAGGCAGGCAGGCAGGCAGGCAGGCAGGCAGGCAGGCAGGCAGGCAGGCAGGCAGGCAGGCAGGCAGGCAGGCAGGCAGGCAGGCAGGCAGGCAGGCAGGCAGGCAGGCAGGCAGGCAGGCAGGCAGGCAGGCAGGCAGGCAGGCAGGCAGGCAGGCAGGCAGGCAGGCAGGCAGGCAGGCAGGCAGGCAGGCAGGCAGGCAGGCAGGCAGGCAGGCAGGCAGGCAGGCAGGCAGGCAGGCAGGCAGGCAGGCAGGCAGGCAGGCAGGCAGGCAGGCAGGCAGGCAGGCAGGCAGGCAGGCAGGCAGGCAGGCAGGCAGGCAGGCAGGCAGGCAGGCAGGCAGGCAGGCAGGCAGGCAGGCAGGCAGGCAGGCAGGCAGGCAGGCAGGCAGGCAGGCAGGCAGGCAGGCAGGCAGGCAGGCAGGCAGGCAGGCAGGCAGGCAGGCAGGCAGGCAGGCAGGCAGGCAGGCAGGCAGGCAGGCAGGCAGGCAGGCAGGCAGGCAGGCAGGCAGGCAGGCAGGCAGGCAGGCAGGCAGGCAGGCAGGCAGGCAGGCAGGCAGGCAGGCAGGCAGGCAGGCAGGCAGGCAGGCAGGCAGGCAGGCAGGCAGGCAGGCAGGCAGGCAGGCAGGCAGGCAGGCAGGCAGGCAGGCAGGCAGGCAGGCAGGCAGGCAGGCAGGCAGGCAGGCAGGCAGGCAGGCAGGCAGGCAGGCAGGCAGGCAGGCAGGCAGGCAGGCAGGCAGGCAGGCAGGCAGGCAGGCAGGCAGGCAGGCAGGCAGGCAGGCAGGCAGGCAGGCAGGCAGGCAGGCAGGCAGGCAGGCAGGCAGGCAGGCAGGCAGGCAGGCAGGCAGGCAGGCAGGCAGGCAGGCAGGCAGGCAGGCAGGCAGGCAGGCAGGCAGGCAGGCAGGCAGGCAGGCAGGCAGGCAGGCAGGCAGGCAGGCAGGCAGGCAGGCAGGCAGGCAGGCAGGCAGGCAGGCAGGCAGGCAGGCAGGCAGGCAGGCAGGCAGGCAGGCAGGCAGGCAGGCAGGCAGGCAGGCAGGCAGGCAGGCAGGCAGGCAGGCAGGCAGGCAGGCAGGCAGGCAGGCAGGCAGGCAGGCAGGCAGGCAGGCAGGCAGGCAGGCAGGCAGGCAGGCAGGCAGGCAGGCAGGCAGGCAGGCAGGCAGGCAGGCAGGCAGGCAGGCAGGCAGGCAGGCAGGCAGGCAGGCAGGCAGGCAGGCAGGCAGGCAGGCAGGCAGGCAGGCAGGCAGGCAGGCAGGCAGGCAGGCAGGCAGGCAGGCAGGCAGGCAGGCAGGCAGGCAGGCAGGCAGGCAGGCAGGCAGGCAGGCAGGCAGGCAGGCAGGCAGGCAGGCAGGCAGGCAGGCAGGCAGGCAGGCAGGCAGGCAGGCAGGCAGGCAGGCAGGCAGGCAGGCAGGCAGGCAGGCAGGCAGGCAGGCAGGCAGGCAGGCAGGCAGGCAGGCAGGCAGGCAGGCAGGCAGGCAGGCAGGCAGGCAGGCAGGCAGGCAGGCAGGCAGGCAGGCAGGCAGGCAGGCAGGCAGGCAGGCAGGCAGGCAGGCAGGCAGGCAGGCAGGCAGGCAGGCAGGCAGGCAGGCAGGCAGGCAGGCAGGCAGGCAGGCAGGCAGGCAGGCAGGCAGGCAGGCAGGCAGGCAGGCAGGCAGGCAGGCAGGCAGGCAGGCAGGCAGGCAGGCAGGCAGGCAGGCAGGCAGGCAGGCAGGCAGGCAGGCAGGCAGGCAGGCAGGCAGGCAGGCAGGCAGGCAGGCAGGCAGGCAGGCAGGCAGGCAGGCAGGCAGGCAGGCAGGCAGGCAGGCAGGCAGGCAGGCAGGCAGGCAGGCAGGCAGGCAGGCAGGCAGGCAGGCAGGCAGGCAGGCAGGCAGGCAGGCAGGCAGGCAGGCAGGCAGGCAGGCAGGCAGGCAGGCAGGCAGGCAGGCAGGCAGGCAGGCAGGCAGGCAGGCAGGCAGGCAGGCAGGCAGGCAGGCAGGCAGGCAGGCAGGCAGGCAGGCAGGCAGGCAGGCAGGCAGGCAGGCAGGCAGGCAGGCAGGCAGGCAGGCAGGCAGGCAGGCAGGCAGGCAGGCAGGCAGGCAGGCAGGCAGGCAGGCAGGCAGGCAGGCAGGCAGGCAGGCAGGCAGGCAGGCAGGCAGGCAGGCAGGCAGGCAGGCAGGCAGGCAGGCAGGCAGGCAGGCAGGCAGGCAGGCAGGCAGGCAGGCAGGCAGGCAGGCAGGCAGGCAGGCAGGCAGGCAGGCAGGCAGGCAGGCAGGCAGGCAGGCAGGCAGGCAGGCAGGCAGGCAGGCAGGCAGGCAGGCAGGCAGGCAGGCAGGCAGGCAGGCAGGCAGGCAGGCAGGCAGGCAGGCAGGCAGGCAGGCAGGCAGGCAGGCAGGCAGGCAGGCAGGCAGGCAGGCAGGCAGGCAGGCAGGCAGGCAGGCAGGCAGGCAGGCAGGCAGGCAGGCAGGCAGGCAGGCAGGCAGGCAGGCAGGCAGGCAGGCAGGCAGGCAGGCAGGCAGGCAGGCAGGCAGGCAGGCAGGCAGGCAGGCAGGCAGGCAGGCAGGCAGGCAGGCAGGCAGGCAGGCAGGCAGGCAGGCAGGCAGGCAGGCAGGCAGGCAGGCAGGCAGGCAGGCAGGCAGGCAGGCAGGCAGGCAGGCAGGCAGGCAGGCAGGCAGGCAGGCAGGCAGGCAGGCAGGCAGGCAGGCAGGCAGGCAGGCAGGCAGGCAGGCAGGCAGGCAGGCAGGCAGGCAGGCAGGCAGGCAGGCAGGCAGGCAGGCAGGCAGGCAGGCAGGCAGGCAGGCAGGCAGGCAGGCAGGCAGGCAGGCAGGCAGGCAGGCAGGCAGGCAGGCAGGCAGGCAGGCAGGCAGGCAGGCAGGCAGGCAGGCAGGCAGGCAGGCAGGCAGGCAGGCAGGCAGGCAGGCAGGCAGGCAGGCAGGCAGGCAGGCAGGCAGGCAGGCAGGCAGGCAGGCAGGCAGGCAGGCAGGCAGGCAGGCAGGCAGGCAGGCAGGCAGGCAGGCAGGCAGGCAGGCAGGCAGGCAGGCAGGCAGGCAGGCAGGCAGGCAGGCAGGCAGGCAGGCAGGCAGGCAGGCAGGCAGGCAGGCAGGCAGGCAGGCAGGCAGGCAGGCAGGCAGGCAGGCAGGCAGGCAGGCAGGCAGGCAGGCAGGCAGGCAGGCAGGCAGGCAGGCAGGCAGGCAGGCAGGCAGGCAGGCAGGCAGGCAGGCAGGCAGGCAGGCAGGCAGGCAGGCAGGCAGGCAGGCAGGCAGGCAGGCAGGCAGGCAGGCAGGCAGGCAGGCAGGCAGGCAGGCAGGCAGGCAGGCAGGCAGGCAGGCAGGCAGGCAGGCAGGCAGGCAGGCAGGCAGGCAGGCAGGCAGGCAGGCAGGCAGGCAGGCAGGCAGGCAGGCAGGCAGGCAGGCAGGCAGGCAGGCAGGCAGGCAGGCAGGCAGGCAGGCAGGCAGGCAGGCAGGCAGGCAGGCAGGCAGGCAGGCAGGCAGGCAGGCAGGCAGGCAGGCAGGCAGGCAGGCAGGCAGGCAGGCAGGCAGGCAGGCAGGCAGGCAGGCAGGCAGGCAGGCAGGCAGGCAGGCAGGCAGGCAGGCAGGCAGGCAGGCAGGCAGGCAGGCAGGCAGGCAGGCAGGCAGGCAGGCAGGCAGGCAGGCAGGCAGGCAGGCAGGCAGGCAGGCAGGCAGGCAGGCAGGCAGGCAGGCAGGCAGGCAGGCAGGCAGGCAGGCAGGCAGGCAGGCAGGCAGGCAGGCAGGCAGGCAGGCAGGCAGGCAGGCAGGCAGGCAGGCAGGCAGGCAGGCAGGCAGGCAGGCAGGCAGGCAGGCAGGCAGGCAGGCAGGCAGGCAGGCAGGCAGGCAGGCAGGCAGGCAGGCAGGCAGGCAGGCAGGCAGGCAGGCAGGCAGGCAGGCAGGCAGGCAGGCAGGCAGGCAGGCAGGCAGGCAGGCAGGCAGGCAGGCAGGCAGGCAGGCAGGCAGGCAGGCAGGCAGGCAGGCAGGCAGGCAGGCAGGCAGGCAGGCAGGCAGGCAGGCAGGCAGGCAGGCAGGCAGGCAGGCAGGCAGGCAGGCAGGCAGGCAGGCAGGCAGGCAGGCAGGCAGGCAGGCAGGCAGGCAGGCAGGCAGGCAGGCAGGCAGGCAGGCAGGCAGGCAGGCAGGCAGGCAGGCAGGCAGGCAGGCAGGCAGGCAGGCAGGCAGGCAGGCAGGCAGGCAGGCAGGCAGGCAGGCAGGCAGGCAGGCAGGCAGGCAGGCAGGCAGGCAGGCAGGCAGGCAGGCAGGCAGGCAGGCAGGCAGGCAGGCAGGCAGGCAGGCAGGCAGGCAGGCAGGCAGGCAGGCAGGCAGGCAGGCAGGCAGGCAGGCAGGCAGGCAGGCAGGCAGGCAGGCAGGCAGGCAGGCAGGCAGGCAGGCAGGCAGGCAGGCAGGCAGGCAGGCAGGCAGGCAGGCAGGCAGGCAGGCAGGCAGGCAGGCAGGCAGGCAGGCAGGCAGGCAGGCAGGCAGGCAGGCAGGCAGGCAGGCAGGCAGGCAGGCAGGCAGGCAGGCAGGCAGGCAGGCAGGCAGGCAGGCAGGCAGGCAGGCAGGCAGGCAGGCAGGCAGGCAGGCAGGCAGGCAGGCAGGCAGGCAGGCAGGCAGGCAGGCAGGCAGGCAGGCAGGCAGGCAGGCAGGCAGGCAGGCAGGCAGGCAGGCAGGCAGGCAGGCAGGCAGGCAGGCAGGCAGGCAGGCAGGCAGGCAGGCAGGCAGGCAGGCAGGCAGGCAGGCAGGCAGGCAGGCAGGCAGGCAGGCAGGCAGGCAGGCAGGCATTTGAGGCCTTGTAACTGGCGGGCGGGCACCACTAGGTTGGGATAGCGTGCGCCACCCGGCGAAGACAAAGTGGCTCGTGCAGCCACGGCTCGCCGTTCTGTTCTGATGTCGGTTCGCAGCAGTGGACTTGTTCCTTGGCTCCTGAGGCGTTAAGCCTACAGTGGTGACCTAGGACGAGCAATGACCGATCCCGCAGCATCCGCAGCATCCGCAGCACTCACGTCCGCAGGGCGTCTCGTCACTGCAGGTTCGCCTCCCATCTTTCTGGCCACAGAACCAGCAAGTTTGGTTCCATCAGATCGAGGCGCAATTTTGACTTTCCCGCATCAGCTCGGAGACGACGCGCTACTATCATGTTATCTCCAGTCTTCCTCTCAGACGTTCTCTCCGCCCCCATGGGTGCTACACAATATCAGTACCTGGAAACAAGGTACTGGAGAGATTTCTGCCGTCGAAACGCACCCGCCTCTAAAAGTTCCTTACCGAGAAAGACCTTGGCGACCGGCGCCCTTCCCAGCTTCTGCGCCGGATGCGAGAGCTTCTCGGGGAGAGCGATATCCCCAACCACTCGGCGTTGCTTTACGAGCTTTACCTCCAATGCCTTCCCCAGCCCATCTGCCTCGTCCTTGTGGCGGCCGGTGTCGTCACCCTCAACCGCCTGGCTGAGGTCGCCGATAACGTTCATGCGGCGACCTCCCCGTCCGTCACTGCTGTTTTGCCGCCTACAGACCCGGTAATTTCGCGCCTTGAGGCCTGTCTCGACGAGCTTGCCACCTGAGTCGCCGCATTCCGCAGCCCACCTCAAGAGACCCGGCCGCCTCGTCTCGATCATCGCGCTCTTACGCGCACACGTCAAGATCGTAGTCCCAGCTCTCCGTCTCTCGGCTGGTACCACCGGCGTTTTCGACACCGCCCTGTTCGTGGCCGGGAAACGCCCGCCGGGATCACTAACGGTGGCGTGTGGTCCCGCCAGTCGTCCGAGCCGCCTGTTTATGGTAACTGACAAGTTCTCCGGCACCCGGTTCCTTATAGACACGGGCGCGGAAGTCAGCGAGGTTCCACCGACCAAGGCTGATCGTTCCAAGTCAACAGGGCAGTCGCTCCGTGCTGCCAACGCGGCATCGTCGCCTCACCGACGGTCCGACTCATCTCCATCTCGCAAGTCTTGTCCGACCTTGCTCCCATGGGCATCCGCACGCTGATACCTTCCTGTAAGTTCGAAAAAGTGTTGGAGGATTTTACACAGCTCACCAAGCCAAGCAACCTCACTCAGGTGCCTAAACATATACGGTGACGCATTACAGCGTCACCCAGGGTCCACCCGGAGCTACTCGACCGTGGCGCTTCTTTGGAGACCGTCTAGCTATCGCCAAACGTTAGTTCGACCACATGCTGCAGCTCGGCATTATCCGCCCGTCGTCCAGCGCGTGGGCGTCTCCACTGCATCTAGTGCCCAAGCGTGATCCCGGTGACTGGCGTCCTTGTGGCGACTATCGGGCGTTGAATGCCAAGACTGTCCGCGACAGCTATCCGCTACCCCACATCCAGGATTTTACGTCGCGCCTCGCCGGCTGCACCATTTTTAGCAAAGTTGACCTGGTTAAGGAGTATCACCAAATTCCCATCGAACCCGCCGACATACCTAAGACCGCCATCACGACGCCCTTTGGTTTGTTTGAGCACGTGCGGATGCCTTTTGGACTCAGCAATTCGGCTCAAACCTTCCAGCGGTTCACGGCTGAGGTAACGTGGGGCATACCGACTGTATTCGCGTACCTTGATGATGTCCTTATCGCCAGCCCTACGCCTGATGATCATGAGCAACACCTACGTGCTTTGTTCAAGCGTTTTAGCAGTACGGCCGGGTTGTGAAAGCCTCCAAGTGCATTTTTGGTGCATCGGAGCTCGAGTTTTTGGGTCATGACATATCCTCAGAGGGGCGTCCCACGTCTAGGCTATCGAGAATTATCCCCAGCCTACAACACTGCGCCACTTACGACAATTCCTCGGGCTGGTGAATTTTTCCAGGCGCTTTATCCCGCACTGTGCAGAGCTGCTTCGCCCGCTCACCGACCTCCTCCGGTCAACCGCTGGCCCATCCTCCGCCATTTCTTGGTCATCAGATGCCCAGGCCGCCTTTACTGCCGCAAAGCAAGCAGTCGCGAACGCCGTGCTTCTTGTCCATCCGCGCAGCAACGCCCCTAAGAGATTGATGGCGGATGACTCCAGCATGACCGGACGGAGCCGTCTTACAGCAGTACATTAACTCTGACTGGCGACCACTGTCTTTTTAGTCTCGGAAGTTACTTCCTGCTGAGACCCGCTACAGCGTCTTCGGCCGAGAGCTCCTAGCCATCTACTCCGCGATACAGCATTTTCGGCATATGGAAGGATGCCAGTTTCACGTGCTGACCGATCATAAGCCACTGGCATATGTGTTCCGCACCAACTCAACGAAGTACGTGTCACGCGAACTCCGTCAGCTCGCTTAAATCTCGGAGTTTACTATCGACATCCGCCATGTGAAAGGTGCCGCCAACACCGCCGCTGATGCCTTCTCTCGTATAGCCGCGGTAGACACCCCATCTCTCACCGTTGACGGGGCGGCATTCTCTTCCACCCAGCAGAATGACCAGGATCTCGCCGCTTTTCGAGAGAACCCCCGTTCTCTCCTACTACGGCTTGTGCCCCGTCCCTGGTCGCATGAGCCCTTGTGGAGCGATGTGTCAACGGACCTTCCCCGCCCTTTCGTTCCGGCTTCACTACGTCGCCCTATCTTCCATTCTCTATACACGACATATGCTACCCAGGCATTCAGGCTACTCAGCGCCTTCTCACCTAGCGCTATGTTTGGCCCGGCATAAACGCTGATGTGCGCGCTTGGACGCGCCTGTGCCTGCCCTGCCAGACGACCGAGGTCGGTCGTCATACCAATACGCCTTCCCAATCCTTCCTACCACCTGGCCGTCGTTTCGACCATGTACATCTCGACATCATGGGCCCTCTACCCGTGTCTCGAGGCTACCGTTATATACTGACCATGGTCGACCGCTTCACTCGCTGGCCGGAGGCAGTCCCCATTCCTGACATCACCGCAAAGACTGTTTCCCGCGCCTTCATTTCTGCGTGGGTATCGCGATTTGGTTGTCGTGGCACCGTGACACCCGACCGTGGACGCCAGATTGAGTCCTTCCTGTTTGCTTCCCTTAATAATATTTTCGGCGCCATGCTTTGCTGTACCACAGCATATCACCCATGTGCCAACGGCATGGTGGAACGCCTTCACCGCCAATTGAAGGCCGCCCTAGCTGCCCACCTCACTTGCGCCACCTGGATCGAATCCTTGCCCCTTGTGCTCCTTGGTCTCAGGACCGTCATCCGGGAAGACTTACAGTGCTCAGCTGCAGAGCTGGTGTATGGTATAGTGCTCTGCGTCTTCCAGGAGACTTCTTTACATCCCAGCAGCTCTCAGCCCAGCCCCAAGAATTCCTTCAACACCTGCTGGGTATACGTTAAAGACCTCCGGCCAACTCCACCGCGTCCGTCCCGCCACCATACCTTTTTCGTGCACCCTGACTTGACCACTTCGACCCACGTTTTTGTGCGCCGCGACGCTCTCCGAGCTCCACAAACACCGGCCTACGACGGAAGTTTCCGCGTTCTGCACCACACCGCGAAAACCGCCACCCTCCTACAGAACGGCCGTGAAGAGACCGTCAGCCTAGACCGCCTTAAAGCGGCTTACGTGGAGACCTCACTGGAAAATCTCGCATCGCTGCCTGACCTCGCGCTCCAGTGCCGTCGGCGGCCCTCCGTCCGTTTCGACTTCCAGTCTAGGCGGGGGGCCCTGTAGCGCCCTCTCTTGGGTGGCGCCGGCAACCCGGATAACGCGCGCCACCCGGCGAAGATATTAAAGACGGCACCTGGCCGTGGCTCGTGCAGCCAGGGATCGCGATCCCCGACTCGCAGTACTGTTCTGATGTCGGTTCGCAGTAGTAGTCTTGTTCCTTAGCTCTTGAGGGATTAAGCCTACAAATTATTAATTGGCTGCCCTGGGAGAGCAATCTGGGTCTCACAATCCCCACCAATGCCAGCACCTGCCATACTAGGGCAGTGGCGCATCGCTTAACCATTGCACCATGAATAAATGACCAAAATGACCTTCTGCATGCATGAAAACTCAATGCGCTATCGCGTCATCACACAGACACACGGACGGACGGACGGACGGACGGACGGACGGATGGATGGATGGATGGATGGATGGATGGATGGATGGATGGATGGATGGATGGATGGATGGATGGATGGACGGACGGACGGACGTACGGACGGACGGACGGATGGACGGATGGATGGATGGATGGATGGATGGATGGATGGATGGATGGATGGATGGATGGATGGATGGATGGATGGATGGATGGATGGATGGATGGATGGATGGATGGATGGATGGAGGGACGGGTGGGCGCGCCGGCAGACAGGCAAGCAGGCGGGCGGGCAGGAAGGCAGGCAGGCTCTCCTTTACATCGCGCTGGTGGCAGGTGTCACCTAGCCATTAATTACTTGCGTGTATATATCTTCCAATCAACTGCCAGAGTTTTCTTCCCATTTCTGTATTCCTCTCTTGACCTTCTCCAACAATCTTGTAGTGGTATATTACTTGTTGCTGTTTTGAAAATTGAGCGATTCTCCTGGCTATTCCGAAACCGTAGAACTTAGTGGATTCTTGCGGCGGCATCGTGCACTTAGGGTTGCACGGCCTTACACTGGATAAGTATATGCGCTACTGTTCCCCTGTCTAGCATGCAGCAACAGCAAACGTCATCGATGGTGTCAAATTTTTGCCGGTAGCACTTCGTCCTCAAGCATCAGCGTTGAACTCGAAAAGTAAACCATTCCATTTGAAATTTTAAAAATGTTTTACAAACACGAGCGCAGGAGCCCTGCGCTTCCAAGTGAAAATTTATTGTAAAAAAAACAACGCCATATATGTGACTGACAGTTCTAAATAAAGCGAAAAAGAATTCTGATTAATTACCACGCAGTAACAGTAACGGTGTGTCAAAACATTCACTGCCTGCCTGTTTTCTCCCCCCCCTCCCCCCCCCCCCCCCCAATAGAATCTCTTTCCATGCGGTCTCTTCCACCTCCAAGAAACTTGGTTTTTCCAAAGGTGGGTTTGCATTCGCACTCTCGGCAGTGGACGGCAAAACATCCGCATGATAATGAGACGGCATTTGTGGAGCACTGGGATTGACACTGTCGTGACAATCGTGGCGGCTGCACTTAGGCGTTCCAATAAATTTTCAGTTGCAAGTGCAGCGCTCGTCTTGCCGTGTTTGTACCTTCTCTGCGTCCCTGTTCTTGACGCGAAAGCCCTAAGGAGCACGTGTCACAGAAAAGCCGGTGAAGTCGGCGGCGTTGGCCGTGAGCGGAAAAAGGCGCATCTCGGTGTACAACTGAACGGCACCGTAATATTAATAATAATCTGTTTTTGTGGAAAGGAAATGGCGCAGTATCTGTCTCATATATCGTTGGACACCTGAACCGCGCCGTAAGGGAAGGGATAAAGGAGGGAGTGAAAGAAGAAAGGGGTGCCGCAGTGGAGGGCTCCGGAATAATTCCGACCACCTGGGGTTCTTTAACGTGCACTAACATTGCACAGTACACGGGCGTCTTAGCGTTTTCCCTCCATAAAAACGCAGCCGCCGTAGGGAAGGAATTTTCCTTCCCGTATTGCCCCGTTCGGTTGTCCACCGAGATATGTGAGATAGGAGTCTTTTCCTTAAATTGTCCAACGAGCCACGCGTCGCGCCGAACGGAAGATGGCGTTTCGCGCACTCGTTGGCAAAGCTGCAACACGCTGTCGCGTCTCACTCTTAAAAACGAAGCTTAAGCGTCCTTCATTTTTTTTATTGCACTGCACACATTTTTACCATGGATCGACAGCAAGTGCCCCAATCATCTGTACTTTTCCTTGATCCATTACTTCTGCTGCCCTAAGCAATATGGTAGAGGGGAACGGGGGTGTCAGTGAGGAGAATGTGCCGTCTAAACTCTTGGTTGAGGATTAAATTGATCACGCCAATCATCTTGTCGGGTATAACTATTTTGAGTGTCTAAGTGAGGTATGGATGGCACGGTACGGTATGTGTCATGTCTTGAAGCTGCAGCTGGGCTATAAGGGACGCCGTAGCAGCGGGCTTCAGATTAATTTCGATCACATGGAGATCTTTGGCTTGCTCTGGCGTCGGACAGCACACCGGAGATCTTTTATTTCGCCTTACTGCAGTTATGGAAATGCGGCCGAAAGTCGATACCGCAACGTTGTGTATACAGCAGGAGAACGCCCCACCCACGGCGGCACCGGGACGGGTAAATCGTCGGATAAATTAACCATCGTCTTCGCATTCGTCTTCGGTGTCGTCACACCGCGCCAGCTGCGCCTCTGATTTCTGTGAGCGCAGCTGCAACACGCCTCTTTATTCATGTGGAATTACAGACCCCTAACACCTGACGGAGAGCCTCTGTCAAGCCTGGACTACAGCTCTCTTGAAAAAAGATGTAGCGCAAAAGAGACGAGCACGGGAGGGTGACACAACAAATACGAACGCCACTAACAACTGTCTTTATTTTCCGTCACAAATATCAATATATAGGTGTACACGTCGCATGCGCACATGACACGAGGGCGGCTCGGGCTTGTTGACAGAAAAAATGAAAAGGGAGGCTGCGTTTTTATGGAGGAAAAACGCTAAGGCGCCCGTGTGCTGTGCGATGTCAGTGCACGTTAGAGATCCCCAGGTGTTCGAAATTATTCCGGAGCCCTCCACTACGGCACCTCTTTCTTCCTGCCTTCTTTCACTCCCTCCTTTATTCGCTCCCTTACGGCGCGGTTCAGGTGTCCAATGATATATGAGACAGATACTGCGCCATTTCCTTTACCCCAAAAAACCAATTATTATTAAAATTTTATTACATATCTACAATCGCCGAAAGAACGAGTATCAAAATGTATCTTCTGCGATAATAATAATAATAATAATAATAATAATAATAATAATAATATGATACATTTTGATACACGTTCTTTCTGCGATTGTAGATATGTAATCAAATTTTCCCTTTTCATTTTTTCTGTCAAGCCCGAGCCGCCCGAGTGTGATGTGCGCATGCGACGTGTACACCTATATATTGATATCTGTTACGGAAAATAAAGCCAGTTGTTAGTGGCGTTCGTCTTTGTCGTGTCTCCCTCACGTGCTCGTCTCTTTTGTGCTACATTTTGTTCAAGTATATGTCACCAACTCGCCCAGCAACGAGTTTTATTGAATCTACAGGTCTCGGACACACATCGGTCTAAACATTAGAGAGTTACAGCGTAGCGTGATCCGCTTCCGCGGGGCTCCACTGCGTACCCGCTGATTGGTCCCGATGCGGCAGGCGACCACGCAGCTGACAGACACGTGGCGCCATCTGGCGCCGACAGGGCGTTATGCGCACGCACAGTGGCACATGTCGGAAGAGGATCACGGTAGCGGATCGCGGATTGCGCTGTCTATTTTCTGCTGGGAATAACCACGTGGTCTTCAAGCGTCACTCAAGCAAGGCCATCGATCCGTTTGCTGGGTGCGCCGAGAAACACCGCAGTCATTCTCGAGCGAGGATATTGAGGAAGGCGGCCGCAATGGAAGGCAGGCACTTCTCCCAGCGCACGCAGCGGCCGTCGCGGCTCCGGTACAGGCCCGGCTTACAGAAGCACCCGGTGCGGCAGTCCTCGGTGCAGGCTGTCGGGAGCCTCCGGCGACCGCACTTCAGCTGAGCGCAGGAGCCACAAGCACAGTTCTTTAACACCATGCCCGGTCCGCACGGCATGGCCCAGTTTATCCACTCGTCGGCCACTGCGACACCGCGCCTCATACGGAAGGTGAAAGTTGGCATCGAGGAAAGGAAAGGCTCAGTAGCTTTCTTGCTTACCTCCACCATCTTGTACTATGCACTTAATGGTTTGTTTTAGGGGGTTTAACATTCGAAAGCGACTCAGGCTAAGAGGGACGCCGTAGTGAAGGGCTCCGGATAATTTCGACCACCCTGGGGTTCTTTAACTGCAGTGACATTGCACAGCACACGGACCTCTAGAGTTTCGCCTCCATCTAAAAATCGACCGCCGCGGCCGGGACCGAACCCGCGTCTTTCGGGCCAGCAGTCGAGCGTCATAGCCACTGAAACACCGCGACGGCAACTATGCACAATGTACCAGGTGGTGGAAATTAATCTACGGCTCTCCACTGAGTGTGCTTGCTCAAAGTGCTGCGTCAACTATCTCATACAGTCGTTCAGCCTGCGAGTAGGTGCGAGACTTCGGCATCAAGATCAACACCAAACCAACGCAGCTCACGGGGACAGTGTTCGACACTCCATCTCCAGTGTTTGGTAGCGTCATGAGGAAGCCGCACGTAGGCACGTGGGAACTCCAGGGACAGCGTTTCTACAAGGCAGCTACCACGACCCGCTGGAGGGTTCTCAACCTGAGCCGATTTGAACAAAAGGACAGCTACGTCAACTACTCAAGATGCTGATTCGCACCGTCCAGGAACTGAGCATGCGCATCCAGCAGTCGCTTGCGGTCAGCTCGGGCAACCCGAACAGCCGGACAAGTACTGAAACGTTGGCATTTTAGCGAAAATGGCGTATTTTTACCTTTGTCTGGAGCAGAATCGTATTAGCTGTATAGCGCCAACATATCATAATTTACCACATTATATAACTTTCATATCCAATCAGTTCAGTTCGAATAACCGCCAAGCTGGATAATGCAACGGCAGTCAAGATTTGCTTCATGAAAGTTTCCACTTGTAGCAACTAGCAGCATTTTAGTGCGAACCTCAGCAGCACAACTAATCAGCCCAATATTGGAAATATATTGAAAAATTAATGGCACCAGAGTGAAGCCAGTCATTCCAAAATTGGCCAGATTGCCTGTGCTGCTTGGGAAGGCACTAGTTCACGAAGTCTAATTGGCTGACCAAGTGTGCGCGGAGCTTGGCATTGAGGGTGATCTCGGAGCATGAAAAAATAAAATACAAGTATTGCCGCGACTGGGCGATGAACCCGCGGCGGGCGAACAGATCAGCTTCGCTCGCCACTGCACAAGTGCACTATGCTCTCTCCTAAGCCGATCACACCTCGGGTCAAAAAGCCATACATACTTGTGCTGTGCATTGCACATCGTCGTCTATATCAACTTCCATTTGAAGCGCGAACAGATCAGATCAGCTTAATTTCGATTAAAGCTTAACCTGAGTCCAATATCCCAGCAAAGCAAAACCCATCCGGGAATGCAAAACCATGAGCCAACCAGACTAAACACATGCTTTCGCACGTATACTCGGTTTAACTACGTTTTAAAACCCTATCACCTTTTTAGCATGTGTTGTAGTACAACAGACTGGCTTCGGTCAACGTATGGCCAATGCAAGTGCCAGTGACTGCAAAATAAGGAAACCTCATGTAACGGCCAAATTTTTTGGCCATGTTTTTTTTATTGCAACTTAAAAAATTTCAAGGCACACAAACAACAAAACAAATTTGGCACCCGCACTATTAGGACAGCCCATGGAACAACGAAAAGAAGGAAATCATTCGCCTTGCGAGCCTGCAAAAAAACAAAGGGTAGAATTAGTGGTGGCTTGGCTGAATTACGCTAGCCTCGAAAGTGTTCCGTCGAATTTGAATCAAAGGCAGTCCGAGCCTCTATCAACGAAAACCACCGATTAATAATTGCTCATACCAGGCTCGCGGAGCTACAACTGAAATATACTGATCATGCATTTCTTCCAAGAAAATAAACCCCTTATTTCATTGTTTCCGATTGTTTGGGATTGTTTTCGATCGCAAATAACGGTTTTTGATCTCTGTGTTCATCACATTGGTATCTATAGAGAATGCTGCAAAACCGTGACAAGTGGCACATACAGCGATCTCACAGAACGGACTCAGAGATCCATGCTTCGGCTCGAAAATGCCAATGTCGTCTAAATAGGCAAATAGAAAACAACTCACCGCTATGAACTGAACTCTCACCATTATGCACTGTTCTTGCAGTGAACACTGTCAGCCCCTTTGTAGGACGTACTGTGCTTCACCATTTAATATATTTTAGCGATACTTGTCCATGTACTTCAGCCCAAATTAACTGCCCATTTATGTCTTGATCAGATTTAAAGTATTTTTGCATGGTTTTACTCCTATAATGACATTTTCTGCGCTTCCCTGCTTGCGGCTTTCTCGCCCCAATTCGCTTCCCCAAGAAGAGTATACTCTAAACAGAAATGAGTAAAAAGGGAGTAAGAAAGAGGTGCAAGCTGTCCTGTGCACTAGAACGCAGCTTACTCTTTTTTACTCCAATATGGGCGTATATTTGTGTTTAGAGCAAAGCATGCCAGCTAAAATCTATGGTTTAAATTAAAGGGCTTCTCCCTCTCTCTATCGCAAAGGGACACCCGCGGGGCTTGACAACTACCTGAACGTCGCGAAGGCTGCGGTTTTCTAAAGTTGGATCGCATTTTTGTGCCGCTACGAAATTCTCTATAGTAGCACAAATCCAGTTAAATTTAGTTCAGGTTCTTCTCTGCCTGCCCTATATACAGCATATATCAGTATAGTAAGCAGGAGCATAGGCAGCGAAAAAAAAATATCGCCGAACACTGGTCAATAGCATTTTGTTTAGAGTAGAAAAAAAAACGTATTAGGCGCATGTACATTCTACTCAAGATTTTGGTTGTGCACTCATAGAAGATGCACAGGTGAACTAAGCGCAATTAAACAAGCACGTGAAAGCCACACAACACAGGGCAGGCGCTGTGTGTTCATGTCCCTGTTTTGTTGCGCCGGTGTCATACATGTGTAGCTTACAATGAACCAAATTGAACAATCTTAAATTTCGATCATAGAATTTGGATCAAAATTCTCGAGTTTTTAATTTTGTCTGGTGGTAAACTTCTTGTTCAAGAAACACAAGAAGAATTTACAACCGGCTAATTTTTTTTCGTCGTGGAGGAATTCTAAGCAGCGCCCCTGA
This sequence comes from Amblyomma americanum, assembly GCF_052857255.1. Taxonomy (NCBI): domain Eukaryota; kingdom Metazoa; phylum Arthropoda; class Arachnida; order Ixodida; family Ixodidae; genus Amblyomma; species Amblyomma americanum. Next base: position 113,294,113 of record NC_135502.1, on the reverse strand, counting down.
ATGTGGGCGGAGCAGCGCTTAACAGTTAAGTCGTCTCTCACTGCAACAAAACGCATTAAATAAATGTTGCTGTAGGGCATTCGTGAAGCGGCGCCCTTTAACATCCATCCCATGCATACCGCTTCACCTGCGCCTTGAACACACGACAGTGCGACGGCAAGATGGACGAGAGAAGATGTCCACTGCGTGTCACGTATATCTTGTCCTCTACGTTTTGCTCACATGTCCAACATTCTTAGACAAAAAGTTTGAAAATTGGGAAACTGTAAGATACTGGTATAGAAATATTCAAGATCCAGTCTTCAGGTATGGGGAAAAACATTCCTTTTATAGTGTTTCCATCGCTCGCATTGAGCAGTTAACTCTGTCATAGAAAACCAATGAGGAACGCTTTGGACGGTAGCAAAAACATTAATAGCAAAAAAATGCAAGCCTGTAGGCGGGGGGTTGCAGATACATTGATCGCTGTAGTAGAATCATACAATATATGAAGAAAACTGCGCTCATAATACCTGCCCTATACCCTATGTAACACCCTCCCTGCAAGAGGCCTCTGAACGTTTTCCCGTTCAAAAATGCTTTTCTCCCGAACTGTCGGGTATGACGTCAGTGGTACGCCTCCAGGCTCACCGTAACCGGAATGCAGGGGAAACGGAGAACATCTTCCATTAAACGAAGTACATGGAGGCCTGCAGTGCCTGCAGCACCTTGACAGCCTCCACGTATTGAGCAGTGGTCAACACTGCGTCCCCGCCGCCCCCAGACGCCTTGCTCACAGCGCCGGACGTCTCCAGCTTGCTGGCGATGTGCTGTTTCGCGCGGAAGGCGGCCAGGTGCGCGTAGTACACAGGGGCCGGGATGCTCACGCTCCTTGGACACCGGGAGTATGTGTGGCACAGGTAGAAGCTGAGCTTCTGCAGATCGTCCGTGCTGAACTGGGAGTCATCCCACACGAATAGTAGTGGGCCGGCCGGCTGGTGCCCTGCGGGTGCGCCGAGGAGAACATTTATTCACACGCACAGATTACGAGTGCCGTGTCGGGTTGCGTCGCGTCGTATCGTGGTATGTGGTAGTGCGGTGTGGTCTCGCTTTTGGTGCGATGTGGTGTGGCGGGGTGTGTGCGGTTTAAATACGCTTATTTTATTAGCACACATTACGTGGGAAGTAGTGTGTTTAAACGCAATATACAAAAAACGGCAGTGCCTATGAGCACTGCACGCACTCGCCCTGCTCCTAATGCTGCGTGCACAACATGTTTCTGGCTTTATTTGGCCTTAGATGCCCTCGCGCCAATAAATACTGTGAATAACTATTATTACCTGGCTGGCTGTCATCAGCGCATTGGTCGGTCATCATCATCTATGTCGCAGTCCCGACTTCGGCACAGCATAAAAAACGAGGCATACAAGCCGGCACGACTATTTCAATAAAATCCATTTTTTTGGCCGTTTTTTGAGACTTCAAAGCCACGTCCCGCTTTAACGTACGAGCAACCAGGCCCAGCCGAACATCAAGCGCTTTTTTTTTCGCCCAACCCTATGCATTCATTGTCTCATGGTGTCTCCCACTGGTCGCTTTAGATCGCTCTAGAGCGCTCTGAGAGGCGACCGCACATTCGGTTGGTCGAAACCGGCCGCTCTGACTACATTCGGCTGGTTCTTTCTGAGCGCTCGCCTCCAGCTCAGAGCGCTCTGAGGCGCTCCGAGATGAGTCCACGTGACAGAGCCACTTCGGCCATTTCGCGAAAGCGGTGCGAGGCCTCGGCGTCCGCTGCGCGTAGGCAGAAACAAGTGTGGCTTTTTTTGACGCATTAGTAACGTCTTTGCTGTGTTGTGTTTTGCGGGTGCCGCGCTGTGTGAGGAAAAATGTCCAAGAGACGCCGGATAAGCATATACGCTAGGAACGCGGTCTGTGTTGCTGTCACATGACAACAGCGATTCCCAGCAGCTCAGACGAGGACGACAGTGCTATCCAGAAGGCGATGTTCGAAAAATGAGCGTCCCGTGGGACGGAAAGCCGTGGTAGCGATCGATACAGGCTAAGCGGCGACCGCGATGAAAACTGTGTGCGGCCACGTGCGGCTAAAGGTAATCAAGGACCTTACGTGCGGCTACTGTTGACATCAGCAGCGGTGCCGCGTAGTGGTTCCGGAAGTTACGTCCCCCTTCTGCCTCCTGCGCTTCCGCTCTAAAAACTCGCTAACCATTCGGCTTGACTAGTCTCTCTATGCGCTCAGAGCGAGAGCGGCTCCCACTCTGCCAGATGCTAACCGGATCGTGGGAGCGACCAGTCGAAGACACCATCAGTAGTCACCACCCCGAAAAGAAAAACTAATGACCACACCCACATGACAGCATCCTTGCGCACTGGCCCTAGAGGCCCCCCGTGCGCAACTTCCGATACCGCTTTCTCAAGGTCGAACAATAACGTCACTGTCACTCACAGTGCTCCTGGTGGCCTCAACGTAAAGTGGAAAGCTTCCGCCACGGTCTCGCTATCAGGTGATCTCGGAGGCCACGCTTCCGTCTTCTCGAGCTGTGGAAGGCCTCCACCACAGGCGCTCCTGGTATTTGTAGCGCACTAACGACGCGACGCGACTGTGGCGACGACGGCGCCCGGACTATTTCCTGCGCAAATTCATAAACGAAAACACCGCAGACCATTTGTTCCCGCTTACAATAGCAACAAAAGCGGAGAAGAGGTCGCCTACCTGAATGCCGAAGTGGCTGCAGAGGAAGAAGTCGAAGTCCAGCGGGTGCGTGACCACCGAGTCTACGGTCGTGCCGGGAGGAACGTTGCGGAACTTGCCCACGCCGTCGCGGTCGTTGGCGGGCATGAACCTCGTGTGGTGTCGCTTCTGGACCACGATGAACGTCAGCGGTGGCTCGTAGGTCTCGGTGGGAGACACTTCCGCACACGCCAGCAGGATGGCGCTCACATGAGAGATTCAGCAGCAGAAACAAAAAAAAACTGGGTAAGGGCCATTCGACGATTCACGATATATACTTGGTTCAGAATGCAAACAAAATACTTTGGACCTTCACGAACTATGCTGTCCTATATTGTACAATTGTCGTTTGAGAAAAACTGCATGGCGAAGAGCAGCTTATCCAAGCGACGCTGAAATGAATAGCAGTCAGCTGCAGTTACACGCACACTGCGCAAACGCTAAATTGAGTTCCCGCGGTTCAAATTCTGGATCACGTGATCGGTTTATACATAATTCTAAGCATCGATTCCCTACTTGACTTCACTCAACTAAAACTTCTGTGGAAGCTTGGCGTGTAAGTATGCCGCTAGTGAACAACCACACAGAGCCAAAAAAAAATTCAGTAGAGGAACGTCCGGCGTCATCGCTCCGCCATTGTTTTCCTGGTGCCACTTCGCGGGATTTTTTTTTCTGGCTACACTAATTCGAATATAATCGGATACAACTCAAGAATGAAGCCGCTTTTCCTTGTAAAAGGACCCACTTCCAGCCAATGACGTCGGCTTTTTCTCACGAACCTGCAAGGTTGACAATGACAATGGTGACAATAGTCTTTCTTCCCTGTGAGGGGGGAGACTAACCCCTCTTATCTGCCGCTACCTGCATGGTTACCCAAGCAGGCTCATGAAAATTGGTCTACGCCATTGGCTGGAAGAGAGTCTTTTCAGGGGGGAAAAGCCGCTTGGTTCTTGACTTGTATCCGACTATAATGGAAGTTGTAGTTGTACTTATATTAGCCAGGGTAGCAAGATGTGGCAGCCGGAAATGCCGCCGCCGACTCGGCCGATGCAGCGGGTCAGTAGACTGGTCTAACTGCGACCCCCTACTGAGGTGAGATCTCAACAGCAGGTGGCGCTGCCTTTTATTTCCCGTGCCACATGCGCACTAGAAATAACCGCAGATGTTTGTAGCCTTACGTTTGCCCATGCCATTATTTTCGGAGCTGGCGCTACGCGTCCAGATTTAATGACATTTATTGAAAGATTTATTGACATCACAGATTCGCGATTATAAAAGAGGAGATTACAATCGAATAAATGACGAACTTCCAGTGTTTTCTGATAATATCCTGATGCCCTGTATTCAATATAGGTCAGTAGAAGATAACCCCGGGTTGTATTTAGAGACAAGCTCGCCGAACTTGTAGCCAAACATGCCCCGCTTATCACGCTATCAAATCATAAATCTAACACTTGCTTTACAAGAAAACATCAACGCATAAGAAATAAGAAAAAACGATTGTACAAAAATGCAAAACACGAATGTACGTCTTGCGCGCGGGGTAAATATAAAACCTACCTAAAACTGTGTTGTTCCGCCCTTTGTGAGGAAAAAAAATAAATAACTTTCAAAAGCGCTTCCTGCGCTACTTAAGAATAATCGAAGCAACTGCTTCAAAAAACAATACGTTCGAATAGTGTCAGTAATGTTATATCAATACATGACGTTCATAGCACCCCCTACTTTGATGCTCACTGTCCTAAAGCATAACTCGTTTTTCGCACATGTTTTCAGCCAAGAAGATAATTCTAACATCCCGTATGTACAAGATTTTGGTTGCTTCTACATGGCACCGGTTGACATTACACTTGATGGCTTAGTACACCTGATAAATAACCTAGTATCCTCTTCCTCTGGTTACGATGAAATTAACTCAAAATACTAAAAAATACCATTTCTCTCTCCAGCATCCTCTTACTTCATATCTTTAAGCAGTCAAGATCTACAGGTGAGCTTTCCACCGGTTAGAAAATAAGAAAGCTTGCACCAGTTTTCAAAAGTGGCAACAAACACTCACACGAAAACTACCGACTTGCACCTTTTTGTACTTTGCCAAACCATTCGAACGGGTGGCACGTTGCCGACTAATATCTAAGCTTTGTGCGCTCAAATTATATTCTTTAACTCTGTCATGGGTCCGTAATTTTCTTTCTTATCGCCAGCAGTTCACCGTTTTTAACAATTATTAATTTCCTGTTTCCGACGTTACGTCAGGCGCGGCGCAAGGAAGCCTCCTCGGTTCATTACTATTATTAATTCACATTAATGATTTGCCAGCAACAATCTCATCTTGGATACACATATTTGCTGACGACTGCATTATTTATTGACCAGTAAAATTTACAAATGGCCACTTTGCACTAAATAGTGACCTCGATCGCATTAACGACTGTTGTAAAACGTGTCTAATGACTTTAAACATTTTTAAGTGTAAGATAATTACTTTTAGCCAAAAATCAGTCGCTCCGAATTTTCCATACCACAATAATTACGATACATTGGCTCGGACTACGCAGTATAATTATCTAGGTGTCCATATTTCACCAAACCTTTCTTGGGCTGAACACATATCCACCACTTTCGCTAATGCTTCCCGGTCACTAGTTTTCCTTCGCCGTAACCTGCAATGCACTACCCCTCACGTGCGTGAACAAGCCTACATTAGTTTTGTCACATCGCAGCTAGAGTACGCTTCATCCATCTGATCACCTACCTCATCAGAAATATCTAATAGAGAAGTTGGAAGCTGTCCAGAATGGGACTTGTCATTTCATGTCGCAAAATTACAGTTATCAGTCCAGTGTAACCCAACTAAAGATCAAGCTTTCGCTCCATCCATTGCAAATTCGTCGCGAGATTGCCCTTTTACCTATCTGTCACAAATACGTCCATGCCACTGATTCACCGCCACCACTTCTACAACTTCCCTTTTACCTATAACATAGATTACATAATAACAACAGCTATGCCGCATTTATGGCAACACACATGCTTTCAACTTCTCGTCACTCCCTCGTGCCATCCGTCTCTGGAACGATCTTCCGGACTGCATCGCCCTGCAGGGTAATCATGGCACCTTGCTCGAACATCTACTCAAACACTTCGTTGAAAACGCTTTGCACGTCCTTTATATACTCAGGATTCGTATAACTTCGTTTTCAGCAGCTTGAGACTATTGCCTCTTTGGTTCTGTCGATGGGCAGCTTAGCTCTTTTATGCCTGATATGTTTTCTGCTGATTTTGTATAACTTTTTGTGTATTTCCCCTGTTTTTGTTGCATGACGCGGAGTTGTTTTTTACTTTTATCCCTTTTTGTGAATTGCGATATTTTATCTGAACTTAGCTGCTTTTTGTGTGTGTTTTGCTGTACTTTTACTGTGATTTTTTGATTTCTAAGCTATTTGCACAGACTTGAGTACCCCCCCCCCCCCTTTACACAATCCCTCTTCGGAAGCCAGTAAGGTATCTTTAAATAAATAATTAAATAAGTAACTAAATAATTTAATAAGTCACGGCGCCGATAACGCCTTCAGGGCAGTAAAAGAATCACCTGAATATAAACAGCGTTAACTAGCCAGTACCTCAGCAATGTCATTCAAATATAATATAAAAATTAATTTGTAGAAAATGCCACTGTTCTTGCTTGACAAGTCGTAAAAGTAGAATTGGTGTGCCAGCTCACAGGCTAACAGTACGCCAGAATTGTTGGTAAAAATGGTGCTCTTTATGAATAAACCATTATCCACTGGATAGTAACTTCTCACAAAAAAAGTTGCATGTTTTTCTGCATGTGGAATGCGGACAAGAGTATACACTGCTCGGGCGAATGAGTTGTGGCGAACTCAGTAGGTCGCAAACGGCAGTTAGTCCTCTAATGTCATTAAATACGAGTGCGTGGCACCGCGCCAATGGCGTTAGAACTTGATCTACTAAGTAATTAATGACAATAAACTTGACCGTGTGGCACTGGTATAACACCTCGAACTGTCGTTCAGTTCAACGGACGGTCAACTGCACAACCGTTAAAATCGCCCGCGCGTAAAAGGGGTGAGAGGCAGAGCGGGTACGCACAAAACCCAACCACAATCCTCAGTCTAGGATGTTTACAACCTTTTGAAGAGAAACGATCAAGCTGACTTCAGCTAACACCGAGAAGACGTCTCCAGAAATAAACGTCTTGGATGTTCTGAAATTATAGCGCTGTGGAGATCTATTCGGTGCCGTTACATATATGCACAGCTAGTCCGCTTTTCAAAAGGCAAAGGTTATTCACTGACACTAGCGATATTGAATGCGGGCAATGCTGTCAAAACAAGATGAGCGTTTAGTGGGCACAGTATTGTAGTAGGCGCAGTTGCTTACCTCACGGTTACGGACTTCCAAGAACTGTCCCTCGCTCACTCCGCCCCTGTAGAAGACGATCCGCTCGGGCTTGTGCCCGGTGGTGCGGTAGAAAGCCAGTAGCAATTTTTTGATCATGTCCTTCAGGTCTTTGATGATTTCCACACGCGCCTTAGCCTCGGAGTCTTCAATCTGTACCCGAATGGTGGAGTGAAACTTTGACGGTACAGAGTCTAAGCTTCTGACGCACGCGGCGATGGATGGCCTGATCTTATCGCCAGGCGGTGGGTGCGACACGTCTGCTCCGATGACGATCACGGGCGTATGGAATAGCTTCGGCTTCTCCTGCATCAGGAGGCTATTGTTGATGCCGCCCATCTTGGCGTTGATCTTTTGGTATAAGTTTTGGATGAGCGCTGCGTTGCACTTTTCAACCACGTTGTTGTCCAAGATGCACTGTGTGCGCAGGGAGAGCTGAGTCTCTGCCACATGCTTGATCTCAGCGTAGTTCGTGGCTTTCGTGATCACAGCCACAACCATCTCCAATTGCGGGTGCTGCTTGTGCTGCTCCGTGAGAACGGTCCGCATGGCCTTGCGGTTTGTGTCGAACGTGATGACCGGAAGTGGCTGCGCAATGCGCATTCCCAGTTCTTGACCGATGCGTATCAGCATTTTGATGACGTTGTCCATGCAGACCTTCTGCGCGAAGCGGCTCACGTTGAGAACAATCCACTGGGTCATGGGAATCGCCTTGTAGAAGAGCTGCCCTCGGAGTTCCCACGTATCGTCGCGCGGCTTGCACACGGTGTTGCTCTCAAAAACCAAAGACGGCGGGTCGAGCACTCTGCCCTTAACCTCAGTGGGTTCGGTGTTGATCCTGACGCCGAACTCTCGCAGGTACTTGTCCGTGCTACTGAACAAGTCGCGCACAGACTGGCGAATCTCCTGGAAGCGCTTAGCTGGCGGCTTGACCGTGCGTTTGATCATCTCGGCGGCCTGACTCTCGTCGAGTTTCTTCTGACAGTGCTGGCCTTCGGCCAGCTCAAACACATCCAGAGGAATGTAGACCGGATGCGTCGGGCTGCCACTCTGCACTCAAGGGAAGTTCGGGTACGACAAGCGCCTATAGCGGCTCTGGAAGTAGTCGGCGACGGAGATCTGACTACCTTCTGATTCAAAATGGATGTCCTTCGCAGCATCCTTCGTGATCCTGACCACTTTGTAATTGCGAGGGTACGGAAGGTGCGTCACTTTGATGCGGAGTCCCTTGAGCTCCCTATTCAGCCGCACGTACTGATTGTAGCGCAATGACCGGAAGTCCGCGGGCGTCATCACACGCCGGCTGTTGCTGAATAACTTGCACATGAAATCGACCAGTGGAAGCGGCTCGTAGAATGCTGTTGCTGACATGTGGACGTTAAGCATGGGCTTCCATTGGACGGGTCGAACACTCGTGTAGTAGCCAAACCACACCTCCCGGCCTCCTCCGAGGTCATTGTGCTCAATGGGTCCCGGAGGTCTGAAGAACGAGCGTCCAACCGGCGCCAGCTTGATCGAAGGGCCGTGCCTCAAGACGATGTCGATGGCCTGGAGGACTTCCTGGGGCACAGTTTGTACGCGCTTTTGGAAGACGCCATGCAGGGCGTCCAGGTTCACGGTGGCCGCGTACTGGATCTTGATGATAAACTTCTGGGTTCTCTGGTCTTCCTCCAGGTCGACTCTGAATGTCCGCTCGCGGAAGTTGAGCTGGCGGCGCGTATACAGGTTCTTGCGGCCATCGAAAGCCGGGATGCAGTTGGCCAGGTATTTCCGGTACTTCTTTACTAGGAGCTCGATGACTATCCTGTTGATCTTCGTGCTGAGGCATCGGTACTTTTTCTGCTCAGGAACCTTGGTCTCCTTGGCAGTCTCCGAGATGATGTCGACGTCGTATAGTGGTTGACGCTGCCGGTCAGTATCGCAATGCTGAAGTGGTTGGCAAGAAGTTGTATGGTCCGGACCAGCTGGCCGTGGGCGTGCCGCCGCGGGAAGTGAGAGAGCAGGGTTCACTCGAGCTCCTGCGCCGTGATTGGCGGTAATTAGACCAGGGCATGAAGAAGTAAGTATGCACGCACTGTCTCGTGTGTTGAGCGTCACATAAGTTTGGCAAAATGGTCTTCGATCTACACTACAGTGCAGGACCGGTTCCGGTCAGTCTTAACGGGAAAAGCCTCCTGCACCCCGGGTGTTGTAGCGAGCCCATTAAAGGACGGCGTTTGAACATGAATATCCTCCAATGAGAATGTTTTAAATGTTATGTGCAAGCGAAGTTATCTGCAGTCAAAATTTAAATTTCAGCGTCTTCGAGCCTTTCTATAGCTCCTTTCATCGCTCTTTTCATGCTCACAGGTCGGCGCTCTTCAGCCAGCCCTACCCACTCGGCCCTACCGCCGGCTGCCCCATGGGGGTGGGGAGGAAGGGGGGCTTTTTGAACCGCCGAAACAACGCTTATTACTGGCAGCGGCCATAGTAGCTGCCTTACTTCTGAATCTAACCTACACATCTGAACAAGAATACGCTGGAGCGAAACGCGGAAAAATGCGCGGGCGTGAAAAAGTCGATGGAAAGAGCTCGCCAACCTTCGCTTGGGATTGTGGGTTCTGTACTCAATGTAGAAATATTTGGTCCAGGTGTTTATGACGAGAGAGCGTAGTGGATGAGCGAGGTCATGTACACGGTTGGTAAAATGTTCCGGGGCCACAGGGCTTGCTTCTTTCATCGGTATATCGTGGCATTTAAGATGCGAATAAAGCTATCAAGGTTCGCAGAGTATAGAACGATACCTCTTCCGCCCTCTACGGATATTTTGAGTGTTTGGTGGTGTCATGTCTGCCTGATTATACAGCTGAAGAGCAGACTCTATAGCCTGCGAACTTTTGACCGACCCTGTACCTTCCTCGGAATATATTTCAGAGCCTTGACTATCTTGCGCACATATGACAGGGACGATCGGAACGATTGCAAAATCAAGGAACCGCACTGCGTGGTCGCGGTGTTCATCAAAAGCGAGGCAGTAATTACTAGTTCTTTCTCTGCCTTAATTTATTTATCCAGGGAACCAAGGCCATGATGGCGCCACAGCTGTAGAAGCATTTCTTGCAAGGTTTCTGAAACACTCAAAGGGCAACTGTGAGCGATTTTGAATGTGTTTAGACGTGGTATTGTGTTCCCATTAGCATCACATTTTTTAAGAGTCCCCTCTCTGTGCCTCAAAAACCGTTTTTTAAAAATTCTGAGTAGAAGCCCTTTAAAGCAGCAAAAACAAAGAACGCCGAAAACAAAACTGGGTTTCTCCCAAAGTATGACGTCAAGACAGAAGCTTGCCGTCATGCATACTGTCACAGAACCTCTCGGCGCGTTGACTGACTAAACTGGAGACTGTAAGCGACAGATCACTGTTTGTGTGAAATGACCAAAAACAAAGGTCTTATTTTTTTTTTCTTGACCAAACTCCGAGCAAATATTGAGTCGCATGCAGCTGGTGACGTCACACGTCCAAGGTCGCCCACAGAAATCGTCCCGACTGGGGCGACAAAATTGGAAAAATTATTCGTGATGAAATTATTCGTGATGAAACAAACCGGCGTCTGGCGGCGAAGCTCGACACACGGAACTACCGTGGAAATTTCGGCATCCTTGGAGGTCGGAATGACGCCGCAGCCGCTCATTAACAGCGAAAGAGGAACAACATACAGGAATCTGTCTGTGAAATGAGAATGTGCAGACGCGTAATTTATAAGAATCAACAGCTGCAGGCCAAGGAAACATCAGTTTGCCAGAGTGGATGTTTGGGCTCGATGGTGCAACATTTCGCTCCGAGTAAAAGCGCATTTAACGCGTGAATAAAAAAGATAGTACACTCACCGCGGTGGCTCAGTGGTCAGGGCGCTCGGCTGCTGACCCGGTCTTCCCAGGTTCGAACCCGACCGCGGCGGCTGCGTTTCGATGGAACCGAAACACTAAGGCGCCTGTGTGCTGTTCGATGTCAGCGCACGTTAAAGATCCCCAAGTGGTCGAAATTGTTGTTGTTGTTGTTGTTAGCCTATCAAAAGATGGCACATACCCACACTGGGGGATCGGCCAAGAATCGGGTGGCTATTCAAATGAACTCAGTTAACAAAAAGGAAAAGCACGTGGGAGCATAACACCGGTGAATTTTTCGTCATGAACAGAAAAGGGATGAGTGTTTTGATTTAAAAATTTTAAGAATAATAATAAAGAGAGTGATTAAATATTAATGATTTAGTCAAAATGTAATAATTGATAGAAAAGAACAGGTTGAAACACTTAGCAAGGCAGTCGGTGAGATTCTATCAGGAAATTTTGAACAGCGGTGCAAACAGATCTGTGGCTGAACCCAAATGTGGTGGCGCCAAATGATAGCAAGAGCGGGCTGCTCAAACTAAGGCCAAGATGTTGCAAGGGCTCCTCCAGCAACCTTTTTCTCAGTGAGTTGAATCGGCGACAATACAGCCAAAAATGTTCAATGGATTCTGGCTCATGGCAAAATGCACAAAGGGGAGAGAGCGCCAAACCCGACCTGTGTAAATAGAAATTTAGAGGGGGGATGCGGCAGCGTAGCCTCGTCAGTGATACTTCAAGCTGCCGAGAGCAACAAGTTTTCCTGTTCCAATAATATTTAAGGTGCTCATAATCCGCCGATGTTAAAAGTGATGTGTCTTGCGTGCTTAAAAACGCACGTCGCCGAAATCTAGATGCTGTAATGTAGGCTGTAGCCGGGATGATTCGCAACACGGGGCCGCTGAGGAAAGCCTTTGCGAGATTATCAGCAATCTCATTTACTGTCACACTGCTGTGGCCGGGAACCCATACTAAATGAACAAGGCTCAAATGCGGAGGAAGTAGGGATAAGAAAGTTGATAAAATGGGACCGTCAACCTGTGCAGCGAGGGACGAACACAAAGATAAAGAATCAGTAATTACTGCAACTGCTGTAATAGAGGGGTCTAGCTTGCGTAGAGCAAGTACAACTGCTAGAAACTCTGCTTGAAAAATAGGGGTGAAATCTGGAAGGCGCAGAGAAAAGGACCAGTCTAAATGGGAGCAAAATATTCCCACACCTGCTTTTTCATTGCATTGCGATGCATCAGTGGCTATTGCTATATCGGTTGGTAGGGTCCTCAGATGATCTTCTAGAAGGCCATTTAGAATACTCGGTGGCAAAAGTTTTGCATTTTTTGGGAATATGTCGTCGAAAACAATGTGGATAGTGGGCCCATTCCGAAGCGCAGGAAGGATATCATAAATGTTTACATCTAAAGGCTGAAGTAATCTTTGCACAAACACTACCTGAGGGGAATTGAAACGAGACCAGGGGACACCAAAAAAGGAGGTCGGCTGAGAACAGAAAATGCTTTGGGAACGGTGGAAATGGGATTCATAGAATCCTGAGGTAAGTTTGCACAGTTAAAAATTGAAGTCGTGATAAGAGAGACGGAATGTGGGCTTCAAGGTACAGCACATTGATAGCCACACATTTTGGAAGGCCGAGGCACATGCGAAGTGCTTCCCTCTCTAAAAGGACGAGAGGGCGAAGTTTATATGTAGCCGAGCCTGAAAACAACACTGATCCAAATTCTAAAATTGGCCTGACATACATTATGTAGATCATTAATAGCGCATCTCTGCGCATGCCGTACCGGTGATGACATAATCTCCGTAACATGCCCACGGCACGAGCCCCTTTCGCCGCGACATGGTCAATGTGATGTCGCCAGGTGAGTTTGTTGTCATAAATGACCCCTAGGTATTTTAGGGATTGAACCTGCGGTATTATTTTTAACTGGCAAGTGAGAGAGACCACTACAGGAGTGAATAGAGGGAAAACAAGAGTAGCGCACTTGCCAACATTTAACTTCAGGTGTAATGCGCTCAACCAGTGCTCAAGTGTATTCAAATATGACTGCAACAGACCATACAGAGAATGTATATCCGGCGCAGCAGCAAAAAACGCAATGTCATCCGCATAGACGTAAGTGCGTACATGGCGGTGGAGAGGAATTGAGCTTAACAGAATATTAAAGAGCACAGGAGAAAGAACAGCTCCTTGCGGTACACCTCGCGTTTGTCTATACCTCTCTGAATGAACACCATTATGGACGCAAAAGAATTCCCTGTTATGAAGAAATGCAGATATCCATGCAACTATATAATCTGGAAATTGAAGCGACTGTAGCCTATGTATCAGGATGGAGTGTTCTACACTGTCGTAAGCTTTGGCGACATCTAACGTAACCAAAGCCGCGACCAGGCGTTGACGACGAGCAAGGAGAATTCTGCTCTCAAGATCAGCATGTATATTCCATATCGAACACCGTGGCCGGAAACCGAGTTGGCACGGGCTGAGTATACTTTTGCGGTCCACAATGGCTGACACCCGAATTAGTAACAACCTTTCTATCAACTTTACCACGTTTGATGTTAAAGAAATTGGCCTAATATTATCCAATTCATAGCCTCCACCCTGATTTTTAAGTAAAGGGATCACCTTGGACAGCTTCCACTCAGAAGGTATCCAAGCGTGTTTGAGAGAGTAGTTTATTAGGTGCAATAAGGAGTTGGGAGACTCTTCAAATAGAATCTTGAGCATCTTTGTGGTAACACCATCAGGGCCAGGAGCAGCAGCTGGCAATCTCTGGACAACTTGTGAAAGCTCTGATAGATTTACTTGTGAGGCATTATCATTTGGTACGACTGGTGCAAACAACAATGGTCGCATAGGTAGTAAAGACGAGAACCGCTTTTGCAGGCCTGTGGCTATTAATTCAACCGCCTGGATAGCTTCTACAGGGGACATAACTAATGACTGAAAATTATGAGAGGACATGAGCTGTTTCCTAGACCGTAGAAAACCGAATAGTGCACGTCGGTTGCCCGCCTTTGAAAGATAATCGAAGTGTTCTGAGTCATATTTTTCCTTTGCGCGAGAAACTGTGCGTTTAAAGGTGGCTGAAATAAATTTGTAATCACTCCAGTTATTCGGACATTGGTTATGAAGAAGCTTTTTCCATGCTGCCTTCCTCCGCCTGTAATCTCTTGTACAGTCCGCATTCCACCAGTTAGAAGAATTCACTTTTATTGGCCTCACCAGGAACTCCGACTTTTTACGGCTTTCCTCAATAGCCAGACATATGCTTGCTGACTGGTGGACCTCGGCGATGTTAGACACTGGAGCAAGGGCAGAGCGCAACGCCGTCTGAAATCTGTCATAATTTACATGTGACCGCAACTGAGAAGACGCCGGAGTAACACGACATATGATATCAAAATGAATAGGTATATGATCACTTGAAGTGCCGCTATCAACTGTCGACCAATTCGTTACGCCAATTCCAGGACTAATGAACGTGAGATCTAAAACAGATTGAGTGTGTGAGCGAAGATAAGTGGCCGATCCTGAATTTAAGCACATCAGGTTGTGATCAGAAACCCAGTCCCAAAGGCGCTTGCCGCACGAATTAGTACTGAAACCCCAAGACACATGGTGAGAATTGAAATCCCCAGCCACGAGAACTGGGTTTTTACAGTTTACGAGTAAAAAATCCAGAGGCCTAACATCCTGGACTCCATTGGGGAAATAACAATTTGCTATTGAAAATGGAGAGCACCCAGGAAGTACAAAGTCTATTGCCAAAATCTCACAGTCAGGAGACATTTGTTGAAAAGATACCACAGCCCTGTGGCAAAATTTTGAAGAGACTAAAGTTAGTAAACCCCCGCCTCTTGACTGGCGGTCTAGGCGAAATGACCGGTAATTTTTGATATGGAAATGTTTGTCTGTTGAAAGCCACGTTTCTTGCAGAATTATGACATCCGGATTAAGCTGAGTAGAAAGGCATTGTAAATCTGTAGAAGCGGAAAGAATAGAGCGACAGTTCCACTGCAGAACTCGCAACGACGCTATGGTTGCGAAATTCTAGCAGCAGCAACTGCCTGCTCCAAAATGGTATCCTTGGGTTTAGTGCCAAGCTGCTTCTTCTTTGATTTGGGCTGGGTGCCCTGAGAAGACAACGAATGAGACATGGGGGACCCACTGCGCTTAAGAAGCCGCGCATCAGGCTCCACCATCTCAGAATCATACATTATATCAACATCCCTCGAAGTACCCGAGGTAGGTACAGCGGAAGTGACAGAAGTTTGTTCCTGGGGTTGTGATGCTACTGGAATTTGAGACCGGATAAGAGAAGAGGGAATTGTTGTCGAAAGAGGTGCCAAACTAGCCTGCACGGCATGTGTAATCTGAGCAGCTAGAACATTTGTAAAGCACTCCGACACACTTGCGACAATCTTTTCTACCATTTTAGACATCGAAGCCTCCACAGCAGCCGCAATTGCCTGGGACAGCGTCGAGTCTAGCATGACACCTTGCCGAGCGGTCACACCGGCATAACCGCGTGCACGTTCTTTAACCTCTGAAATAGCGTCACGGCGCGAACAGCGTTTCCTGTCAATTATTTCCAGAATTTGAATTTCCTGAGCTCGAGAGGGACAATTTGAGTAGTTTGCAGAGTGCGCACCACCGCAAAGGCAACACTTCTCATTTTTCTCAGTGCAGGTGCTTGTTGCATGACCCTCCCCACAGTTGCAACACCTCAAGTTGGATTTGCAACCGCCAGCGCTATGTCCATAACGCCAGCAGTTGTTACACTGCAGAGGACGAGATGATAATGGGTCTACCCGAAAAATTAGAGGCCATGCCTTGATTTCAGAGGGGCAGGAAGTGCCGGCAAAGGTAGCAATCACTGATTCAGTGGGCATCCGCACGTTGTTTACATCCCGGCTACAGCGGTGCACAGCAACAACCCCTGCAGTCGACAGAAGCTCAAGAGTCTCTGCCGGAGACAGGGAAGAGTCTACACCTCGTACAATACCTTTCGTGCACGCCAGATGAGAAGGGATGAAAGAACTTACCCGAAGGGAGGCAAAGGATGAGGAGTTTAGTAAATCTCTTACACAGGCGAGGTCTGGCGATCTGCACAGAATCCCACCGCGTCCAAACTGGCGAACCTCTGAGATTGACTCATAATGAGAAGTCGTCGACTGGAGAGCAGCCCGAACAGCACCAGGGTTGTTCATCCTGATAGCACCACCATCCTTAGGCACCAGCGCGACAGGGATACTGCCGACACCACTGCGCAAAAAAGCTTCCAACGGTAGGAGATCAGTTGACAGAGAAGCCGACCAGAGGGAACTCCCCTGGCCGGGAGACTGGGTGGACATAGTCCGGGCTTACTGCCTTACCGGGCAAAGACGCAGAGAGAAAATGCAACAATCAGCCACCCGAAACTTAGCCGATCGTTCCCAGCAGAGCAGAGCCGTCGGGGCAGCGATCAGAACACGAACAAGGCCTCCACTACGGCACTTCTTCCTTTCTTCTTTCACTCCCCCCCCCCCCCTTTGTTCCTTCCCTTACGCGGTACCGCCGATATGTAAAACAGGTACTGCCCCCCCCCCCAAAAAAAATTAATGTGTATTACCCAATAATAATAATAATAATAATAATAATAACAATAATAATAATAATAATAATAATAATAATAATAATAATAATAATAATAATAATAATAATAATAATAATAATAATAATTGGTCTTTGGGGAAATGAAATGGCGCAGCATCTGTCTCATATATCGTTGGACACCTGAACAGCCCCGTAAAGGAAGGGATAAAGGAGGGAGTGAAAGAACAAAGGAAGAAAGAGGTGCCGTAGTGGAGGGCTCCGGTATAATGTCGACCACCTGGGGATCTTTAACGTGCACTGACATCGCACAGCACACGGGCGCCTTATAGCGTTTTGACTGCATAAAAAACACAGCCGCCGCGGTCGTGTTCGAACCCGGGAACTCCGGATAAAGTAGCCGAGCGCCCTAACCACTGAGCCACCGCGGCGGGGCATAAAATTGGTTTCGGGGGAAACGAAATGGCGCAGTATCTGTCTCATATATCGTTGGACTCCTGAACCGCGCCGTAAGGGAAGGGATAAAGAGGGACTATAAGAGAATGAAGGAAGAAAGAGGTGCCGTAGTGAAGTAGTCCGGAATAACTTTGAGAATCTGGGGATCTCTAACGTGCACTGACATCGCACATCACACGGGCGCCAATCTCCGAGATTATGTCCTGTCGTTGCGGAGGCCATTGCTCTCGAAGGAGGTCTCGATGCACGGTTCGCCGGTCACAACCGTAGCACAACCGTAGCCGTCAAACTTTGACGTCTCCCTGTGTGCGAGGCGACAAAAAAAAAAACGCAAGTCGGCGACGCTAGCCTAGGCTTAGCTTAGTCGGAATATTTGATACGCGTCTCGCTGGCAATCTCCGACGCTGGCGTATGGTGGTATTGTAAGATTATCGCAGACATCCATGTCCGAAGTTATACATTCCCTCAGCTATCCATGTGGTTGCGATCACAGGACGATAGAGGACAGTGCACGGGCCTGCCGACGGGCTCCAGCTATGCCTAACCACTGCCGTGAAAACAAAGGGCAGTTCCAAGAGGTGCGAGGAAATCTACTGAAAGGAAAATGGTGCGTTGCATCAACTGCGTCCCCAGAAGCGACGACGGCTGTCTCAGCAAAAGATCCTCCTTTTCATCCGTGCTCTATCAATGCCGGACGCAGCTGTAGCGTAGGGCATTTGGAACATTAGAGCTGCGTTGGTATCTATTGTTTAGGCGGCCCTTGGATTGTTACGCCGTTCCACCGAGTAGTTCTATTTATTTCAGACACCTCAGGGGCCCTTTTTATCGCAATAACGCCCGTGTGCTGTGCAACATGCGTGCTCGTTAAAGAACGCAAAGTGGTCGAAATTACTGCATAGCCCTCTATTACGTCTAGCAACGTCTTTTCCTTGCATTGTTTTTTTTTTGTTAATAAATATAGGCACTAACAACAACTCTCGCTAGAAAAATTGGCGGTGGTTTAGCTCTTGTTAAACCTGGAGTGACGCGATAGGTACAGCTGGCCGAGTGGAAATTGCACAGTTGAAATGCAAAGTCAGTCTTTCGCCGCTCCGTTTCCCTGGGCGCTCCTTCTTCACCTTTGTCCCACTTGACACGGCGCATGCGCACAGCTGAGGCAGAGCTCTCGGTTTCGCCGGCGCGCCGCGCCGCCGGCAGCAGCAGCAGCTGCGCACTACGTTGCTGGTCACGTGAAGAACCACGTGACAAGCCACGGCACTGCGCCCCCGGCAGTTGATCGGCACCACGTGACCGACAGCGGGGCGGAGCCGCCACGCTGGAGGTTCGAAATGGTACCGTGATGTAGCTATAATAATAATAATAATAATAATTTGTTTTGGGGGAAAGGAAATGGCGCAGTATCTGTCTCATATATCGTTGGACACCTGAACCGCGCCGTAACGGAAGGGATAAAGGGGGGAGTGAAAGAAGAAAGGAAGAAGAGGTGCCGTAGTGGAGGGCTCCGGAATAATTTCGACCACCTGGGGACCTTTAACGTGCACTGACATCGCACAGCACACGGGCGCCTTACCGTTTTTCCTCCATAAAAACGCAGCCGCCGCGGTCGGGTTCGAACCCGGGAACTCCGGATCAGTAGTCGAGCGCCCTAACCACTGAGCCACCGCGGCGGGGCTGATGTAGCTATCGCTACAAAATTCTTGCAAGCTTATTTCTGGGTGGCGTAACACACTTTCGAGAACTTTATTGAGTATTTTTTTATTTATTACTCATACTTTCACCACTGCGCCTTTGTGACCACCTTCGCATTCATGTCATCACTATTCTCACAGGTTTTCTCGGTGTTCTGTTTTAATTTTTACCGCATTTATTTCGGTGATCTTTTAGCCTTGTCTTTTGTTAATTTACTAAGCTACGCGAATGTCTTAGTAGCCCCGTTATTCCTTCGACGAAATCTTTGCTTGGCGTCTTCGTCTCACGAGCTAGCCCAAATACACAAGTTATGCGACAAACATATTCGCACGTCTGTAACTGCCCCTAGGATGTCCACAAATAGCGAATATTTATTCTATAAAGTTCCTGCAATACATCGCGCTAAATGGCGGTGCGCAACCCTATCCGACGAGGAGAGGAGAGCGGGCCCCCTGGAAAGAAAAATGTGACATGAAAGCAAAAAATGCATGCGCCGAGAAGCGCGGCGCACCGCTGTGGCCGCTTTATATACGTATGCATTCACCACTACTGTTGTGTTCGCAAAGGAATGTATACCCTTGCTTCCCACTGACAGTGGCATTGAGCCTGGATCGTCAGTGGGCCTTTGTGCAGTAGCGCGCCCCTCTAGCGGCCGCCAGTCGCTGCTACAGATTCTTCCGGCAGAAAAAGAATGCAAAGGGGAGTGGCGATTATAAATGCCTTCAGAGCTGCCTCTTGGTATTACAGAATAACGACCTGAGGGACGAGTTGGTGCATGATGAAATGAACGGCTGCGCAAATCAGGACACAGACAAGAGACACCACAAAAGCTGAGTGGGTTATGCTCGCGGATCGGCCGGAAGAAGATAGCCCTGTGCGAAAAGAGGCACGGCAAGCAATTCGTATCCTGTGCTGTCGGAGTGGATTATGAAATCCCACTGACATGTGGAAGGGTCTATATAGGTCAGACGGGTCGCTGCATTAACGACAGGGCACGGGAGCATGAGAAAACGTCAGAAAGCGGAGGCGGGTCAAATTTGCCTCCCCATTGTAGAGGCTGCAAGTGTGAGCCGGCGCTTAACGGAATAAGGATTCTGGACAGGAGTCGTGATCAGGTGGCGCGTGAAATACTTACGGCCTTTATGATAAAGAAGAAAGGAAGCACATGTGTCAGCGACGCCTCGGTATTCCTCCGTAGAAATGAAGTTTGCTTCCTAGACAGTTTTTTGTGACGTCATGTTCTGTGCTACTTTTCAGCCTAGCATTTCTAGCAGCCGTCTGCTGTTTGTTTAGGCGGGTTGTTAAATTTTTTTATTGGTTCTATCTTTCTTTTTCTGGCTGCTTTTGCTTCATATGTTTGAATCTGCTTTTGCTACGATTGTTATTGTTTTTTTACCTTTTATACTTTGTTTTTTTGGTTTCTGACTGCTTTTACTTCTCCTGTGTGAATGCTGTTGCTACGATTGTTTGACACTGGTTTTGCTAAGAGATGGCCCTTTTTTCCGTTTTTAATTATTTTGATCTGTTAGTATAATCTGCAGTATATAGTCTGTTAACCTGATGTAGCGGCTTTCATACCACGTGCTGGGTTCGAAGTGATAATGAGATGAGTATCATGCTTGAGCGGAACTGTTTAAATATGCCACTTTTCCTTAGAATAAACAGTCGGTTGTGCGCATGTGGTGTCTCTTTCTTGTCTGTGTCCTGATTTTCGCAGCCGTTCATTTCCTCTTGGTATTACTTTCGTAAAGAACACGAAATTCTGCATGCGAGCAGCTAACCTAACCTTACACAATGTTGCGACCTAATACCAGCACACAAAGTCCTATATTTTCAGCCAGGAAGCACCCACACAAATTTGTCTCGCTGATAAGGAGCTTATCTAGAGCATGCCGATAAGGTCGACCATATCTGCGGCAAACGATATTCAGAGAGCCGGCGTATACAACAGGTGTTTAGACAAGAAGTTCTGGGAATATGCTTTCTGAGTAAGATAACATTCAAGCAAAATTTAGGGCTAGTTAGTTTGCGCCTGAAGCAATAGAGGGCAGCGCGAAAAGAATTGGCGGTCGTTTAGCTCTGGTTAGACCTGGAGTGACGCGACAGGTACATCCGGCCGAGTGGAACTTGCTCAGTCGAATTGCAAGTCAGTCCGCCGCCGCTCTGTTTCGCTGGGCGTTCCTCCGTCATCTTCGCCCCACTTGGCGCGGCGCATGCGCACAGCTATTGCAGCTTGGTTTCGCTGGCGCGCTGCGCGGCCGGCAGCACTAGCTGCTCCGTACCACGTGACCGGTCACGTGACCAACCACGTGGCGGTGGCGGCGACGCTGGAGGTTCGAAATGCTACCGTATTGTAGCTATCACTACAAAAAACGGCACAGAACACAGCAGAAACACAGAACGGGCGCTGACTACCAACTGCTTATTGTGAAGCCATCCGGCTCATTATAGAGCCGTAATAAACCACGTGGCAGTCAGGGAGCCAATAAAGCACGAACCAATATCAGAGAGAACGGAGAAGAAGAGTACGGTTCTTTCATCCACACGGCCAAAGGGCGATGTCCGTAACAAAAGTCACGGCAGGCGACCACGCAAGAAGCACTAAAGACATAGAAGCAAAAGAAGACAAAGTCAGATTGCAAAAACAGATAAAGCTAATGTAGAAGTAGGAAGAACACAAGTAACGTGGATAAACAGTAAAAAACAAACAAGAATGGCCTTGATGAGGGGGCAGGCGAGCGTGCAACTGACACTAAAAACTACGAAGCAAAAGCCGTGTCACATTCTAAAAGCATATTGTTGTTGTTGTTGTTGTTGCCTTGTTCACATGGCACATACCCACGA
The DNA here is from genome assembly GCF_052857255.1 of Amblyomma americanum. NCBI lineage: Eukaryota > Metazoa > Arthropoda > Arachnida > Ixodida > Ixodidae > Amblyomma > Amblyomma americanum. The sequence continues at coordinate 113,272,496 of NC_135502.1, read as the reverse complement.
CGAGGGATTGGCCAGGGTTCGGTGGGGAGACCCCATAGAATAGGGTAAACTGGTGTCAAGCGAATGATTGTGCCTTGGGTGAAATTTCAGAGTAATTTAAAAAAAACGCTAAGGCGCCCGTGTGCTGTGCGATGTCAGTGCACGTTAAAGGTCCCCAGGTGGTCGAAATTATTCCGGAGCCCTCCACTACGGGACCTCTTTTTCCTTTATTCTTTCACTCCCTCCTTTATCCCTTCCGTTACGGCGCGGTTCAGGTGTCCAACGATATATGAGACAGATACTGCGCCATTTCCTTTCCACCAAAAACCAATTATTATTATTATTATTATTATTATTATTATTATTTAAAAGAAAAGGAAGAAACAAAATATTGGAGACATTATATGGGAATCAAATAATTAAAGATATGAAAATACCCAAACGCTCTTTTGAATGCGGAAATTTTGGAAACAATAAGCAAGAAAATCTGCCGGTAGCTGTTATATAATTGTGGAGGTATTCGCAAACTTGATGCGATGCAAAATTCCTGGCGCTCGCGCCGAAAGAGAGGAGGAGGGGAACCGACAAAGTGAGACCCAACTTTGTAATGGGAATTTCTAGGTGTGCTCTCCACTGAGGTGCAAACTTCCGGCAAGAGAGTAGGAAATGCTCCAATGTCTCTTATTCACCACAAGTCGCACAAAGGTTTGTGGGACTGAACCCGCATCTACATAAGTAAGGATTTAAAAGGGGAATCCTGCACCGCATGAGTGCCATCGCTAACTCACACTGCCGGGTTTTACACGCACGAGTATTCCATGGGTACATGGGATGTTGGTAGTCGACAGTAGAGAGTAAGGGATCGTTGCATGCGGCGGTTATAAACTGAAAGCGCTGAAATCGAGTCATACCGAAAAGCACAAGATTAGGGACGCTATAGGCAACTGGTGCATTTAGAGCTGATTTTGCCGAAAAGTCTGCTGCTTCATTTTGTAAAATACCGCAGTGGTCTGGTATCCAAACGAAGCTCACCTCTTTCACCCATCCCGGATTAAAAAACTTTAGTGAGCGTCTGAAAGAAGCGTCTCGTGTGGACTCCAGCGCCAACAAAACAGAGAGACAATCTGAGAGGAATATCACCTGAGAAACAGTTGTGGGAATTTTCAAAGAGGCCAGCCCCAGAGCCATAAACCCTGCTAGAAATATGGTTGCGTAATTTGGGACTCTAACCGCAAAGTTTCACAAGAGATACTCTGAAAAAATACGAACCCCTGCCTTCCGGTCGGCCCCAGACGCATCTGTAGCAATTACAGTATGTTGCGGGTACCGGGCAAGGTGATCAAATAGGATTCCAGTTAATGTCCTTGCAGGCAGATGCTTCGCATTAGGTGGGAAAATATAATCAAAAGAAATATCAACAGGGGACGCTGCCGAACCAACTCTGCGTACAAAACTGAGATCCACACCAATGTTGGATAGAAGGTTCTGAGTAAATACAACTTGAGGGAGGCGGAACCATGGCCAATGAGGAGTGAGAAAGAGGGCTGGATGCGAGACGAAAATAGGTGTAGCCACACCAGGAGCCGACTCAAATGGCAGCAACAAAATCCCGACAGTTAAAAGGTGAAGACGGGTGTTAAGGTCGGGAATACGAGCCTCCAGGTACAGAACTGCGGTGGAAACTGATTGAGGGAGGCCTAGGCAGAGACGCAGTGCGCGCCTTTCTAGCAGCAGCAACGGATGAAGCTTATATTTAGAGGTGCCAGAAAAAAGTATGCAGCCAAATTTCAAAATGGGTCTGACATAGGCTTTGTAGAGAAGTGCAAGCGTGTCCCGGCGCATGCCAAATTTCCTATTACTTATTCGTAGTAGCCTACCTAGTGCACGCTCTCCTCTCTCAACGTTAGTCTTGATGTGGGGCCGCCAATCCAAACTGGCATCATAAATGACGCCTAGATACCTCAACGAGTCAACCTGACGTATGCTCCCCGAGCGATAGCGTAGTGATATATATAGTGGCATGTAGGTTTAAAAACCAGAACACTGCTTTTTTGCACATTTAATACCAAATTTAATGCATCCAGCCAAACCTCGAGCGCATTGAGGTAATCCTGGAGAGAACGATATAGGGCATGAATGTCTGCTGCAGAAGCAAAGAAGGCTATGTCGTCTGCATAAACATATACTGTAACATCAGGGTGTACTGGAATGTCGCACATCAGCACATTGAATAGAAGTGGCGAAAGTACAGAACCTTGTGGCACGCCTCTTGTCTGGGCATAGGTGTCTGAGGTGTAGGAACCATCCGAGCAAAAGAACTGCCGTCCTGTTAAAAATTCGCGAATACACGCATAAATGTAGTACGGCGGGTGTAATAATGCCAATTTAGAGAGAACTATCGAATATTCAACACTGTCGTACGCTTTAGCAGTGTCAAGCGTCACTGATGCTGATACTTCTTTCTTGCGCATAGCAAGGCGGACTATGCTCCCTAAATCGACATGGACAGACCAAATGGAGCATAGGCGGAGAAAGCCAATCTGGGCAGAGCTCAATGCATTTACTACGGAAACATGCGCGGATAGGCGGCTGTGCGCAATTCTTTCTATGAGCTTTACCAAATTGGATGTTAGAGCTATCGGCCGAATGTTATTAATATGAAAGCCTTTCGTTGAAACTTTTAAGAGCAATATTATTTTCGCCACTTTCCAGGAGTGCGGCAACCATGCAGTTTCTAATGATGTATTGATCAGGTCGAGGAGGTCCTGAGTGAAGTCTTGCGCTACGATTTTCAACATACCGACCGTAACACCATCTCAACCCGGAGCTGGGGATTGCATTAAAGAAACTGCAGTTGTTAACCCTGATTTGTCAACCACAACATAGTCTGAGCAGGGGTAGGGGGCGAACAGAGGGACTCTACGCTGCTCCTGAAAACGTGAAACAAGCCTTTGGGAAATTCGCTCTAACTTATCTTTCGCCTCATGTGGAGAAAGCACCACCGAGCTTGTTAACTGCATGGCTGAGGAGCTCACATTTCGTTCCATAAAACGATAACAAAGCCTTCCTATTTTTTGGGTTTGAAAAATATGTGTTCAAATTTTTATTGTAGCCATCCTTTGCTTTTGCTATGATTCTTTTAAACGATGCCGATAAAAATTTGTAGTTGATCCAATTTGCCGGGCTCTGATTATGCGAAAGGGTCCTCCCCGCTGCTTTCCTACGACGGAAAGCTATCTCACACGCTTCATTCCACCATGGGGATGGTGATTTATTCCAAATAGCAGAAAACACAGTGAACTGGGAGCTCTCCGTAGCCTTCAAGACTGAAGAAAACACTATCTGAGCCCTGTTGGTCCTACATGAACAAGGCTCAGATGTAAGGGAGGCGCGCAAAGATGATTTGTAGGCTGCAAGATTAACTAATTTTCAGGCAGAACCATGTTCTCGGAGTGGGCTCACCAGTATGGTGAAAGTAATTGGCAGGTGGTCATTAGATGTGCCACAGTCAATTCGGGGCCATGCCCCTATACCTACTCCTCTTGCTGCCAAGGACAAATCGACAACTTAGCGCGAGTGCCTGAGGATGAAGGATATGGCCCGGTAATTGCAACACCACACATCAGTTGCTGACATCCATGCCCATAAAATGTATCCATGTGAATCAGTATAGGAACCCCAGACGATGTGGTGTGAGTTGAAGTGCCCCGCAATGATTACCCTGCTAGAGTTTGCAAGTAAGCTAAGTGATCTGTTCTGCATACTCCATTTGGAAAATAGACGTTTGCGACTGTGACAGTAGAGCAGTGCGGCAAAGTAAGATCTATAGCTAGAAGCTCGCAACCAGAATCCATTACTTTTTCTAGTTATTAAAGCCCGGTGACACTGTTTTGACGAAATCAGTGTCACCAGCCCGCCGCCCCTACCATTTATGCGGTCCGCAAAAACACGAAACCTGTTTAAAGGAAATGACTTTACAGGGGAGAGCCAAGTTTCTTGCAAGAGCACGATATCTGGGTTACGAGAAAATAGAAGAATTTTTAATCAGGAAGAGAAGATGCAATAGGGCGGAAATTCCATTGGGGAACCTTTACAGCCGCCATGATGCCTATTCGAGAATGGAGGCTCAAACGACCTCTTGTATCTGACTTGAAAGACACTCTAGAAGGCCCTTTTTTTCTTGACCTGGGGAACGGAGGACTTAAAGGAGAGGTTGAAGCGCGACGCTTCTGCGTAGGACAAGCCATTTCTACATCATCAGTGCAAACAGTGTTGCGAGAAAGACTTACAGGGACGCTGTCGAGAGGCAGCACGTGAGACGGCACCTTGGGTGACGATCGACGTGGCAACGAATCTTTGAGCACAGGCTTGCTGTGATGTTGATGCTGGTGGAACTACAAGTTGAGGTTTAGAAATAGCCTGATCTGCAACAATATCAGACAATGCCTGCGTGATGCTGCTGAGCATGCGCTTGGCCACCACTGAGAGTGCTTTTTTGACAGTTGACACCATAGAGTTTCTTACTATTAACTAGAGGGCAAGCTGGCGGCACTGCACCTGTACCTCCATGGGCGCGCAAAGCATCATGGGGCGATGAGCTACTTGGGGCAGGACAGTAGGTTTTTTTCAGGAACACAGAGTGGCGTTACAGAGGTGTCCCATTCCGTATCCACGGCGCGCTGCGCGCGCAGACGACTTCGGCGTAAAAGTAGTGTGCAAAAGCCATAGTAGCGAAAACGCAAAAGCATACGACGCCAATGAAAGGTTTTTGTTTTCCGAAATGTTGTGGAAAAAAATTTTTAAATTATTGAAGCGACACTATTTTTTTCAAAAACATATTTCTTTTTAGAAGCGCGCTTGTTAAGCACAAAATATTGGCTTTTGTGGTCTGAAACGCTTGGCCAATAGGAGAGCAAGCCATCGCTCTTTTTGGGCAAACTTTGCATTTACATGCTTTTCTGCTCGTTTGTTGCAGACAGGATATTGAGTGTTAGGACATTCTTGATTATCGGACAAAGTTTTTTTCTTTATTATTTTCGGCCAAAAGTTGTAGTTCTTCAGTCGGTAGCTCTCCGACCCATGCTGCTTAGAGCGCCCATGGTGCTACAAGTTGTGATGACCCCCCATAATGCGCAGGTCCACACGGGACGGAGAGGCAATGCGACACCGTATGGCTCAGTTTAAACAGATATATATATAATAATTACACATGATTATGATTATACATCAGAGGCTGGGGCGTCCGAGCTTACGTGCCGACGACTTCATGGGGACGATGGAGGGGCTCCGGAGTTGAGCTCGAACGGTTGCTGGCAGAAGCTGCACGCCGTCGGGCTTCGGCGCTGAAGGCCCCCTTGGCGAACGATGTCGTCCTGAGCGTCCTTCTTCGGTACTCCTTGTCGATTTTTATATCCTCTTATCCCCACACTCCCTAGGGTGAGGACGCCCACGCCGGAGGGGGGGGGGGGGCCTAAGGCTTTCACTTGGGCGCACAAACACACCACCGCACTTATGGTCTCGCCCCCCTCACGTGTTGAGTCCTAGGGAAAGAAGGTGGTCGTCGAGGTAGCGCATAGCGTCGGCTGTGGTAAGGCGTGCTCTGGCCCGCTGACGGTTCCCGCGGGTCACCGGCCTCCGTTCTCCATCAAATGACACTCGCCCCTCAAGGCCGGAACGCGAGGTCACTAAAAGGCCGGGAAAGTGGTCCCTTGTCCTGGGATGTGCTCGCGAGGGTTGATTGATGATGCCCGCCGTCTTGCCACGGGGCCAGGCCCGCCGAAACGAGGCCCCCTTGGAACGGCCACGGCACTTGGGGAAGATAACGCCCGTCTCCCCGCGGCGGCGGCGGCGGCGGCGGCGTTCGACTCGTGCCGACACTATGGAAAGGGGGTCCGGTTGTGCTTAAACCCCTTCGTTCTGGTCGTTCACTCTCAACGAGTATGGCTCGGTAATTGATGATGCCGCTGTCATCTGGGTCGTCTCCGTGCGGTCCACGGCGGCAGGCCCGAAAGCAATCCCACTCGAGTTGCTTGCAGCCATATACAGTAGAAACAGGAAAGGGGGTCCGGTTATGCTTTCGCCGCCACTGGGGGCTCCGTCTACGCCGCGCCGTCGAACGCGGACCCTCGTAGCACACACAAGGAACGTCACACTCGCTCACCCTCCAGAAGAATGTTCTCCGAACATTTGAGTCCATGCAGCTCCCCTTGTCTTTCTGAATCGCCTCGCACAGTACGTCTGACAAAACACTTTTCGCTGCACTCAACACCACTGCACAACACCATATGCCTCAGCTGTCATAACTGGCGTCTCCAGGGGCAGCACTGATCTTCTTTTATAGATAAACATGAAACTCAGCACCCAAGCCTCTCCTTTCTAGTCCAAACTGGACGAAATAAATTTACCACAGTTACAAAGGAGCTCCCACTTCTAGCACGATCACGGCACAGACAAAAATATTGATAACGAAAGGAAGCAGGGCAGGTTCTGCATGCGCTCCGCATGCTCTCCTGTGAAGGTGTTACTTAATGACAGAAAGGTTTAACTACCAACTCCGATAACTTAACACATAAGCACATAGCAATGTTATGAGCTGCGGCATTACACAATTCTAACCAGTTCACAACTCCTCCGCTTTGTTTACGCCATTAGTCCGACTTAGCTTTCCGATTTCGCAGCGGATATCGGCCTTCATAAGTCATACTAAGTAAGTCTGTGACCCTTTGTCTGCTTTGGGAGTCGCGAGGGCTCGTGGCAGGAGCCTCTCCTGGCGTTATCTGCGCGGCAACCTCGCGCGCTTCTTCTTCTAGCAATGCATGAAGTAAATCCGGTGGCATTCCGGCCGTCACCTCTGGCGCCTGCCGAACAAATGCAGGAGAGGGCGTTTCTTGCGAACTATCTGCGCGCTCCGCTTCACTTCTGTCCCCATCAAAATCCGCGCTTTCCCTTTCCTCATTTCGTGAATACTGAGCCGGTGCCGACTTGAGGCGATTTGCGTGTATCCTTATCAAGCGCCGGTTCACGTCTCGGACTCTGAAGTTTACCGGAGAAAGCTTCTCGACAACCTCGCACGGTCCTCTCCACTTCGTCTGGAACTTACGAGCAAGCCCAATCTGCCTTTGGCAGTTTTCAATGTACACGCTGTACCCCACATCAAACGGCGCGTCTCTAGCACTGCGATCGTGCACCTCCTTCCTGCGCTTCGCCGCTTTCTTTAAGGCCTCCTTTGCGATGTCCCTCGCCACTTGCAATCGCGATTCTAGCTCAACCTTACAGTCGTCCAGTGAAGCGTATGGGACACGACGGGGGCCCTCTGGCACTTCACTAGGCTGGTCCGGGTCTCGGCCGTAGAGAAAAAAGAATGGCGATTCGCCCGTGCTCTCGTGTGCTGCGGAATTGTAGGCAAACATTGCATACGGGAGCCACAAGTCCCAGTCCCGCTGGTCGCGCGAAACAAAATGCGACAGGAACCCGGCCACGGTTTGGTTCAGTCGCTCCACCGCGCCGTTGCAAGCCGGATGGTACGGTGTTGTCTGCTTCTTAGCGATCTTAAGCAGCTCGCAAACTCTCCTCATTAGCTGCGACACGAAGTTCGTTCCCCGATCTGTCAAGAGTTGCCTCGGGGGCCCATGTCGGAGCACGATCTGTTCGACACATGCTCTTGCAACCGTGTCTGCCTTCTGATCTGGGAGTGCTACCGCTTCCGCGTATTTTGAAATGTGATCGACAAATACTAAAATGTGCTTGTTTCCGAAAGTGGTCGTGGGCAATGGGCCCATTATGTCCATACCTGTCCGCTCGAAGGGAGCCGAAACCTCAGGGAACGGATGAATTGGAGCTGATCTTCGTCCCTTGGGTGTTTTTCTTTCGAGACAGGAATGACACTTCGCACAGTAGTCTCTAACATCCTGTCGCATGCCACTCCAAAAGTACAAACGCTCCACACGCCTGCGTGTCTTCGCTACGCCAAAATGACCGGCGCATGGCGCATCGTGAAACGCGCGAAGAACCCTTTCTGTCCACGACCGAGGTATGACGACTCTCTCCCAAGCGGTTTTCTCTGGTCTCCCTTTCCTGGTTGGCCTCGTGCGCCGACACAGGGGGCCGTCTTTGCCAATGAAATAACCTAGCTGTTCGGGGTGATACGGTGCGCCCTCTAAGCTTTCGATTATTCGCTTCAGGTCAGGATCTTTGCACTGCTCTGTGCGTAATTCGGCGGGGTCGACTACGGGGAACAACTCATCTAAAGCTGCCACGGCAGCTGTGCGGCTGAGTGCATCAGCATTCAGATGTGTCTTTCCTGACTTGTGCTCAACTTCAAAGCAGTATTCCTGCAGGTGTAGATTCCATCTAGCGAGTCGCGAGCTAGGGTCCTTGACACTCATCACCCATTTCAGAGGATGGCAGTCTGTGACTAGCTTGAATTTGCGGCCGTAAAGGTAGCATCTGAAGTGCTTTACTGCCCAGACAATGGCGAGGCACTCCCTTTCCGTAGCTCCGTACTTTTGCTCTGTGGGGCTCAGCTGTCGGCTAGCAAAAGCAACGGGATGTTCTTTGCCCTCAATAACCTGAGATAGCACGGCACCAACTGCGAACTTTGACGCATCTGTGGCCATAACGAAGGGCAAATTAAAATCCGGGTGGCGCAACAGCGGTGCACTCATTAGCTTCCTTTTCAGGGCCCCAAAAGCATCCTCCGCGTTTTCGTCCCAGCGAAAGGCGACATTTTTGGCTGTTAAGGCGGTGAGCGGCTTAGCGAGCTTGGCGAACTCCTCTATGTGCCTTCGGTAGTAACCGATCAGGCCGAGAAACTGCCGGACCTGGCGGACGCTAGTCGGGGATGGAAAATCCGAGACACACCTTAGTTTCTCAGGGTCCGGTCGCACGCCGTCAGCTGAAACAACGTGCCCGAGGTATGTATTTCACCTCGTGTTTGAGGAATTGGCACTTAGAGGGCTTCAGCTTGAGACCCGCTCCTCTTAGTCGCACCAAAACCTGCTCAATATCGCGCAAATGGTTCTCAAAACTGTCACTGTATATGATTATGTCATCCATATACACGAAGCACAGCCTCCCCAGAAGACCTGCCAGGATAACATCAGCGGTTCTCTGCCAGACAGCAGGGCTGTTGGCCAGACCCATCGGCATTCTTTTCCATTCATAGTGCCCTGAGGGCGTGTTGAATGCCGTTTTCTCGGCATCTGCCGGATCCATTGCTATCTGCCAGAATCCCGCCGCCATGTCCACTACCGTGAAGTACCTGGCAGAGCCCAGCTGAGAAAGCGTCTCCTGTATATTGCGGATGGGGTATGGATCGATGCGAGTTACAGCATTTAGTTTGCGGTAGTCCACTACCAATCGATACGAGCCATCTGGCTTTTCCACCAATAGTGCTGGTGCTCCCCAGGGTGACTTTGAGTGTTCGACAATGCCGCGATCAATCAGGTCCTGCACCTGCCGCTCCATCTCCTCACGTTGGGAGTAAGGAATCCTGTACGCACGCTGGTAAACGGGCGATGAAGTGCCGGTTTCTATCCTGTGCTTTATAACGCCACAGCAGCCCAAATCCAGGTTGGACGCGGCGAATACCTCCGAGTAGTCGTTCAGCAAACCAGCCAGAGCCTCCCTCTCCCTGGATTTTACGTGAGAAAGATCGAACGACACCTTTGGAGCAGCCGAAGGACTAGCATGCTCTACAGTTGCGAGTACCGTATCGGTGGGCTCACGTTTCTCTATCGCAGAGGTGAAGAAAGCCAATGTTTTGTTCTTGGGAAGGCTCAGTGGCTGCTGGCTACAGTTAACCACCCGTAAGGGCACTCTGTGGGCGTCATTAACTGTCACGAAGCACGCGGCTGCCTTCAGGCCATTGCTGCGAGAGTCGACCGGCTCAAGCACTCCCACGGCGCCGTTCTCTACATCTGAAGGCACAAACGCGTACAAAATGTGCTCCGACCAAGGAAGGACGACCGCCTCATCGACCAGCCTGACGGCAACCCGCGAATATACCTTCTCCAATGATCCCACTGTTTGACGGGTCTCAATATCGGTAATGCGAATCTCAGCCCATCTCCTAATCAAAAACAGAACTTTTGAGCCGCCCGCATTAACCTCTTCCTCAGAAAATGAGACTACTACCTTCCCTTTTCTCAAAAAATCCTGCCCTAATATACCTGACACTCCGTTTGGCAGAGACGCCGTGTCCAGGCATACGTAGCAGGGGTGCTCCAATGCAATTCCGCCGAGAGAGAAGTGTAACCGGTAGAGTCCACTTATGCCAAGAGGATCCCCCGTTATGCCTACAAATTTGGTTGGCATACCACCAGACGCTTCCAACACCTCGCGGTCCCCCTTCCTTCGAAGCGTGTTAAAACTGCTCTCCTTAAGCAATGTCACCTTTGACCCCGTATCTATCAACAATTCCACGCAACAACCATTTAACTTGCAATGCACAACAGGGCATGCTTCGTCGGCCACACAAACCACCACCACCTGATCATCCACTGCTCCCTCCCCATGCTCCTCAGGATGGGGAGGACTATCTAGTTTTTTATCTCGGTATCTGGAGCCCCGCTGTAGGCTTGCTTAGGGCGTGTCTCGCCTGCTTGTCTTTGTGGCTCCCCACGGCGCACGTTTTGGCAGAACCTGGCGATGTGTCCGCGACCCTGGCAAGCGAAGCACACGATTTCTTCAAAATCTCGCATACCGTGCCTGTAATTTTGTGGCGGCCTCCGGTTTCCAGCGAATGGGCGCTGTTGAGCGCGCGCTTCAACCTGGCGTTCCACCTGCTGAGATAGCAGCTGTTCTAAGCGATCTAACCGCTCTGTCAAGAGAGCAACCTCAGGGTTGAGCATCGCCCTCTCTATGACGCGTACTCTCGCTGCGGCTGTCGTTAACGCCTCATTTCGTTCCTCATCCAAAGCGGCCGCCACGGCTTGATCGAAATTGCTCGGCTTGCGCGACAGCACGAACCGGCGTACGGGGTCTTGTAGACCAGCCCCGAACAAAGCGGTCATTTCCTCTTTAAGTAGATCCTCCGCGTATTTCTTCCTTAGCTGGTCCCCTTCCTCCTCCCTGCGTAACGTATCGCGTGCTAGGCGCTGAAGCCGCGACGCAAACGTTCGCACGTTCTCCCCTACCATCTGTCCGGCGTCACGGAACCTCTGTACCCGCACGTGACGTGGTTCAGTGTCGAAATGCTCAAACGCGAGCTTCTTAAATTCCGCAAATGATTTTGTGGATTTTACTTTTTCGTCTCGCCATGCAAAATCATGAGCAGCTCCTGCCATCTTACACCTCGCCATTCCCAGCATTTGAGCATCGGACCATCCCCCCATTTTCCCAACCTCTTCTAGCATGGAAAAGAAATCGCAGATTGGAACCCCTGTCTTATCTCCTGTAAACGTCGGAATGACGCTTCCTAATGCCAGCATGCTTGCTCCGAGCGACGGCTGTGGAGTGGGAGCTCCCTCAGATACAGACATTTTTTTCTCCACTCAAGCCCTCCGGTGCCTCAAGCCTCTGAAATGGGGGTAAAAGTCCCACAATCAGTCCCGTGATTCCCTTTTGATTACAATTTTGAAGTCATGAATGTCGCAGATTCAGAGGACATTTGCTTTTGAAACCCCACTTCTGACACCAGTGTGATGACCCCCCATAATGCGCAGGTCCACACGGGACGGAGAGGCAATGCGACACCGTATGGCTCAGTTTAAACAAACAGATATATATAATAATTACACATGATTATGATTATACATCAGAGGTTGGGGCGTCCGAGCTTACGTGCCGACGACTTCATGGGGACGATGGAGGGGCTCCGGAGTTGAGCTCGAACGGTTGCTGGCAGAAGCTGCACGCCGTCGGGCTTCGGCGCTGAAGGCCCCCTTGGCGAACGATGTCTTCCTGAGCGTCTCTTCTTCGGTACTCCTCGTCGATTTTTATATCCTCTTATCCCCACACTCCCTAGGGTGAGGACGCCCCACGCCGGAGTGGGAGGGGCCTAGGGCTTTCACTTGGGCGCACAAACACACCACCGCACTTATGGTCTCGCCCCCGTCACGTGTTGAGTCCGAGGGAAAGAAGGTTGTCGTCGAGGTAGCGTCGGCTGTGGTAGACGGTCTATGCCCGCTGACGGTTCCCGCGGGTCACCGGCCTCCGTTCTCCATGAAATGACACTCGCCCCTCAAGGCCGGAACGCGAGGTCACTAAAAGGCCGGGAAAGTGGTCCCTTGTCCTGGGATGTGCTCGGGAGGGTTGATTGATGATGCCCGCCGTCTTGCCACGGGGCCAGGCCCGCCGAAACGAGGCCCCCTTGGAACGGCCACGGCAATTGGGGAAGATAACGCCCGTCTCCCCGCGGCGGCGGCGGCGGCGGCGGCGTTCGACTCGTGCCGACACTATGGAAAGGGGGTCCGGTTGTGCTTAAATCCCTTCGTTCTGGTCGTTCACTCTCAACGAGTATGGCTCGGTAATTGATGATGCCGCTGTCATCTGGGTCGTCTCCGTGTGGTCCACGGCGGCAGGCCCGAAAGCAATCCCACTCAAGTTGCTTGCAGCCATATACAGTAGAAACATGAAAGGGGGTCCGGTTGTGCTTCCGCCGCCACTGGGGGCTCCGTCTACGCCCCGCCGTCGAACGCGGACCCTCGCAGCACACACAAGGAACGTCACAAAGTGGTCTCGAGGAAGCTTCATGCAAACTTCCATAGGCGAGCGGCCGGGCGCCAGCTTTCCCTCTAGTTAATAGTAAGAAACTCTATGGTTGACACTATTGAGTCAGACAATGTGGCCTCGAGGTCAGGAGTAGAGGAACGCACAAGGCTGGCATATAAATGTTTTTTGCGGTTAAGGAGCGCATAAGTGTCTGCCCATGAGCAGCGATTCTGCTCAATTAATTCCAATAAACTTTGCACCTGTGACCGACTTTCACAAGTGGCATCTTTGGCGCTGTGACTGTTATTGCATAGACAACAGGTTGGTTGTTCAGCGGTGCAGCTGTCGGAAGAGTGACCTTCGCCACACACCCGTCATCTTGCTGCCGACTTAGAGGCTCTACCACTATGTCCAAATCTCCAACAGTTGGTACATTGCAGGGGTCGCGGATGCAGCGGGTCCACGCGGTAAATAATTGGCCAAATTTTCAACTCCGAGGGGCATGTGCGACCAGCAAAAGTTGTGATGCCTGACTCCGTTGCAACACGCACTACAGCCATCTCGCGAGAACAGCGGTATACAGAAATAATTCCCGCCCCGGCTTCCTGGAACTCCTCCAAAATTTCTTTAATTGAAGATGACGGGTCCACTCCACGGACAATGCCCTTAGTGCACGCAAACTGCTCAGGAGTGAAGGCTTTGACCGCCAGAGAAGTGAAGGTATTACACCGGAGCAGATCCGACACACACTCTATGTTTGCCGACTTACAAACACTGACACGTATTCTTAAAGGTCGCACTTCAGAGATGTCGAGAAAGCTTCCTGTATTGTTTTCGGATTCTTCATTTTGAGAATTCCATCTCCAATCGCTACAAGCGCCACGGGAACTGAATCCACACACTTTTTTTAGAAATGAATTAAAGGCAAGCTTTCGGCCTCCAGGCTGGCGAACCAGGCTGCCGAGCCTCCTCCCGGCGAGGTGAAAGACATGTCTACACACAGCGCGCCGACAACTAAGCATCACCAGAGTCAGCACAGCTACCCTGAACCCTGGCAAAAACCCCACGAACGTGGAACGGCCTCACCAAAAGAAACACCCGGCACCACCAAGAAACGAAGCAGGCAGGCGGTGACGAAGCAGCAGCAGCCACGAACGTGTGCTTGTCGCTTAATTTTGCAGCCCCGCGTGACTCCTTACTCCGCGTCCTTTCAACTCTATACCTTTTTACTCTATACAAGGTTGTACATTTTTTTCTTTTTTTTTTCCAAAATGTAACGCGGCTGAAGACGGAAAAGCGTAATCAGGAGGCAAACCGAAAAGTGCTAAAATCTGCTAACCGCATTACAGCAAAGGCAGGTCATACAGTTAAAAGCTTCAAGTGGCCAGGAAGATGAAACATTAGAGAGGATTCAGATGCACTGAGGTCAGCATGTGCAACGCAGCGGAAACAACGTTTAGCCATTGTCCCGGAAGCACATTTGTTTTTCGTGCAATGAAACTGACTGTGTGCTGACACACGAGTCACCTGCCCCTTCGCAGTGTGATGCGCCTCAATCACTTCCCTTTCAATATTGCTCTTCGCCGTCGCAGGGAACCTCGCACTCGCTAATAAAGGCAGACAGGTGTGGTTAGGCTGATTGCGGTGATCTGAGATCTCCTCCGGGGTCTGTTTTTTACTTGGAGGAAGTGCTCCTGAGCCTCACACTAAAGCATCGTCCCGTGTGGCTTGTATATAATTGCCACAGGATGGTGGTATCTCGTCAACTACCCCGGTTCGGAAGTTTTGTGTACCCGTGCGCATGTCTCATTGTTAGCATGTCTCTTTTTATAATGTGACTCTGCGTTTGCTCTGATGTTTTTAATGGTTCTTGCGTGATCGCCTGCTGTCACTTGTGATTTGAACGCAGCCTTTGGCCGTGTGGATGAAAGAACCGTACTCTTCTTCTCCGTTCTCTCCCCTTTTGGTTCGTGCTTAAGTGGCTCCCTGACTGTCACGTGGTTTATTACGGCTCTATAATGTGCCGGATGGCTTCACAATAAGCAGTTGGCAGTCAGCGCCCGTCAGGAAACCCACTGACCCAGCAGAAAATGGCGCATCTCCCTCGGTGTCCTGACCGCGTGTCTTTTGCATGCGTCACATACAGAGTGTTGCGTCGCTCAGATAAAATCTAAAAAAGAAATGGGCAGAGGTTTAGCATATATAGTTGAACATGGTTTTCAGCGAAAGCTTCACAGCAATGGTTACATGACGTCATCCTCGCGACTAATCACATGACCCCCTCCCCGTTCCCTAACACAAGGCTGAAAGGTCACCCAACGGTAAAACGTCGTCGTGAGGTCAAAGGTCGTGGCCATGCGGTGCGGCACGAAGATGGTCCACAAGGTTAGGCTGAAGGGCTTAGCTGTGGCGTGAATTATTGACATGCATCACCTCTAACTCGTTGAAGGTCAGATTTAGTGGCCCGCGAAGCGCGGCTGTACCAAGCGTACCACAGCTGGGACTAATTTAGGGTACATTAATTAGTCATTATACGGAACAATGGTTCAAACACTCAGGTGACAATGCTCGACGACGATGTGACACCACACTTTGTGCGCCTGAGCAGACAACACAGAACAGCAGCTTGGGCTTGTTGGTTTTCCTTCCTGATGTTAATAGCGCAGAGCGTAGACGAGAAGCAACGTATCAGAGAAGCATACACAACGAGCGCTGCGCCCGTTGTTTGTGTTTCGTTGTGTGCGCTTCTCTTCTCGTGTCCCGTCTATGTTCTGCGCTGTTAACACGAGGACGCCTGAGCACGTTGCAGTGAAGGTGTTTTCAACTGAGATCCGGCAAAACGAAGGTTCAATTGCGTTTTCGGTGCTGCTCAGGATAGGCCCTTGTCGTGCTCCGTGTTTCAAAGAATTATTTAGAATTTTCGATTTGTAGCTGACGTATTCTTACTTTGAATTTCCTCGTGCTTCGATAGTACGTCATAGCTTTCTGGTCATTATGCTGCATTTGTGGATATTTCAAACACCTGCCATAGCCTCATGTCAGGCTGCGGTGCGCTGTGAAGTAAACAAATAAATAAATAAAATAGCGTTGGCTTCCTGGTCCTTATATAGGTTTGGTTTATAGGGGTTTAACGTCCCAAAGCGACTCAGGCTATGAGAGGCGCAGTAGTGAAGGGCTCCGGGAATTTCTACCACCTGGGGTTCTTTTACGTGCACTGACACGGATCTCTTGAATTTCGCCTCCATCGAAGTTCGACCGCCGCGGCTGGGATCGAACCCGCGTCTTTCGAGCCGGCAGCCGAGCGCCATAACCACTCAGCCACCGCGGCGGCCTCCTTATATTGCAAGCAACACCAAAGCTACATTAAGATTTCCCAGGGGAACCTGTTAATATCACGTATTGTGTTTGCAGGCGTGCGCAATTTTCGCGTTTATGTTTCGCTCAGCGCTATCTGTAGAGCAGCCCGTTATGTAGACGCGAGGCTAACACCGCCAGTCATGATTAAACAGTGCCACCTCTGCATGGCGTATGATAGATCATGAAGCTACGCATTAAAGAAGAACCGAGTGCTTAAAGAGCCAAGGTGAGAAAGACGCTCAATGCTTAGTGTTGTCTTTCGAGGTCTCACAGGTGGTTTATCCCAAAACAGCGCTTTGATGGCTCAAGCGCCCAGACGAAGTTAAATGGAATAAAGAGCTGCACATCTCGCAGCTTCCATCCTGCCGTCTCCCCAGCTCTCTGCCCAGTGTTATCAGATCACTTTTACGGTTTGTGTAACACGCGGTGGCCATGCCTAAGTACCACAGAGCAACAACAGGTGGTGTTCATCGAATGTTCACGCCAATCTCTGCGGATAAAGACTAACCCACGACGTGAGGAAGGCGAACAGCGGCTACGCCTGCCGCCCATGCGGGGCATCGCCAGCCCTCGCGGCATCCGTTCCTGCGTTGTGATGAAGAAGAAAGATGAGGGAGATAGAGAAGAACATTTAATGGAAATAATGTTGGGGGGAGGGCTCTCATTCCAGGAGCCCATTGGCTTCTGCCGCCGCTTTTGCCCGGTTCACCAGCCAAAACTGGTCCTCCGAATGTTAGCTGGACAGCGTTGCCTTTCAGTCCTCAGTTTCTGGGTTATTGCATCTTGGTATAGCTGGGTTTTTCTGGCATGCCCATACGATATGGCATACAAGTAAGCCGCTTCCGGAAGGCGCAGTGCGGATCGTACGAATTTGGAAGCATTTAGCCGAATTTTACGTGATTTATACAAGTATTGGATTGCATTTAAGGGAGAAAGCTAGGCTAGTTGCTGTTTAGATTGAGAGGACATAGTAGTAGCACTACAAAACAGGGACGACAAAATAGAAGAAGACAACACAGGCGCTACACTTCAACTGACTTTTATCTCGAAAATACCACGCATTTATAAGTGACAATCAGGTGCCAAAAAATCAACATTCAAATCGCATGCATGACGGCACTTCCCGATACAACAACTTTAATTATTTAGTAGTAAAACAAACATTCGGTTTGCTCAGACACGATTGACTTTCCACATGTATAAGAAAGGCTTCCAATACCTCTCGCTCCTTCTGGTCTGCATTCACATTTAAAACACATATCTGCTCAAAAAATGGGGTACAAGTCTTATCATTATGTTTCCATCACTTGCAGCGTGCCGCTAAATGTCCGTCAGGGGCTAATATAGCAGCTGCGAGATTCTTGTGCTCCATGAGGCGAACGTTGACAAAACGGCCATTTTGGTCGATGTAGCATTTGCCGCAAGGTAGCGCAATTCGATAGACCACATTGGCCCTGCAGGCCAAAAACGGCTTCGCATGCTTGATGGGGCATGACAGTTTTCCGTTGGAGACATCATTAACAACTCTGCATAGTTTGACGAGTTTGTGGGGTGCAGTAAGCCCAACCCTGATATTTTATTTCATGGCCACCTTTTTAAGGCGGCGCTTAAGCTGGTGAAGATAGGGTAGTGCCACGCATCTGGCCCGTTCATGAGCTTGTCGCATAGCCGTCTGCGTGTGGTCTGCACCTTTTATCTTTTAAGTTAGGCTCTCAGCGACCGATGCCGCCAGTTCCATAGGAAAACCTGCCTTAGTCATGCGACTAGCCTGCTTTTGTACACCTTCAAGCATCTTGTGCGAGCAGGACTTTTCTAGAGCTGCAAGAAGGCCTGTCTGAGCAATGCCTCTTTTAACCATTTTGGAGTGGGCCATATCAAAATTTAAAATTCCGTTTTTTTTTACCTTGGCTGGTACACGTGGTAAACGTGTGATTCACCAAAGGAAAAATGCATCAAGAAACTGTAGAGGCTACCGTTATTTTCAAGTTCATGGGTGAAATTCAGAACCTGGGCACACGACACAAAATGATCTAAAGTTTGATGGATTAGATATTCATATCTGCTTTCTTCACGTTTTGCTACTACAAGAAAATCGTCACATTTCGCTGACCTGACATTTCCGGCCGCCATTTTGATATCTCGGACGGACAATAAACCTTCGAATGCGAGTATAGGAGCTAACGCTCTTAAAAAAAATGTGTTGTCAAAACCGCTACGCTTGTTGTCTGGGAAGTGCGGGAGCATTCGTCAGATAATCAGGACGCGAATCAGAAGGAATACAACGACGCGATTTGTTGATTTTGAGTAAACATTAATCATCGATACTCTCGACGTTATTCTTGTATACTTGTTTGTTTCGTAGTATTGAGACTACCGAATATTTCACGCATCTTTTCGAGCCTCGCGTCGTGTTCTTCGGCGGTTTCGCGGGTGCGCCTTTGTCGGGCAGCTTCCCGCAGCTATAGTTTCCCGCGTTCCTACGTCACTGCGTATGGACCACGCTGGGCGGCTGTACATCGATGTTTTCTTTCAAGGAGATCCTCTTCCGTGGGTGGTGGTTGCTTGCGAGGCCCCATCTCGATTGACACGACAGCGACTCAAGATCGGCGCAGCAGTGGCGCACCGACTGGCCGCGCGCTGGGAGAGCGAGCGCCAGCGCGCCGGAGATCCGACCGGCCACATATGCGCATAAGCGCGGAGTTACAATTGGTCCAGCTGCGGCGAGTACGGGGGGTGCACCGACTGGTCCTGATCTCAGCAAGCGATCGTCTTACAGGGCGTGGCTGAGGTAGCTAAATGATGGTGCGCATTAAAACATGAAATAAGATTTACGGTTGAATTATAGGCGGATGCTGGATGAGTTATTGAACTTAAAAAATAATTACACAGTGAATTTTAAACTGAGCATTTGTGAGGAACGGCGTACAAGTACGAACACCTCGCCTGCGTCTTACAGTTATACCGTAGCCAGACTAGCTGGCAGCTTTTTGTCTCAATTTACGAAAATGTGACTGATTTTTGTTCTATAGCGTGTTAGCGCGTACACCAGCCTACGACCGAGGTTTATTTGTTCATCCGCACTCCACACCTTTTTGTGGTCACTTGCTTATGTTGAAGTGCCAGTCAACGCTTCTGCCTTAGGCTAAATATAGAAACGGTTACCATCACTAGTGGTGATTAATGGTTCTCTATTTGATGCCGGATCCAGGTTAAGTCTCCTGGAGAGTGCATGCCTCTTCCAGCGACCTATAATTATATCTGCCCTGAAGAGATTATTTCACCACATTTCCTGAACCGTTTCGCTCCGCGGCGTACGGCGGCTCCAGACTAAGTATTTACTTCTTTTGCTAGCAGCTCTCTTACCCTGACAGACCAATGGTTGTTTGTTCTTGGTATAACACGTCTCACCAATCATCCGGGTCGCTGAAACTCGGATTCCTTTCTCTTTCTATCTCTTTAAAGGTAAGCAGTGGCTACCCATGAGGAGCCCTTAGCAATACTATAGTCGGATAAAACTCGAGATCTAAAACGGCAGCTTGGGCTTGTTGCTTTTTCATCCTGAAGATAATAGCGCAGAACGCAGACACAGGCAGGACGACACAAAGCGCTCATCGTGTCCACGTCTGCGCTAACTTCAGGTTCAGAACTAAAGAACGAAACGGAAAACACCCCTCAAGGGAAGCCATTACACTGGAATCGACTGTTTCTCATGATGTCGCGGTTAATTCCCTAGCGTGACATCGAGAGTGCTTTCGTGAAATAGAATTAACCTGGATTAACCGCGACGTCATGACAATCATTCGACGCCATTGGCTGGAGGGCCGCTTTTAAGGGATGTTTCTCGCTTCGTCCTTTAGTTGTATCCGGCTATTTGAACATTGAAAGTAATAAACTCTTTTCTCCAGAACAGTTCTTTCACATAAGGGTGGTGCCCCTAGCCCGAGACCCCGATTCCACAGCCTCGGCTATAGTACACACCCATTCTTGCTATCGGCCGTGACGTCGATCAGCTGCTCTTATACGGAGAGGGTAGTGTGATAAGGTTTGGGTTGAACGTCTGGCGCGGGGCTGCGAGACCACGTGGGGATTTATGGGGCGGCCACTACAGTGAGCGCATTCAGGAGGCCCGTAGGAAGAAATATGTGTTTAGAAAAGCGGACATTTGGCTTGAAGTTGTCGCCAGAGAGTTGTCAATCAGGACGTTAGTACTGGGTGCGATTAAGAGCAATGCTGCCTAGCGTGCCTAAGTCTTACTAAATGTACTGTGGCCAGCTGCGTTTTAGCAGAATCATCGTCGGGAGCCGGGCTCGAGTGTTCTCGGACTGGAGTATGAGCACGCTCGTTTCTGTAGATGACTCAATGTTCAGGTACCTAAACCGTTGGACTTTGTTCCAAGGAAAGAGAAAAATATTGATGCATCGTGTTGTGGTAGAGTGGCGGGTGTTGTGCAGGCAATTTGCACACGCAGTCTTAAACGATGAGGACGGAGATAATTGATAAGTTGAGGACGACAGGATAATTGCTCGAATGAATGCGCTCTACCCTAGTTTCTTTACACACATAAGTTGTATTGTTGCGGATGCGGTAATGGTATAGAGCTGCCAGCTACAAGGCCTCCCCTCTTTGAGCATGCAGCAAAGAAAGGTTCCCGCAACACAACTCCATGCATGTCAGCAAAACTGCATTTACCAGACTGCACATTTAGTTGCCCGCAGAAAACGACGGCAGTGACTTCGCGACACCTTAGGTCCTGGCGAGCGCAATATTGTGCCTCTGTGCGCGCGGGCAAGACGGTGCCGTCTAGCAATGGAAGCCTGAAACTCAGCAGACAACGCTTATAGTGACGGAAGTGGGATGGTCACGCGATGTTATGGTGTCACAGAATTTTCAGTTACACACAATGTCAAGACCTGCGACTAAGAATCCACGAAATCTTCCTCAAAAAACGTACGAAAGCTTCCGCGTTTTGAAACTTCTGACTTTCTGTTCAACCATATCTTAGTGTTCTTACTGCCGTTCAGGACTCCAGGATTGTTGACTCCAAGCTTCTACCTTCTGGCTTTCCTACTAAATCAAAAAGTTTTCTTAAATGCACGGGTGTTTGAGCTCAGTTGTGTTTCCGTCTTTCTTATCGTTTAGTTTGTTTATTTACTGATAGAGATTTTAGTCTCTTGTGGTTCACAGTTCGTGCTCTCTTGGACATTCTCTTTTCTCAGGCAGTTTAGCCTGTACGCAGGTGGCAGCAGCTGGCACGTGCCATTGATTGTGAAGACAAAGACGACAACGCTGAAGTGGATATTGGGCATCTTTTTTCACCTAAATGCTGTTTGCTATCTTACTTTAAGTAACCTTCTGTCGTTTTTCATCGATAAATTTGTCAAAATTCACGCCTGGCGCTAACATTTTGTTGTAATCACCTATGGAGATTTTCGGTCATGCCACAACACCTTGGCCAACCAATGTGGGTATGTGCCATGTTTTAAGAAGAAGAAGAAGGGTAGAAGATGACGTGTTCTTTGATGCCCGAAGCATGTCCAAAAAAGGCTAGATTGATTCTATTCCGGATGACTCATACCTCTTGAATTCATTTTATTTTTCCATTTTTTTATCTTGATTCAGTCTTCTGACGTTTCCTTCCCCGCGCAAATGCTTATTGGCATTCTACTCTATACCTTGGCCAATCCCCCCCACGTGGGTATGTGCCATATTACTTGAGGAGAAGAAGAAGAAGAAGAAGAAGTACGGCGTCCCTGAGCCGGAAGCTCGACGAGATGCTCATATGTGCAGTAATCACCATTTTGTCGGCATCTTACGCGGTCTGGGTGAGTGGCCATGCAGTTTATTTTATTCTGTGTAAAAGACGGGGTTTGAGGGACGTCGTTCCACAAAAAAAAAAAGGAAATCGCCATCGCAGATTCTTAGGGTGCGTATGCATTGAAACTATGTATTGGAGCAGTAAAGGATGATGCTCTTACCAAATGCTTTCGAATTGAAAAAAAAAGGTTATGAAATTGCTCACTGGTCGCAGTTTTTGTGAAGGAACTACAGGGCCTGCATCACTGAGAAACAAAATCAAAGTACAGTGTGGGTATGTGCCATCTTTTGATAGGCTAACAACAACAACAACAACAACAAAAATGAGGCAGGGAAATCTGTGCGTCTGACGTTGACGATGTAAAGGTCGGGTGGTGCAGAACACCCATGGAACCCGCAGGGCGCCGCCACCTCGGGCCGTGAGGAGGGTCGGTGCGAGAACACGATCAGCCCGTATATGATCAACGCGAGCCACTCGCGCATCGAGCTGCTGTGGAAGAAGGCGCGCCTGGCCTCCGCCTACTGCCTCTGCCGCGGCAGCGTGGCCCGCGCCGGATTCACGGCCGACTTCGAGGGCTGCGACGGCGGCTCCCGCTGGCTGTGCCGCCACAGCGACCCGGATGAGCCGGCCGCCATCAGCGCCGCGGCCCTGGAGCCGGCCACCGAGCACGTGTTCTGCGCGCGACGCCGATGTGCCGGGGGCGGATACAGCCCGCACGCCGAGTGCGCCAGGGTGCGCTCCGCACAGCGGGAAGGTATGCATTCGCTGCTCAGAGTGCTTTCTCGACGGACTGTGGTCACAGCTCTGGCTGCCGTACCAGGAACCGCTGCGAATCATATTTAAGCAGCGGGACTCGTCCTTGGCCGCCTTCAAACATCCCACCCCCGCCCCACTTGTCAGGCTGGAAGTTCACCGTGGACCTGATGGAGCCGAGGCGGGCGCTGTTGCTGTGGACGGGCGGCGCCGGCTCGCACGACGTCACCTGGTGTCGCTGGGTGGGCGCCCTGAGCGTCTGCCAGAACAAGAGCTCGGGCACCGACGGCGTCGTCATCACCGACCTGGGCGCCTGGCGCACCTACGACGTGGCCGTCGGGGGCCCCACGCTGGACTCTGAGCCCCTCGTCGCGGCACACTTCAGGACCAGGCCAGACAGTGAGCTATAGCCATAGCCATGCACGAGATGATACCGGCGTTCACAATTTGATCTCGCACATTCATTGACGCACCTGAGGAGTTGTACCGCTTATCTATTGGGAAGTAAGGTGAGCTGCATGAGAAACGACAACTCACGTCTATGGATTACCTTCCCTTTTCCTAATGAAACAACAAGCATGGCTAAACGATGCCTAACCGACCTTAGAAGCTTGAACTGAAGCTTTATACTAGTGCTGTTTTATTTCTGCGCTTAAAGTTCTCGATCTCTGAGTGCAGATTCCATGTCTCACCATACGGTACGACACTACAGTGTTCCACGTTCCTTCTCAAAAACAAGCTCTGGAAGGCGCGCATATGTCACGATGTCTTAATTTTAAAATATCTGGTGATTATTTTAGGCATTTAAAATAAAGTCTGCGCAGCCCGCTAATCTGTACGGCTATCGTCGGCTTATACAGGTGCACCGTGTCAGAGAAGCTTCTTTGTTCAGCCAACGCAGATGTTCTCCGAAGGAGCCAAGTAGCGTATGTTATGCTTAACGGCTCCTCGATATAGGTGCTTTCAAATTACGCAGACATGCGGGTTTTATGAAGCTGCGAGTAACCTGTCTCGAAATGGGCGCTCAACCATACATCAACACTCAACGGGGGGAAAGAAGAGCACTGCACGGCAGTTATGGAAGCGAGGACTCCCTATCCCTCCTGTCCCTTCCGCATCGATGCCAGCTTGCTTATAAGTGCAACTCCGCTGGAGTCTCCCCTCCTGTTGCTGCTCACCTGTTTCTGGTGGGAAGCGCCACGTGCCTCTCTTTCACTTCTTTCCTCTCTTCCTTCTTTCTAGAATACCCATGTACCGATCTGCTAATGCGGCACCACTTCACGTTTGTTCCGTGTATTTGTTTCTGTGTTGTCCATCCCCGAGAAATCGGTGCACTGTGACAACTGACGGACGCATGCTTGCACTGATTTCTTGCAGAACGATGTCCTGACTGGAACCAGCCAGAACCAGCCACTTGCTGCCACACTATTGCCACCATCGCCGACAGACACCGCCCCAGCTTCGCGTTTATTAACGTTGTCTGAATCGTTCGACATTGTCCGCGCTACACTGTAGGTGTTAGATCATATAGTACGTTCTCTATGTTATCTATAGTGCATGTCTAAGATGCCATCGCATTCGTAGCTGCTTAACGTGTGCTTTAAATATATGATGAATATTATTTTTGTTGCTGTGAGCGCTCTATCCTCGATCTGTATTGCTTCCCTGTTATTCTTGAATTAAGAATAAATAGCGTTTAAACGACGACTTCAGCGTCACGTCTATGCATTCAGTGCGCATAGCAGGAAATGCTATAAGTATCCCGGCGGCTGTGTGTCATGTCACTGACCTCGCACTGCCGCGCAGCGCCCAGCGCCCCAGTGCTGCTGCACGCGGTGCGGGTGGGCGCGGGCGAGGCGCGCCTCTCCTGGTTGGCGCCCGAGTCGCCCCGGGGTCCCCTTCACGCCTACGACGTGTCCTGGTGCTCGGGCCAGGTGTGCGAGTCCCTGGAGACGCCGCGAGAGACGCGGCACGCGGTGCTACATCCCGTGCTGCCTTTCAAAAACTGCACGTTCCGCGTGCGCGCCAAGAACGTGCTCGAGGACGTGCCCCTAGAGGGAGCGCACGCGGAGGCCGCCATCGCCGAGGTTAGCCCTGTCGCCCGTCATTGGTTGACCGAGCCACTCACTGGAAGCATCGGATTTCTTACCCCGCTTAGACTGCTCCAAGACGAACCAGGATGGCCATCGGATCTTTCAGGCACGGGATTACGGATCTTCGCATTCGTGGCTGCAATGAGATCTAACATCGTTTTAAGCGGCTCATTCATGCAGAAGGACTAGATATCTTAATGTAAAGACATTGCTGAATGCGTACAAGTGCCTAGTCAGATTTTTTTATTCATTAATGGTGGTAAAAAAGTACGCGACAGACCTTATCGCAATTTTTGAACGCTGAATGCATGGCTTGGCGATACTAACTCGTACAGCTTGCAGCCAACCCCCGCCAACTTTAAAGACTACGGTTCCAACACAAGCCGCTGCGATGGCTCAATGGTTACAGTGCTCGGTTGCTGAGCGAAAGGCACGGGCTCGTTCCCGGCCGCTGCGATCGCATTTCGGTGGAGGCGAAATGCTGGATGCCCAGACACTGTGCGATGTCAGTGCACGTTAAAGAACCCCTGGTGGTCTAAACCATGCTGAGCCCTTCACTACGGTTTTACTCATAGCCTGAGTCGCTTTGGGACGTTAAACCGCAGAAACCAAACCAGACCATTCCAACACGTGGTCAGCCTGCATGTGCATCGACTTAATGACTGCGTGTAGCGAATTCCCATTAAGATGCAGGTCTTTCAGAGTCGATAAACTCCGGGTAAACTAAGAACTCGCCCTTACGATTATTAAAATACGCGACACGTCTTATGACTCCGTTGCCAAGCCTACGACTTGTGCTCAGGACTCGTCTTTCGGCTGGAGGCATCGGCGTGGACGGCGGTGTCGCTGTCGTGGTCGGGCGCCGGCGGGTCGACGGTCAAGCACTGCCTCGAGGCCGGCAACTGCGAGAAGTCGTTCGTGCAGGGCGGCGGCCGCTTCGACATCGCCAACAGCCAGCCCTGGACGCTGGCCAGCGTAGAAGTGACCGACCCGTCGGACGCGCTCCTCTTCTACACCGTCTACCGGTCGCCGCCAGGACGTGAGCCCGCATACACCGCTGCGCGTTGGCTTTGACTGTTGCACAGACTGTGGCAGCACTTTCGAAATCTCAGAATTCAGACCATTTGTATTTTGCAAATTCTCCCTTGCTAAAGTAGCATCGCGAGACTTGAGGGTCTCATTACCGAGATATTTGAGATACTCGATCCGTAAGGGGCTCGGAAACCTGAGTTTGACTGATTGTTTCGGGGACTTTTTGGAACACTCGCTGTAGAGTTGGCGGCCGCCGCTGACGGGAGAGTAGCAGCTGAACCGTGCGCCGATCAGAGGAAAAAAAAAGGCTTATTTGACGACTCGCGAGAATAAATAGAATTTAGGTACTATTTTAGGTACAATAATGAGGATACAACATGCATAGTTGATAGACTAGAATAATAAATAGGCTTGATTTGGCCGAAATAGGAAATAGGAGCTGAAACTCATGACGCTACATCATGAGCTCATGATGCCACACGATGAACAAGTCACCGCAGGCATTTTGAGCGATATCTAAGTTTAAAAGGTTTGTTAGCGTGGCTGTGGTGCTGGTAAAGTTTGATGGAGGTTGGAATGTTTCAAAGGTCATTCTGAGAGAAACTTTCTTGATGGCCCAATCTGCTTTTGCTAGAAGCAGGAGGCATTGAATACCATTGTACGGCATGTTTTGTACTGGATTCATTTTCAATTTCTTATTCTTCTTCGTGTGTGGGCGCTTTGTCGGCATGTGTAAGATCTGGTTAGCTACTGTACGTACATGTAAAGGGAAGGGTGGGCCTCCGCCTTCCGTCACTGCTGCGCTTTTGAACTAGGAGTCCCTTTCTTAAATATCGTTTTTAACGCTTTAAGATTTATTAACGGTGCTTTTTGCGCGACAGTGATGCTGGCATTATGAACCGAATTTTGTGTTCCCCACATCACGTCGTAGAGTTTTTCATAAAGTCGAAGGCAACCGCCAGGTTCAGCATTGCACATCCGCTTGTAACAGTGAAAAATGACGAGGTGCGAGGCTTTCCCTACACAACGTCAGAGTAAATAATTACCAGCTTCGGCTGTCGTGGCAAGGCCATCCAGAATTAGATGAAAATACTGTGTGAACAATCGGCGATTTATGATTTGTTTTTTCGACCAACCTCATTTCGGAATACCCAAGCCGAAGCTAACAAGGAATGCCCCCTGCTGCTTTGTACGAAATCGTGTTACGGATTTGTCAACTCATGGCGTGTATTGAATGTTTACTAGCGTATAATGTTTCAATCAGTGCTTTCTTTTGGACATGGGAGCTTAGTTCTTCCCAATATCCATAACCAGGCTTTAAAAAGAGCTATTCGAGCGGACATTAGATAGTAGTTACGTTGCGTGCTGAGAGCGCCATCCATGTTACATCCTTCACGACATTGATGCGAATCGCGCTTCCAACTTTCAAGAGTCGTACTTAGTTCCATGTTCAAGCAACTTGCTGAACGACAGTTCACAAGAGAGAGACAGCTTACACAGTGTGCCTCTCGTTCCAATCGGCCTGCGTGCGCTGATCACTAAAGCCCCAGCGCCCCTGGGGATGTTCGGTGAACTCCCCGGTGAACTCGTCGGCGCTTGAGCTTCGCTGGTCGGCGCCCGAGCGCTCCTGGGGCCCCGTGGACGGCTACCTTGTCCGATGGCTGACCTTCTACACCGAGGGCGAGGCGCTGCGGCTCGCTGCACATCGGCGACGTCGAGGAGCTCAACACCTACTCCGTGCAGGTTTACATGCGGCTGAGCACCAGGAAGGGGCAGCAACCACGACTTACGCGTCGCGATGACATGCCGGAAAAGTTATATCTTCTCTACAGCTGCGACTGTCCATTGCTCAGATTTTCAGGTCTGTAGGATTTCTCTCAAATGAGAGCAGTTGAACACTTCTTGGAGTTCAGTTCTTGCTTGAGGATGCAATGTTTTTGAACGTAAGCAAATCATCAAGCGTCTCTTTCAGCGCTTCAGCTCAAGTCAAGATCAGTTTGTTCGCTTCTGTGCGTCCCCAATTGCTGTGTCCATTATTCAGTCTCATTATAAGTGACCTCAATACGCAGCCAGAAAAATTAGATTTGTGGATGCTGCGTTTATAACTGTTTTCTCATGATAAGTATATGCTCAGTCCCAAACACGAAAAACCCAATCTGGTGCGTATAATCGAGGTTGAAAAAACTGCCTAAATTAGGCAATGGCCCAGTTAAAATATCGGCGTAAGCTGGGCGGCGGCAAATGTTTCGCGCTTACGCTTCCTACGCTCTCGCCCGAGCGGCGCCCTCGTAGCACGAACCACGTCCGAGAAGGCAGTTCCGGTAGTTGAAGGTTCTGCCCTCTACGCGTTCTCGCCGGTGATGTTCTCGCTGCTGCGAGGCCTACGTCGACTGCCATTCCTCGGCCTGGCTACGCCGCCGGTCTGTTTCTCGCTCGGCGGCGAGCAAAACTGGGTATTTTTGACGGCGAGCCTCGCGAGCACGAGCACTGCGAGCATCCTTTTCATTTATGTTGTATTGGCTTTAAACCCGGAGAAGCTCTGCTGGTCCGGACACCCTCCCTTTTTCAATTATAGTTGTTTCTCTTTCTCTTTGAGGACTAATAAAAGGGCAGCTTCGTTCGTTATTTAATTTCTCGGGTTGCACGCAGGGAGAATTTTGGGTGCACAATACGACCACTTTTCTTCTGAGGTGCAGCTGCTCAGGGCGAGAAGCACGGAACTGATCAGACAGGCTCAGGGGGCCTCATGACCTTCGCAGCTGTGATAGCCAGTGGTGGGCGGCATACAGGCATTTATCTTTTCATTCAATCTGTCTGTTGACAACACCGCCCCTTCTTTTTTTCTCCTTCTTCTCTCCTTCTTTCACTCATTGCCACCGCTCAATTTCTTATCTCATCTTTCTCTCCTGGTCGCTTCGTTCGGCGACCCGGAACGGGCTTCGTCCAAGCAACCGGCCTGAGTGGGCTTCGTATAACGGCTCATGCCGTAAAACGTGGCGGTGCTGGATGCTAATATATTTTGAAACCTCTACATAAGTCTGTTGGTGAACAACTTTAGTGTATAACAAAAAGGTTGCAATCTATAAAACCAGGCATTCACTTCTAAAAACAGCTTGTATCACCGTAAAGCACAGAATCACAAGGACGTCAGAGTACGTTTGTCTGCGGCGTAGTATTATCATGTTGTAGGTTCACATCCTTCTAGCACGTATTCTGTTACGGCGAAAACCGTTATACGGAGCCCACCCTGGGCCTCGGTGAAGCAGTGGTCCGCAGAATTTGGCAGGTTCCCGGAAGTTGTCCCGATTCTCTGCGATCGCCTAGGGCTGATGAGTGCAAGTGCAGCCTAGCTACCCAACACCATTATCCAGAAGTGCCATCATCAAACCACCCGGCACCAGCTAGGCACTTTGGAACAGAACCCACAATCCAGAGCGAAGGTTGGTGAGCTCTTTCCAGTGACTTTTTCATGCCCGCGCATTTCTCCGCGTCGCGCTCCTGCGTATTTTTGTTCAGTTATCGGTCGGTTAGATTCAGAAGTAAGGCAGCTACTATGGCCGCTGCCAGTAATAAGCGTCGTTTCGAAGGTTCAAGAAGCCCCCCCCCCCACCCTCCCCCCTCCGCCACCGGGGGAATTCCCGAACGCGTCGGCAGCCGGCGGTGGGGCCGAGTGGGTAGGGCTGGCTGAAGACCGCCGACCTGTAAGCATGAACAGAGTGATGAAAGGAGATAGAAAGGCTCGAAGACGCTGAAATTCGAATTTTGACTACAGATAACCTCGCTTGCACATAACATTTAAAACATTCTCACTGGAGGATATTCATGTTCAAGCGCCGTCCTTTAATGGGCTCGCTACAACACACGGGGTGCAGGAGGCTTTTCCCGTTAAGACTCACCGGAACCGGTCCTGCACTGTAGTGTAGATCGAAGACCATTCGGCCAAACTTATGTGACGCTCAACACACGAAACAGTGCGTGCATACTTACTTCTTCACGCCCTGCTCTAATTACCACCAATCACGGCGCAGGAGCTCGAGCGAACCCTGCCCTCTCACTTCCCGCGGCGGCCCGCCCAAGGCCAGCTGAGCCGGATGATACAACTTCTTGCTGACCACTTCAGCATTGAGATACCGACCGGCAGCGTCTACCACTACGACGTCGACATCATCTCGGAGACTACCAAGGAGACCAAGGTTCCTGAGCAGAAAAAGTACCGATGCCTCAGCACGAAGACCAACAGGATAGTCATCGAGCTCCTAGTAAAGAAGTACCGGCAAGACCTGGCCAACTGCATCCCGACTTTCGATGGCCGCAAGAACCTGTACACGCGCCGCCAGTTCAACTTCCGCGAGCGGACATTCACAGTCGACCTGGAGGAAGACCAGAGAACCCAGAAGTTTATCATCAAGATCCAGTACGCGGCCACTGTGAACCTGGACTCCCTGCATGGCGTCTTCCAAAAGCGCGTACAAACAGTGCCCCAGGAAGTCCTCCAGGCCATCGACATCGTCTTGAGGCACGGCCCTTCGATCAAGCTGGCGCCGGTTGGACGCTCGTTCTTCAGACCGCCGGGACCCAACGAGCACAATGACCTCGGAGGAGGCCGGGAGGTGTGGTTTGGCTACTACACGAGTGTTCGACCCGCCCAATGGAAGCCTATGCTTAACGTCGACATGTCAGCAGCAGCATTCTACGAGCCACTTCCACTGGTCGACTTCATGTGCAGGTTATTCAGCGACAGCCGGCATGTGATGACGCCCGAGGACTTCCGGTCAATGCGCGACAACCAGTACATGCGGCTGAATAGGGAGCTCAAGGGACTCCGCGTCAAAGTGACGCACGTTCCGTACCCGCGCAATTACAAAGTGGTTAGGATCACAAAGGATAATGCGAAGGACATTCATTTTGAATCGGAAGGTAATCAGATCTCTGTCGCCGACTACTTCCAGAGCCGCTACAGGCGCTTGTCGTACCCGAACTTCCCTTGCGTGCAGAGTGGCAATGTTGACATTGCATGTGAATAGTCAACGTAACAAAAAAAAGAACAATACAAACAGCTCATAGACTTGCAAAAATGCCGTTTAATAACAACCAATTAAGCAAAACAATACAATTTTTCTTATTTTTTCACTGTTAAAAGGTGTATTTCTTAACACAATTAAAATGGGCAGGGTTATAACAATATAAACGCGAGACGTGATCGACTCCACAAAAGAAATTTGCGCATAGTCTGTTTCAATTCCGTTATAGCGGAGTGAAAACATGAATGAAGACTATGACTATAATCGCACTCTCGAACGTGGATCGGTCAATCAACGATTTCTTTTGGGAGATGATTAGTTTAGGTTATTCAGACGAAATGTTTTAGGACTATAAGAGGCCAACTTCAAGCCCCAGTGGCTTTACATTAATAACGTCCTAGAACTAAAGCGTTTGTCAGATATTTGAACTGCCTGCAAACCTTTGGAGACTAGGGGTGCGCTGCCTCTTCTGGAGAAATGTAAAGGGGAGAGCGACTCCGCCCCCCGATGACTGTCCATATTAAAATGACCTTCCTGCCCACTTAGCCCATAAAGTTAACCGATAAGCGCTATCCTTACCCGCCACTGGCGAGGTTTAACTTTTGGACTCTATTCTAGATTCTAAGTAATGCCCTACATCGAAGCGTTCGAGGTACAATAAAAATTAGGAAACGAAAAATAAGTGCGAAATACATGCAACTAACAAGACCAAAAACTTGGTTGAATGGTCCCTTGACTACAGGTTCATTCAAGAAAAATTGATAAGTCGAGAAACCTGCACAATTCTGAGCACTTTGTAACTTTTAATGAGGCTGCTTCTACAAAGCATTAATTTCAAACGTGCTTTGTGATGCCGTTAATTCGACTTAAAAGTGCACGTATGCAGTATGCTGATACATGACATCATATTTATTTGATGGGGCTAATTTTAACGTTTATAGGGATGCCGACTCCAGAGATTGTCCCGCCCCTGACCACGCGTGTGAGGCAGGCCAGCTGGTCTGACGTGCTGCTTCACCAGCTGTTGGCGAGCCAACCCACGTGGTCACCAGCTGTTTTTAACATGACATGGGGCATCCGCAGCTCGGATTGTTTGTAGCCGAAAGTGGTCATGAGAAATAGCAATGAATGTAATTATCACTTGAGTTAAATGGTTTGTTCATAGAATTATTCAACTACGGGCCAGAAACATGGAAGATAACCGATGGTCCTTAAGGGTAATGGAGTGGATTCCAACGGAAGGCAAGCGTAGCAGGGGGCAGCAGAAAGTTAGGTGAGCGGATGAGATTAAGAAGTTTGCGGGGATACGGTGGGCGCAGCTGGCAAAGGACAGGATTAATTGAAGAGACATGGGAGAGGCCTTTGTCCAGAAGTGCGTGTAGTCAGGCTGGTGGTGATGATGATGATCACTTGAGTGAAATCGCAACTTGGGCTAGTTGGTTTGGCATTGCTTTTAGAAGCAAACAGCGCCTGTCGCCCCCCCCCCCCCCCCCCCCATTTTTCTTCGCACTGTTCGCTCCTGAAAGCTGTGTAATTATCATTAATCGCACGCTGGATCAAGTCAGTCCACGTTAAAGGACCCCAGGTGGTCGAAATTTCCGGAGCCCTTCACAAAGGCGTCCCTCATAGCTTTAGTCGCTTTGGGTCGTCGAACCCCTATAAACCGAACCTAAATAGTCCTCACTGATATTTTGGTCCATTGGCTTAATTTTTGCGCAGGGTTAAAAAAGGTTTCGAGAAGACACAGAGAGACAGGCACAAGCGCGCTGTGTCCGTCCGTAGATCGTCTCATTTTATGAGATCATTTTCACACCGACAGTGCCTCACCAACTATTCAAAACACTATAAAAACAAGCAAAAGTCACAGAAAAGAAATGATAGGTAATGTTTTCTATGTTTTTTTTTCAACTGCGTTCATCAATGCGGACAAGAATTGACAAGATTATAATTGACAAGAAAAACAACCACATGCTAGCTGGTGGGATCCGAATCTACGACCTCAGAGAAAAAGTGGCAGGGTTTTAACGCAGTTAAATCGAGTATGCGTGCGCAAGCATGTGTTTAGCCTGGTTAACTGATGGTTTTGCTTTGCGGGGTCGTGGGCACATCTGGCGACGATATTAGACTCAGGTTAAGCTCTGATCGAGGTTAAGTCGATCTGATCTGTCCGCTCCGCAGATGGAAGTTGATGAAGAGGATGACTTACAATGCTGTGACGTTCCTTGAGTGTGCTACGAGGGTCCGCGTTCGACGGCGCGGCGTAGACGGAGCCCTCCGTGGCGGCGAAAGCACTCAAGGGAAAACAATTCAGCTGGAAGAGAGGAGATCGGCGACAGCCGGTCTCGTTTTGGAAGCAGCCAGCACACAAGTTTCTACTGTATATGGCTGCAAGCAACTTGACTGGGATTGCTTTCGGGCCTGCCGCCATGGACCGCACGGAAATGACCCAGGTGACAGCGGCATCATCAATTACCGAGCCATACTCGTTTGAGAGTGAACGACCAAAACGAAGGGGTTTAAGCACAACCAGATCCCCTTTCCATAGTGCCGGCACGTGTCGAACGCCGCCGCCGCCGCCGCGTGGAGACGGGCGTTATCTTCCCCAATTGCCGTAACCATGTCGGGGACAAAGGGCCTCGTTTCGGCGGGCCTGGCCCCGTGACAAGACGGCGGGCATCATCAATCAACCCTCCCGAGCACATCCCAGGAAAAGGGACCACTTTTCCGGCCTTTTAGTGACCTCGCGTTCCGGCCTTGAGTGGCGAGTGTCATTTGATGGAGAACGGAGGTCGGTGACCCGCGGGAACCGTCAGCGGGCATAGACCGTCTACCACAGCCGACGCTACCTCCACGACAACCTTCTTTCCCTCGGATTCAACACGTGACGGGGGCGAGACCATAAGTGCGGTGGTTTGTTTGTGCGTCCAAGTGAAAGCCCTAGGCCCCTCCCACTCCGGCGTGGGCGTCCTCACCCTAGGGAGTGTGGGGATAAGAGGATATAAAAATCGACGAGGAGTACCGAAGAAGAGACGCTCAGGACGACATCGTTCGCCAAGGGGGCCTTCAGCGCCGAAGCCCGACGGCGTGCAGCTTCTGCCAGCAACCGTTCGAGCTCAACTCCAGAGCCCCTCCATCGTCTCCATGAAGTCGTCGGCACGTAAGCTCGGACGCCCCAGCCTCTGATGTATAATCATAATCATGTGTAATTATTGAATATATCTGTTTGTTTAAACTGAGCCATACGGTGTCTCTTTGCCTCTCCGTCCCGTGTGGACCTGCGCATTATGGGGGGGTCGTCACACTGGTGTCAGAAGTGGGGTCTCAAAAGCAAATGTCCTCTGGATGCTGCGACATTCATGACTTCAAAATTGTAATCAAAAGGGAATCACGGGACTGATTGTGGGACTTTTACCCCCATTTGAGAGGCTTGAGGCATCGTAGGACTTGAGCGAAAAAAAAAAGTCTGTATCTGAGGGAGCTCCCACTCCACAGCCGTCTCTCGGAGCAAGCATGCTGGCATTAGGAAGCGTCACTCCGACGTTTACGGGAGATAAGACAGGGGTTCCAATCTGCGATTTCTTTTCCATGCTAGAAGAGATTGGGAAAATGGGGGGATGGTCCGATGCTCAAATGCTGGGAATGGCGAGGTGTAAGATGGCAGGAGCTGCTCATGATTTTGCATGGCGAGACGAAAAGGTAAAACCCACAAAATCATTTGCGGAATTTAAGAAGCTCGCGTTTGAGCATTTCGACACTGAACCACGTCACGTGCGGGTACAGAGGTTCCGTGACGCCGGACAGATGGTAGGGGAGGACGTGCGAACGTTTGCGTCGCGGCTTCAGCGCCTAGCACGCGATACGTTAAGCAGGGAGGAGGAAGGAGACCAGCTAAAGAAGAAATACGCGGAGGATTTACTTAAAGAGGAAATGACCGCTTTGTTCGTGGCTGGTCTGCAAGACCGCGTGCGCCGGTTCGTGCTCTCGCGCAAGCCGAGCAATTTCGACCAAGCCGCGGAGGCCGCATTGGATGAGGAACAAAATGAGGCGTTAACGACAGCCGCAGCGAGAGTACGCGTCATAGAGAGAGCGGTGCTCAACAATGAGGTTGCTCTCTTGACAGAGCGGTTAGATCGC
Source organism: Amblyomma americanum (assembly GCF_052857255.1). Classification (NCBI taxonomy): domain Eukaryota; kingdom Metazoa; phylum Arthropoda; class Arachnida; order Ixodida; family Ixodidae; genus Amblyomma; species Amblyomma americanum. The sequence goes on along the minus strand of NC_135502.1, from coordinate 113,237,661 downwards.
TTAGAACAGCTGCTATCTCAGCAGGTGGAACGCCAGGTTGAAGCGCGCGCTCAACAGCGCCCATTCGCTGGAAACCGGAGACCGCCACAAAGCTACAGGCGCGGTATGCGAGATTTTGAAGAAATCGTATGCTTCGCTTGCCAGGGTCGCGGACACATCGCCAGATTCTGCCAAAACGTGCGCCGTGGGGAGCCACAAAGAGAAGCAGGCGAGACACGCCCTAAGCAACCCTACAGCGGGGCTCCAGGTACCGAGACAAAAAACTAGATAGTCCTCCCCATCCTGAGGAGCGTGGGGAGGGAGCAGTGGATGATGAGGTGGTGGTGGTTTGTGTGGCCGACGAGGCATGCCCTGTTGTGCGTTGCAAGTTAAATGGTTGTTGCATGGAATTGTTGATAGATACGGGGTCAAAGGTGACATTGATTAAGGAGAGCAGTTTTAACACGCTTCGAAGGAAGTGGGACCGCGAGGTGTTGGAAGCGTCTGGTGGTATGGCAACCAAATTTGTAGGCATAACGGGGGATCCTCTTGGCATAAGTGGGCTCTACCGGTTACACTTCTCTCTTGGCGGAATTGCATTGGAGCACCCCTGCTACGTATGCCCGAACACGGTGTCTCTGTGCCAAACGGAGTGTTAGGTATATTAGGGCAGGATTTTTTGAGAAAAGGGAAGGTAGTAGTCTCATTCTCAGAGGAAGAGGTTAATGCGGGCGGCTCAAAAGTTCCTTTTTTGAACAGGAGAGGGGCTGAGATTCGCATTACCGATATTGACACCCGTCAAACAGTGGGATCATTGGAGAAGGTATATTCGCGGGTTGCCGTCAGGCTGGTCGATGAGGCGGTCGTCCTTCCTTGGTCGGAGCACATTTTGTACGCGTTTGTGCCTTCAGATGTAGAGAGCGGCGCCGTGGGAGTGCTTGAGCCGGTCGACTCTCGCAGCAATGGCCTGAAGACAGCCGCGTGCTTCGTGACAGTTAATGACGCCCACAGAGTGCCCCTACGGGTGGTTAACTGTAGCCAGCAGCCACTGAGCCTTCCCAAGAACAAAACATTGGCTTTCTTCACCTCTGCGATAGAGCAACGTGAGCCGACCGATACGGTACTCGCAACTGTAGAGCATGCTAGTCCTTCGGCTGCTCCAAAGGTGTCGTTCGATCTTTCTCACGTAAAATCCAGGGAGAGGGAGGCTCTGGATGGTTTGCTGAACGACTACTCGGAGGTATTCGCCGCGTCCAATCTGGATTTGGGCTGCTGTGGCGTTATAAAGCACAGGATAGAAACCGGCACTTCATCGCCCGTTTACCAGCGTGCGTACAGGATTCCTTACTCCCAACGTGAGGAGATGGAGCGGCAGGTGCTGGACCTGATTGATCGCGGCATTGTCGAACACTCAAAGTCACCCTGGGGAGCACCAGCACTATTGGTGGAAAAGCCAGATGGCTCGTATCGATTGGTAGTGGACTACCGCAAACTAAATGCCGTAACTCGCATCGATCCATACCCCATCCCCAATATACAGGAGACGCTTTCTCAGCTGGGCTCTGCCAGGTACTTCACGGTAGTGGACATGGCGGCGGGATTCTGGCAGATAGCAATGGATCCGGTAGATGCCGAGAAAACGGCATTCAACACGCCCTCAGGGCACTATGAATGGAAAAGAATGCCGATGGGTCTGGCCAACAGCCCTGCTGTCTGGCAGAGAACCGCTGATGTTATCCTGGCAGGTCTTCTGGGGAGGCTGTGCTTCGTGTATATGGATGACATAATCATATACAGTGACAGTTTTGAGAACCATTTGCGCGATATTGAGCAGGTTTTGGTGCGACTAAGAGGAGCGGGTCTCAAGCTGAAGCCCTCTAAGTGCCAATTCCTCAAAAACGAGGTGAAATACCTCGGGCACGTTGTTTCAGCTGACGGCGTGCGACCGGACCCTGAGAAACTAAGGTGTGTCTCGGATTTTCCATCCCCGACTAGCGTCCGCCAGGTCCGGCAGTTTCTCGGCCTGATCGGCTACTACCGAAGGCACATAGAGGAGTTCGCCAAGCTCGCTAAGCCGCTCACCGCCTTAACAGCCAAAAATGTCGCCTTTCGCTGGGACGAAAACGCGGAGGATGCTTTTGGGGCCCTGAAAAGGAAGCTAATGAGTGCACCGCTGTTGCGCCACCCGGATTTTAATTTGCCCTTCGTTATGGCCACAGATGCGTCAAAGTTCGCAGTTGGTGCCGTGCTATCTCAGGTTATCGAGGGCAAAGAACATCCCGTTGCTTTTGCTAGCCGACAGCTGAGCCCCACAGAGCAAAAGTACGGAGCTACGGAAAGGGAGTGCCTCGCCGTTGTCTGGGCAGTAAAGCACTTCAGATGCTACCTTTACGGCCGCAAATTCAAGCTAGTCACAGACTGCCATCCTCTGAAATGGGTGATGAGTGTCAGGGACCCTAGCTCGCGACTCGCTAGATGGAATCTACACCTGCAGGAATACTGCTTTGAAGTGGAGCACAAGTCAGGAAAGACACATCTGAATGCTGATGCACTCAGCCGCACAGCTGCCGTGGCAGCTATAGATGAGTTTGTCCCCGTAGTCGACCCCGCCGAATTACGCACAGAGCAGTGCAAAGATCCTGACCTGAAGCGAATAATCGAAAGCTTAGAGGGCGCACCGTCTCACCCCGAACAGCTAGGTTATTTCATTGACAAAGACGGCACCCTGTGTCGGCGCACGAGGCCAACCAGGAAAGGGAGATTAGAGAAAACCGCTTGGGAGAGAGTCGTCATACCTCGGTCGTGGACAGAAAGGGTTCTTCGCGCGTTTCACGATTCGCCATGCGCCGGTCATTTTGGCGTAGCGAAGACACGCAGGCGTGTGGAGCGTTTGTACTTTTGGAGTGGCATGCGACAGGATGTTAGAGACTACTGTGCGAAGTGTCATTCCTGTCTCGAAAGAAAAACACCCAAGGGACGAAGACCAGCTCCAATTCAGCCGTTCCCTGAGGTTTCGGCTCCCTTCGAGCGGACAGGTATGGACATAATGGGCCCATTGCCCACGACCACTTCCTGAAACAGGTACATTTTAGTATTTTTCGATCACCTTTCAAAATACGCGGAAGCGGTAGCACTCCCTGATCAGAAGGCAGACACGGTTGCAAGGGCATTTGTCGAACAGATCGTGCTCCGACATGGACCCCCGAGGCAACTCTTGGCAGATCGGGGAACAAATATCGCGTCGCAGCTAATGAGGAGAGTTTGCGAGCTGCTTAAGATCGCTAAGAAGCAGACAACACTGTACCATCCGGCTTGCAACGGCGCGGTGGAGCGACTGAACCAAACCGTGGCCGGGTTCCTGTCGCATTTTGTTTCGCGCGACCAGCGGGACTGGGACTTGTGGCTCCCGTATGCAATGTTTGCCTACAATTCCGCAGCACAAGAGAGCACGGGCGAATCGCCATTCTTTCTTCTCTACGGCCGAGACCCGGACCAGCCTAGTGAAGTGCCAGAGGGCCCCCGTCGTGTCCCATACGCTTCACTGGACTACTATAAGGTTGAGCTAGAATCGCGCTTGCAAGTGGCGAGGGACATCGCAAAGGAGGCCTTAAAGAAAGCGGCGAAGCGCAGGAAGGAGGTGCACGATCGCAGTGCTAGAGACGCGCCGTTTGATGTTGGGGACAGCGTGTACATTGAAAACGGCCAAAGGCAGATTGGGCTAGCTCGTAAGTTCCAGACGAAGTGGAGAGGACCGTGCGAGGTTGTCGAGAAGCTTTCTCCGGTAAACTTCAGAGTCCGAGACGTGAACCGGCGCTTGATAAGGATACACGCAAATCGCCTCAAGTCGGCACTGGTTCAGTATTCACGAAATGAGGAAAGGGAAAGCGCGGATTTTGATCGGGACAGAAGTGAAGCGGAGCGCGCAGATAGTTCGCAAGAAACGCCCTCTCCTGCATTTGTTCGGCAGGCGCCGGAGGTGATGGCCGGAATGCCACCGGATTTACTTCATGCATTGCTAGAAGAAGAAGAAGCGCGCGAGGTTGCCGCGCAGCTAACGCCAGGAGAGGCTTCTGCCACGAGCCCTCGCGAGTCTCAAAGCAGACAAAGGGTCACAGACTTACTTGGTATGACTCATGAAGGCCGATATCCGCTGCGAAATCGGAAATCTAAGTCGGACTAATGGCGTAAACGAGCGGAGTTGTGAACTGGTTAGAATTGTGTAATGCCGCAGCTCATAACATTGCTATGTGCTTATGTGTTAAGATATCGGAGTTGGTAGTTAAACCTTTCTGTCATTAAGTAACACCTTCACAGGAGAGCATGCGGAGCGCATGCAGAACCTGCCCTACTTCCTTTCGTTATCTATAGTTTTGTCTGTGCCGTGATCGTGTTAGAAGTGGGAGCTCCTTTGTAACTGTGGTAAATTTATTTCGTCCAGTTTGGACTAGAAAGGAGAGGCTTGGGTGCTCAGTTTCATGTTTATCTGTAAAAGAAGATCAGTGCTGCCCCTGGAGACGCCAGTTATGACAGCTGAGGCATATGGTGTTGTGCAGTGGTTTTGAGTGCAGCGAAAAGTGTTTTGTCGGACGCACTGTGCAAGGCGATTCAGAAAGCGAAGGGGAGCTGCATGGACTCAAATGTTCGGAGAACATTCTTCTGGAGGGTGAGCGAGTGTGACGTTCCTTGTGTATGCTACGAGGGTCCGCGTTCGACGGCGCGGCGTAGACGGAGCCCCCAGTGGCGGCGAAAGCACTCAAGGGAAAACAATTCAGCTGGAAGAGAGGAGATCGGCGACAGCCGGTCTCGTTTTGGAAGCAGCCAGCACACAAGTTTCTACTGTATATGGCTGCAAGCAACTTGACTGCGATTGCTTTCGGGCCTGCCGCCATGGACCGCACGGAAATGACCCAGGTGACAGCGGCATCATCAATTACCGAGCTATACTCGTTGAGAGTGAACGACCAAAACTAAGGGGTTTAAGCACAACCGGATCCCCTTTCCATAGTGTCGGCACGTGTCGAACGCCGCCGCCGCCGCCGCGGGGAGACGGGCGTTATCTTCCCCAATTGCCGTGGCCGTTCCAAGGGGGCCTCGTTTCGGCGGGCCTGGCCCGGTGGCAAGACGGCGGGCATCATCAATCAACCCTCCCGAGCACATCCCAGGACAAGGGACCACTTTCCCGGCCTTTTAGTGACCTCGCGTTCCGGCCTTGAGGGGCGAGTGTCATTTGATGGAGAACGGAGGCCGGTGACCCGCGGGAACCGTCAGCGGGCCAGAGCACGCCTTACCACAGCCGACGCTATGCGCTACCTCGACGACCACCTTCTTTCCCTCGGACTCAACACGTGAGGGGGGCGAGACCAGAAGTGCGGTGGTGTGTTTGTGCGCCCAAGTGAAAGCCCTAGGCCCACCCCTCCGGCGTGGGCGTCCTCACCCATGGGAGTGTGGGGATAAGAGGATATAAAAATCGACGAGGAGTACGGAAGTAAAACGCTCAGGACGACATCGTTCGCCAAGGGGGCCTTCAGCACCGAAGCCCGACGGCGTGCAGCTTCTGCCAGCAACCGTTCGAGCTCAACTCCGGAGCCCCTCCATCGTCTCCATGAAGTCGTCGGCACGTAAGCTCGGACGCCCCAGCCTCTGATGTATAATCATAATGATGTGTAATTATTGAATATATATGTTTGTTTAAACTGAGCCATACGGTGTCTCTTTGTATCTCCGTCCCGTGTGGACCTGCGCATTATGGGGGGGGGGGTCGTCACAATGCACAGTGCGAGAGCGTGTAGCAGTTTAACACGAGGTTTGATCGGCTGCTGCTGTTTTGGAAGCTGGGGTCGTGCAGGGGTATGGTGACCTGGTGTTTTGTGGCGTAAGCATGGTTAGATTTTTCTTTTCGGCACTATCTCCATACAACAACAAAAAAAACTGTGATCAGCTGCTGCCTTAGCATAGTGCTCTCGAGGAGTGGCCAGCGACGCTAATCTACTCGCGCCGCCGCAGGTTCGAAACACAGTAGCGGCAATAATTATTTTATTTCTGCAGCCTCAAAGTCAGGGTCGCCACAAGATTTTTGTTTGACCGCGTGAAGTAGTGTTTCCGCGATAAAAACAAAGGTTGAAATTATTTCCCGGTTCTTTCCTTGGTTTAAGTGACTGTCTGCTTTTTTTTCGTTTGTATGTAATAACGAGCCCCTCATATCCCTATCCATGTCTCCTCAATGTCCAAAAGCCTATACCACTTGGCGTGCACCTTCAGTTTGACCTAACATGGCATCACCATATTGACCTCACCCCAGCGTCTGCTAACCACTCACTTGGTCTTCTTAAACGTAACCTCGGACACGCCGCTATACACGTTAAAATTTTAACTGGCTTATATAGGTCTGATACGCCATAAAATCGAATATGCTGCGGTCATTTGGGACCCTGAGCAAGCCTACATTATTAATAACATCTATTCTTCGTAGAACCATGCTGTTCGCTTCATATTTTCAGACTACTCACCCTTCACAAGTGTTACAGCATTAAAAAAACGTGCCGAACTGGAAGATTTGTCACATCGCCGTAAACTTGCTCGTTTAACACTTTTCCATAAGCTTTATCACCACCCCTTCCTCCGAAGTGATTTGCTTCAGTCACCTCATGCCATCTTTCCACGCCGTGATCATTCTTTCAAAGTTAAACGCGTGAACTGTCATTCATCGTATTACGCCAATTCATTCATTCCAGGTACTATCACTGAATGGAATAGTTTACCATCAGTCATCGCCACAGAAACTGACATCATAAAATTTCAAGTTTCTTCGCTGTGACGGAAATGTGTAAAATTTGCTGTTTTTGTTTGTTCATTTTTCTATTTTGTACTATGCCTTATGTTTTAATGTTCCTTTTTGTTGTTGTATTGCACATTTTACTGATATGTATCACGTTTATTAATGACTGTGCCCCCCCTCTATGTAATGTCCTCTCCTGGAAGGCATTTAGGGGTAACGTGAATAAATAAATATATATAAATGTCTCCTCAATGTCCAAAAGCCGTATACCACTTACGATTTCTTTTTTCAGTTTTCGGACGCCCTATACTGGCATGTCGAGTGCAGCAGTCCCCATAACACAACGCCGGATTCTTCCAGCTCCCAGATGGCCGTGCTTATCAGAGGCCGCGTTGTCCTTATCGAGGTCTTGTCCCCAGAAGCTGCATGATGTGGCTGCGTCATGCGGCACGGGACGCGCCTTTATTCCGAACGCATGCGCCAAGAATTGCAGCACTGGCGCTGGAGATTCTACGTGCTACCACGCCGGCGCGAAGGAAACGGAGATTTCACTCTTGGCTCGGCGGCCAGGGAATTAAGGCACCGTCATGGGACGTGATCTGCGCTGCTTTTCCAGAAAACCATGTACCAACACGCCCAACTTGCCGTATTAACCGCGTGTCCAGTTCATGCTGGCCTCGCGTCGACCGCATTGCGCGTTTCCGAGACCGAAGCAGGGAGTGGACAGTATACTTTGGGGGGGGGGGGGGGGGGGGGGGGGGGGGGGATCGTAGAGTTACTCAGTATCAACCCAGAGGGGAAGCTGACGCCACCGCCTATACGAGTTTCTTAAAGAGTACTTAGTTGACAGTGGGCCTTACAGGAATTTCTTAACACTGTCTACAGACTGTTCATAGACTTCTGTCTATAGTCTATAGACTCTTTATAGACAAACCCTAGAGAATGGTCTATGGACAGTGCAAACCTTATAGACAGGAGTAGTAGTAGTAAGTGGTTTATTAAAATAATTATAATAATAATGAAAGAAAAGATTTTTGCTAGCCCCGGCATCTGCCATCGACACGGAAACAGCTGAACCGGGGCAGCGGAAATGGAGGATAGCAGGCAGAATGGAGAAATCAAATGAAAGAGGTGAGGGGACAGGAAGAGAGGAAGGGGGGGGGGAGGTAATATACACAAAAACTATTTACACACTAATAGACAATCTATAGATTTATGGCCATACACATTTAGTAGACTTTTGTCTATAGAAAGTCTATAGACTATGAATAGACAACAATAAATATTTATAGGAAGGCAATAGAGGCTATAAGAAGTCTTATGGGAGGTTATTTACCTAATTTTAGCTTATTTTTGCTTATTTAGACTATTTTAGTGAGCTTCCTTATTTAGCTTGGCTAGTGGGGGGCCGGAGACGTAGTTTCTCTCTCTGAATCGGCGGCTGTTCCGCTAATCTATCCTCTGCGCGCAGATGAAATTATTTCAATAGTGTGTTTTAGCTTCTTTAACGCAAGTGTAAGACCGGTATGGAAACTTTCACAGTCTTTATTCAGGGTTTCCCAGGAGTAGATGTTTAATGTACTGTTGAATCCGCAGTTCTCACCCTACATTAACCAGGCCAAATACGAAACCTCGTCTTCCCGGCATTCCTGCGCATCTCCACGATGGATGAAAAGCAACGCTTCCAGCTTTCCCTGTAGGTATAGTGTTGTGAAATTCATGGTGGAGATAGTGCTAGGAAACGCTTGCCGAAGTGTTCTGTGTGGTCATGTTTATAAATTGCAGTATATGGGCCGTGTCCCTCTTGTGCTCTTAAAGCGGGAAATCCTGTCACTCCGGATGTTTCTTATTACTGCGACACGGTTAATTAAGCACTCTCCCAGCAAGGGCGGACGCGTGAGATAACACAGAGAACCGCTATGCTGAGCAGTTAATTCCGTTTGACGACAGATAATGACTTACTACCGCGAAGGTTTGCAGTAATCTTTTTTTTTTCGGACTCTCTGTTCAATAAAGAACATATCCCCAGCTTAGCGACACGGCAGAACACCGCTGCGTCGCTCCGCTACTGAAGAGTTCAGAAGCGTGTTTAGACGTGTCAAACGTGCCTCGCTCCTAATGTTGTTGTTGTTGACCTCTGTTGGAGTGGCACATACCCACAGTGGGGGATTGGCCAGGGTGCCTTGTATACAGCCAAACAGTTGTCAAACATTAGGTAGTCGAGGTTGAATTTTATGCTTAATCAAGTTGTGAGTTGTAACTATGAAAGGAGTCTACCTGACGCAATTATTAAATTACGCGGATAATCACAAGCCGGTTTTAGGACATATCCCCTGGCGCTTGTCCCAAAAGAAGAGGAGAATGGGGATAGAATGTTAATGTTATTCCACTTTTCGCAATGGAATCCACTTCTTCGTCTTCGTACTGCAGTGGTGGTTTAGTGGCTTGATCATCCGCCTGATGCTAAAGCCACTAAGCCCTGATCCTGGTCTTCAGAGCTGCCGGACACCCGCTAGTATTACAATCGGTAGAAGCTTAGGTTTTCTCTGGCCTGGTGCTCTAATCGTTAGCGTTAAATGCCTTGCAGGATGGGTCTTTGATCCATTACGCTGCCCTTGCCCTTACGCCATTGAAATTCATAATCTTCTTCGTAATCGTCTTCGCGGAAAGCTGGAAGTTCTTATACTGTTTTGTGTGGAGGGCCACTACAGCCGGTGCCTCCGAATTAAGTGGGTTCGGATCCCACCGGCGGCATGTGGTTGTTTTTTCTGCTTTTATTAATTTCCCATTAGTAAAAACTACAAAAAAATCCCCTATGCTCCTTGGTTTCAGTGACTGTTGAATAATGTATGCAACAGTTCAATATTTTTATTTTTTTCCCTGCTAAGATGCTCTACATTTGTCTGCGGTTCTCGCCCAACCCTCCCTTACAAACCCTTCGCAGTGGCTTTGGCGTTTGGCTGCAGATCTCAAGGTTGTGGGTTCGATCCCGGCCGCGACTGATGTATTTCAATGGAGGTGAAATACAAAATCTAAATTTATCCGGACCCCTCCAAAGCGGCGTCCTCATATCCCCTGTGTCGCTTTGGGACGTTAGAAGCCCACAATTCACAATTCGCCTATTTTATATGAAATAGTTTTGTGCGACTGTGCTCGACTCAAGAATTCTGCGTCGTAAAAATATGCGGCGAACTCAGGATTGGCGCGAATATCTGTGCTGGCGTGGGAGAGTGTTAGCAGAAGAAAGTAACAGCCGAACACGATTTCTCTGGGAATTTTTAGAACTCCTGAGCGTCTTTCTTGAGAGTCCACAACACCGGATGCTAAAAGCACTACGGTGATTGGCACTGTGTGCGCCTGCGTTACCGTCGGCCTTACGCGAAATCCCACTAAGTAATGTTCAAAGCCTGCCATTTATCAGGCCACGTAATGCCTCATGGAAATCGTAAAAGTGTTGACCATGTTCTGACAATTCAAAATTGGCGCGCATATAGCAGCAACTTATTTGATCGCCGTCTTCCTTACGTTTGTGCGAAAATATCTTACACATTATAAGAAGCATTCAACATAAACAAAATTTTATTATATAGCAAAATTATTTAACATATTACTGCCTTAGGATAACCTTCTTGTATTTTTTTTAAAAATGTAGCCGACTTGCGACTTGTTCGTGAAACGAAGCTGGTAGCCAAGCGTGGTACACGTGGTGCGCGATTCAATCATGCCGGTTAGTTTTTAATGAGGCATTGTCCGGTTTTTAAATAGAATACGTAGTTTAAACACCTTACGCAATGGGCTCAACGGTGGAAGAAGAAAGAAGGAGAGCAGCAGAAGAACTGTAAGCGTCTCGAAACTTGTGTAACGCTTGCAAACGCCATTGGAGGCGTGTTTTTGCTCAGCGTTTAACTGTCTCGTGTCCTTGTGCGCGCGCTAATTCATGTGCCCACCTGAATCATACGGACGAAATGTTTAGGTGTTGTCTGTCGTAGACTTTCGCGAAGGTCGATATTGATAGGCGGCTGAGACGTTTACTGCGATGTTATTGCTATGCTCTCTACGGAGGCCACCCTTACAGTATCCCCGACATGCTAGTGGCAAAATATTTGCACTTTTTACTTTCCTAAAGCTAGTAAAGACGTGCGCCTGCATGTAGTACGTGCAGCCTGCCGATCAATTTGGCACAGGCTCGAACGCGCTAGTTGCCTGTGTGCTGCTGCCCTGCTGCGCTGTGGTGCCACCTATCGGAAATATTGGTAGTATGTTCGCCGACTCGCAGCCGCCTCTCCGGTCCGGTCGTGGCCGACCTCCGCGCCAAGATTTAAAAAGCTGTACCAGTGAATGTCCGTGTGGCACTCTCCCAGCCTCTCTTGGCTTCTTGATTCGCCCTGCATACGTAACCGTACTGCGCTTAGTCATCATCATCATCAGCCTGACTATGCCCACTGCAGGGCAAAAGCCTCTCTCATACCTTTCCAATTAACCCTGCCCCTCTCTGTGTGCGTGCGTGCGTGCCTACGAGAGAGAGAGCTCTGAATTCATTTCAGCCGCCTCTGTGACTTTAATCTTCCCTGGTGACGCAGAGCGCAAGGATGTTTCGTACCTCCGCATCTGAATGAGGAAGTGCGAAGTGTTGTGCTGAAATAATATTATCGTAACAACATTTGCATTCTTATATTTGTCACAATATTCAAAAGAGGAAAAATTGTAAAAGTTGGAAGTCATTGCGGTTCAGTACGTGATGTGCATTTTGTGTGACAGCCACAGGTGCACCTTAAAGAGAGGTTAGTTGCGGCATTCATTTAAAAATCTATTTCCACTTTGAGCACTAAGGTATGCTTTTGTTGTTCAGCTTATTATCTGTGCAAAACCTCCACGACATCATAGGTGGTATTGTCACTTGGTGACAAGCAAAGCTTCTTAGCTGTTTGATTGCAGCTCTTGTCCCTTGGTAATAATAAGCGATCTCTTCTTTAATATGCCAGCCCATGCGTTGGTATAAGCTTTGCTGTAGAGAACTTATTTAACAGAAGCCCAAAAAATGTCTTCCTGAGAGGTGATTTTCTACCACTATGTGTCATAATCCTTAATGTTTCATAATTTCGAAGGAAAGTTACCTGCATACTATTCTACAGGAGATCTAATGTGGCATAAATTGTTGCATGATGCAATAAAGCAAACACAGTAGAGCATGAAAGCAGAGCTGACCTTATATGGAGAATTTATTGGCCGATATGTCCCGGTTCTCTGAAGCAGTGGTGTTTGCTTATTGGCTTCTGATCTGATTACTAATTTTCCTTTATAGAATGCCTAAAGTCGAGGTTCATGACATGCTCTGTATGCTTTCTCAAAAATTGCAGGAGTGACTGCGCAGCCCGATTTCTCAAAATCTCCGAGCCAAATTGTCGGCAACGATGCACAAAGCGAAGCGACTACCTTTCATGGCAGGACTACTTCATGTCTTCAGCTTACCTGGCAGCAATGCGCAGCAAAGACCCTAATACACAGGTATATGCACACCTGGTCGTGACATATTATTACCTGCACTGCCCATGCGTTTCAAATGCCGTTTGCCTACCACAGTGGCTTAGTGGTTTTGCCATCCGGCTGCTGATCCAAAGGTCACGGGAATGAATCCAGGCCACAGTGACCACATTTTGATGGAGGTGAAATGCAAAAATACCCGTGTGCTGGGTGATGTTAGCACACTTTAATTCGCTGTTAATGGCGCCTATTACAACCATTCAATTTGAACAATGGTTCGAAATGGCCTATTCCGAGCAATCCGGGCTGCTTCTGGACATGTAGCATCATTCAGTATGTTGCAGAAGGACTGTGCTCCAGTTTCAGAGCTGTTTTTTTCGTCAGATGCATGAGGGAATATTATTAACCTCGCACGAAACCTGTCAACACAGAGTGATTGCTCAAGCATGGTGCCTAAGGTGGCATATTTTTGCACTAACCCTGCTCAACAGCAACAGTGTCCTCATGATCACAGCATCGATGCTTGACTCCGTAGGTGGCATTCATTCCTATGATTACTCCCCCCAGCCCAGACAGCTGCTCATTGGTAATTTTCGTTTTTGTGCCATTGCCGAGAAGATTCACTACTTTGTGCCACCAGCAGTGTAGCGGACAGTTGTCTGCAATGCGGCCCGGGTCCACCCTTCCACTACACTGCGGAGTAGCCCAAAGCGGTGCTCACGAGCAATTTTTTTTTTTTTTTACTGACCAGAAAGTTTAGCATGAAGAGGTCTCTAGCTGAATGCTCATTTTTGGCATAGTAAAGTACAGAACTTATATTCTAGATTTTTTATTCTCTTATTTTCTGACAGGATATGTTTAATATTTTCGTGACTTTTCGGCGAGTCTTTCAGATTTTGCCAATCAAAGATTTTTCTTTCGCAACCATCATATATTGTTTTGTTTTGTTTTCTTTGTATCATTCAAAAAATAATTTCTTTAGCAATGCTATGATGTTCTGCAATAAAGAAAACTTTTTAAAGTAGCAGGTTTTTCCATTTCAATAGAACCAGTCATACCATGCTGCCTGTCGCAGCTGCCCACGCGTAAACACACAGCCTTTCAAGTCCATGTTCGCTATCTCTGCACCCTCCCACCCCTGAATTCCTTTCTGCTGAGCTGGAGTATTTCTTTATCACAGTATTGTTGGTCAACTGGCTAATCCTCCTTCACAGCCACCCTAGCACCCTTTCCACATCACACCCTCCATCTCCTCACACAGGTTTCCTCCTGAAAGTGAAACCCTATCTAAACCCCCGCCAATAATGAACATTTTCCTGAACACAACTTTATTCAACGTTTGATGCTGAACTTCTGCAGAGAATGGGGGAGTTTTGTTAGAAACATGAGAAGAAATAAATGAAAAAGACCTGCAAGTTGTGATTCCGTACAGTGAATTAATGCCTCATGCAGTTGCATGTATCTGACAACAAAAGATTGAAGGTGAATTCACCTCCACTCATTTTGATATGCCTGTATGTTGCAGGATTAACAGGGCAAGGATCAGCAGTAAGGGTAGTACACATTACCATCAGTGAAAATGTTAAACTAACTAGTAGCAAACTAATCTGCCTAGGCTGTTGTACTGTTGGAACATATGCTTTAGGAATGCTCTGTAAAAAAACGTAGTTGGTTTTGTGTCATATTTTTGTTTTGCGCATGAAATAATAATAATAATAATGCCTTTATTTTCCATCCCAAGGATGTGGGAGGCAGAGAGAAAAAGCTAGATTTCCAGCTTGACGGGCACTCGCCTCTCCCGATACAAATACATAACTTTTCGAAAAAAAGGCATACAGACAAGCGTTTCAACATAGACAAAAAGAAATATAATGCATAAAAAGGACAATTTTTACACAATTGCACAAACCATAACAAACAAAATGATGTGCATATTATCATGTCACACATCAAACAAAAGATGGTGCCCGCATGCGTATAGGTGAAACAAAATGACGCAAATCTTTTGGCCGAATACATTGAAGATTGAAATTGTAATTTTGGCACAAGTTTAAGAAATATGGAAGAGTGTTTCTAAGCATATGTTGTCCGTAACCAGTTCTGAATGAGTGTATGTGCCAAATATCGGTGTTTCTGGTTGCATACTTGATATTTCTTTCTGCAGTGAAGCCAGTTGTGCCATGAACGAGGTATTGTTTTTGAGCTCAGTAATGTATTTTAAGCGGTATGCATACAGATCATGAATTCGCATTATGTTGTCTTTAATAAAGAGTGGTTCAGATGGATGATCATATGCTACATTGTATATTATTCTGAGCATTCTTTTCTGCTAAATGTATAATTTTCGTAGGTTCGTGAGGGATGTTTGACCCCATACCAAATGACAGTAATTTAGATGGGAACAGAACAATGAATTATGAAGTAGCATTTTCACTTTTTTGGGGAGGATGTGCTTATGAGTGTAAATCAATCCAATGACTCGCGACAATTTTGATGCTACGTAATTCGTATGATCAACCCATGTCATTTTCTCGTTGAAAAGTACACCTAGTACTTTAAAGGAATTCACTATCTCTATTTTAAAATGATTAAGAGTGATATCATCATTAATACCAGCATCCTTGTTTTTTGAACGGTAAATAATGGCCTTTGTTTTGGAAGTGTTAAATTTTAGAGCGTTATATTTTGTCCACTTTTCAAGCTGCCCAAGTGCTGTATTTGCTTTCAAGACCATGCTCATGGTGGATGTGGCTGAAAAGAATAAACTGGTATCATCAGGATAAATGACCATTTTTGTTTCTCTGTCTATCTGTGTAATGTCGTAGACCTATATCGATCCCAGCCGCGGCGGTCGAATTTCGACGGAGGCAAAATTCTAGAGGCCCGTGTGCTGTGCGATGTCAGTGCACGTAAAAGAACCCCAGGTGGTCGAAATTCCCGGAGCCCTTCACTACGGCGTCTCTCATAGCCTGAGTTGCATTGGGACGTTAAACCCCCATAAACTCGTTGACGTATATATTAAAAAGGAACAGGCCCAAAATGCTGCCCTGCGGCACACTGGAAAAGAGAGCTTTAACATTAGATCGATGACCGTTTATTTCAACATACTGCTGCCGACTCCCGAGGTAGCTGCTCAAAAGCATCAATGACGTTCCTCGAAAGCCATATACTTGAAGCTTTTTTAAAAGTAATGCGTGGTTCAAATGATCAAAAGCCTTGGAAAAATCTATGTATATTCCTAAAGCTAAATTCCTGTCATCAAGAGATTTTAGAATGTATTCTTCTTGTTCTAATAGAGCTAGTTCGGTCGACCGGTGTTTCCGAAATCCGAATTGTGAAGGTGTCAGTATATCATGTTTATTACAGAATTTATTCATCCGGGTCAAAATTACTTTCCCGAGCCCTTTCGAGTAAACAGGCAGTATTGACAAAGGCCTGTAGTTTGCAAAGTCATTCTTGTCGCCTTTCTTATAAACAACTGTTACCCTTGCAATCTGCATTTGCTGTGGAAAGACACTATTTTCCAGACAAAGGTTGAATATATGGGGAGGCATGGTGCTATTACATCAATGACATATTTCTCACGTTTTATCTTAATGCTGTCTTTATCACAGCTCCCAGAATTATTTAATGCAAGAAATATAGTCTCCTCTTCAGACTCAGTTACAGGACTTAGGAAACATGACTGATCTACGGTACAGTTTATGTAGTCCAGAGCCATCACATCATAATCATTTCCCTGGAGGTCAACAAAAAAAATCATTAAACGCATCAGCCAACTTGCTGTCCGACAATTCTTCTTTGTTCAGAATAATTTTTGTAACTAGGTTTGATAGGGAGGGGGGATTAATCACACTTTTTAACTTTTTCTGTGTCACGCCATTCCTAGAGGTGGAGTTAAAAAAGAAATTGCAATAATACTCATTTCTAGCAGTTCTGATATCTTTCGTTAGTTTGTTACGAAGGCATTTGTATGTTTTAAAACGATCAGAATCACGAGTTTTCAAGAACTTCTTGTACATTCTATCCTTGATGTTGTTCTTTATGACGAAGTAGTTCTTATTCTATGAAAAGACTCAGAATGCAAACAGGATTGAGCCACAGAGAGCACAAAAAGTTGCATAAGGTGGTTTACTGAGATGTGTTTGACAGAGATTTTAAATACCATTTTGGGAATAGGCATTCAAGCCCATTTTTCTTGTTGGCTCTTTCTTTTTTATGAGGAGCTTTTGCTGACGGCACCTCAGTGCACTGGAGAATAGTAGCGCAATCTTAGACTGCTGGGAACTGCAGTGAGCTTTTGAAATGTAAACGCATTTTCCAGGCTTTTGCCCTGCATAGGGCTATGTTCTGTTTGATTCACTGTTTCTTTGCGATGTTACAGAGTTATAGAATATATAGAATACCAAACGGTGATTGGCTGCAGTAGCTCAGTGGCTCAGACTATGCTTTAGTCAGATTATTTGCAGATTTGTGCGGTTTTTGAAAAGATTTTGTGCATAGAAGATCGTGCTTCCGTACAGGCGACTCTCGAGGCACTTGATGGCTGGTGCCAGGAATGCGGGATGAAAATAAACAGAGAAAAAACTGTCCTACTATGTGTCAGGAGAAAAACATGCCAGCATATTCACATGTTACCTTGGCAATAGTGCGATTCTGGAAGTTGGCAATTACAAATACGTAGGATTAACTCCTACATACAATCTGTCAGTTTCAGTTCACATTTCAGATATTTCTGCTTACTTCTCAAAAGTTAGTTTCACAAAAGGAAGGTTAAAAAATTGCTCCTGTTGGTACAAAGCTTTTAGCTAATACAGCAAAGCCTTGTTGATAAGTTTTTTTTTTTTCATTCTAAGGAGGCAAAATGCAAAAACGGCCGTGTGTTGTGCAGTGTCAGCGCACATTAAGGAACTGAAGATGGTCTGAGTTAATCTAGAGCCTTGCACTGCAGCATCCCTCATAGCCAATATATTGCTTTGAGACATTGAACATTACATACAAATACGGACTTGTATCGGAGCTGTGGTGGATATGACTTTGGGGAATTACTAGTTATGGCTGCAGAAAGGCACCAAGGTGAGCTAGATGGTTCGTGGTTGAAAGCAGAAAACAGCACAGAGGAATGGATGATGAAAACAAAAAGACGCTGACAAACAACTAAAAGGGTTTTTTTTTTTTTTTTTGAGCACAACAAGTAAATTAAATAAGTAAATACATCTAGCTGTCAGTCAATGCCCATGTTTTTCTTTCTTTCATCCATGTCTCTGTGCTTTTTTTCACCGTCCTAGTGATGGCTGTCTGGAAGAATCATTAATCTACTAAACTGCTGCTTCTGCATCCAAGAGGTTTACTGCTATCTTTTGGTATTGCAACTGTGTTCAGTGCTGTATGTGCTGTACATGCATTGTAACATGGACAATGTGCTCACACTCAGGCATTCATACCATATGACAGTGTTAATTTTTTCTTTAAAGACTTTTGAACATGTTTTATTTTTGCCTTGGCAGTTGAACTTGCCATTAATGGTGTACTTTTTTAGTGCTAATGGTGTGAACAAAAGAGATATTTGAAAGATATGCATTGAAGAGGAGCAAACACAGATCAGTTAGGGACAATCATGGCATTTTCCAGAACACACTGTGTTGGAGGCTACAACTCATATGCGGCTTTTCATTTGTAGGCTTACTGTTTTCCCTGTTTTAATGCGTAACTTAAATGCTATGCAGGTTGGCTGTGTGATCGTCAATGAAGAGAATAGGATTGTTGGCGCAGGCTACAATGGAATGCCCAATGGACTCAGCGATGACGAGATGCCTTGGGGAAAGTCAAGCGACTCGCCAGTGGAGACTAAATATCTGTACGGTGAGTTGTGCTGGCACTTGGCCTCCTGTAGTTTCTCTGACTGCTTTCAATTGATTCTTGACAGTTTATTATTTATAGTATCGTCTTGAAGTTATTTCCTTGCCAACAATGCCCTGAGGAGTTTTTTCACTGAAAGAATGCTACACTTTTGTTGTACAAACTGTATAGAATCCACTTCCTATTTCCTTGGAAATCATGTACTCATTATGACATCTCGAACTCAAATTCTTTTCCTTCTCTCATTCTTCTTTGTGTGATGCGTCTTGAAGCAGGGTGCAGCACAGAGGGTGTTTATGCTGCTGTTGAGCATCTGTGCTGCACACCTCGCGATTCCTGCCAACAGCAATCAGTACTCCTGCCGCCTGTTGCAAATAACCACAATTAGACTTCTTTAGGCACAGTTCAGAGTAGTTTCAATCAGTGGAAGCAGTTAGTCTACCTGGTGTGCTTTGCGTGTTCAGGAAAACAAAAATGAGCTGCCTGAAATGGGTATGT
This sequence comes from Amblyomma americanum, assembly GCF_052857255.1. Classification (NCBI taxonomy): domain Eukaryota; kingdom Metazoa; phylum Arthropoda; class Arachnida; order Ixodida; family Ixodidae; genus Amblyomma; species Amblyomma americanum. Next base: position 113,219,069 of record NC_135502.1, on the reverse strand, counting down.
AGCAACACTTTCTGCTCTAGGGGGTCAAGCTTGATCAGGTTGGTAATTGTAATGCTCGTTTTTGTATGAAGTAGCTACTTGAAAAGTGTACCTTCACAATAATGGGCAGCTGGACTAGTCAGTAAGCTATTGTCGTGAATGATATCACGTAGCATACTAGGGAGAGGCAGGGCTAACGGATAGCTATAACGGATAACGGATTTAAAAATACGCTTTGTCTGCCTTTTTGTCGTATTTGAACTCCATAGAGGACGCCTATGGTTTTTCCACCGAGTTTGAGGCGAACGGTACATTTCCCTTTATAGACGCCTTGGTAAAACGCGATAGTGCCAAACTATTGTTCAGCATTTTTAGGAAACCCACCAGCACGGGGTGTTATTTCAACTTTAGATCTGTCCACCCAGCCTCACATAAGAAATCGGTTGCTGCCACCTTATTAAAAAAGAGCCAACGCATTTGCAGTTCTGAAGACGGGGCAAATGACTTTGACATAGTGCGGCAAGAACTTTCACGCAATGACTACCCGACATCTTTCATGGCATTGGTCGAAAAACAGCTGTGTCGACCAGAACGTGAAACTGCTGTGCCTTCCCCCTTGAAATGTGCCGCTGTTCCCTACACACCTGGAATCAGTGAGGCTTTGGCACGCAAGAAAACTGTGACGTGCTTTGGTCGACGTAAAGGACGTTCTTCCAAAAGAAAAATATCCCGGCGTGGTCTACAGCATTCCCTGCTCCAACTGCGACTGCGTATACATTGGCGATACTGGTAACTTCGAAAGGCGTCTAAAAGATTATAAAAACAACGTTAACAACAGAAAAGTAGATTCCAGTGCGATTGCCGAGCACTCCACATAGAAACAGCACATTATTGACTGGGGCAAATGCATGCGTTCTTGTGACAGAAAAGAAGAAATTCCCTCACCTTCACCTGTACTCTTTGACGATACAAACGACCTGTCACACCTTGAACCGAAACTGCGGAAATCTGATAACTGCTTACGCACTCTCCATGTGCCCCCTTTTCAAGCATACATAAGCTCGCGCACCCGCTTCTAGTTTTTGCTGTAAACACGGCTCCCGTACTGTGGGAGCCGAAACGTCTTGTGTATTTTTTCTATGTTGTGGTCGGCGTCTGCAATGTCATGTTTTAAGAAATTACCTTGGGTCCCTCCCCCCAAAAATTCCTGGCTACGTGCCTGGCTGGAGTGCAGAAGCAGTCACCGCTGCGGTGGTTTCCCTGCAGTGCCTAGATGCAAAAGGGCAAACCAGTAAAAAAAAAATTGGCAGTGGCTTAGCTCAGCTATGCCAGGATATATGTAGCAAAAGCTAAGGCATAGCTTGGTTAGGCTTGGTTAATCTTGATTGCAAGTCCAGGTTAGTCTGGTTCTCTGGCTAGTTGTCACACGGTTGGTCACGTGGTGCGGTGCGACCACGGTGGGAATGCGAGCACGGCGAAACTGTTAGTTCGTGGCCAACAAAGCTTTGGCTACAAAAATTTCCCAACGCTGATAGCGTTAAGATCCCTCCCGCACGAGTACTTTTTCTCTTTCATGGATTCATAGATCATGGTTAGTCTTCGTACCACTACTGGCACAGTGGTTTAGGAGCTGAACAATGCGCCACTGCCCATTCACGTGGCTGTATCAAACACAGCCACCGCAAGTGCTTGCGAGACCCAGGTGCTCTTCCCAAGCCGCTGTACTCATTTTTGCACAGATAGTTCGTCGGGAGGCTATCATATGTCTCGACCAACGAGCTGACACGCTTTGCCATGGTGAAAAGGTGGCAAATAAATTGAATTTGAATTAATTTCATTGCCACCTGAGCCACCAGCTTTTTCCTGACAGGGAACGATGCAAAAAAAATACAATAACTTGCGGGCTGATGCGGATGATGAGCCGTAGCTAAGGAGACACAGTCACATTACAATCCCATCTATTCATCGTCGATACCATTCATGCAGGCTGCTTCGGCATTCCTTCCGAGTTCCTTGTCCTTGGCGTATCCAAATTTTGTGAAAGATAGTGCGCGAGTACTGCAGGTAACAGGGGAAGAGCTATGTTGTGGAGAGGTTGCGAACATCTTCCTTCGATGCCCCCTCCCTCCAATTCCCCTGACGAGTGCCTGGCAGTGTCGTGTGCTGTTGCGCTTTCGGATAGTGCAGCATAGTCGGTATGGGTGCTCACTTGCAGCTGCATGGGGGTGGCCCTTTCTGCTTTGAAGTGCTGGATGCTTGGTGTTGATCCCCACGGCTCCCTGCTGAATCGCTGGGCACTTAAAGGGTCATGGCTTTCTTGGGCGTTCCTTTGCTTAGTGTGCCGGAATTGTTTTATGGCTTTCATTCCTGCTTCCTTGCTGTTTCTAGCATTTTACCTTCCCCTTCAATGCCTAGCTGTGACATTTGTGTGCCGTTCCTACATGTTTGTTTTCTTCACAACATGGACATGGCTGCTGAGAACGCTTGCGGGCTGCCGTATTTCAAGCTCTTTCTTGGTGGCTTTATTACGGAGATAAGATATAAACGGAAGGAAAAGATGTTGCCGGCCTCGGTAATTGCTCTCATCTTAAGTGCCTGAGCTGCTGGCTGGAAAAGTAAAAAGATAAAAATGCATGCACAAACAAAACTGAGACACCGAAAGACCACAGGACAAGTGCCTTTTTTACAACCGGTTTATTTGGAAGGGAATGAACTCTTAAATGCAAAAAGATACCAAAAGCAGCGATAAAAAACATAGTTAACATATCAAGCTTAAAAAAGAAGACAAGGAAGAAAAACTAAACCCTGTGAGAATAGCCTGTTTCCCTCTTAGCGAGAGCGAAGGCTTGCTCATGTAGTTTCCACACGAGGCTATGTGGAATGCTTCCATCACCTCTCTGGTTCTTTGTTGTGGATGACGATACAAGACCTGTGCAGTCTCAAAGAGATGACTGCAACTGTTGCATTCTCAGAGATGTTCACTCACCCCTGACAAAGAATCATTTTTGTGCTTTCTGAGGTGAATGTTCACACACTGCCCGGTTTGCCCTATGTATGTTAATCCACAGAGGAACGGAGTTTTGTACAGCACACTATTTTCACTTAGCACAAATTTCACTCTGTGCTTCACTTTGCAGCAATGGGAACTACTGTCAACACTTTCTGCCTTTCTTTGCACAAGAGGACAAAGTCTTCCTAATCTCTGGGGGCCAGATAGGGCTACTCCAACATCATGTCTTTTTGCAACATGTCTTAAGGGGAGATGCGCGTCGAAAAAGCTAGTTTCCCGAGTAATTTTTCAGTTTTGAGTTTTTGCCTGTAAAATTATCTTTGGACATTCAGCTACAACTTCCCATAAGATCAAGGCAAAATTCGATCGCGAAATTAGTGAAAAGTCTATTTTATTCAACCACGGTGGCTCGAGAAAGTGCTGTTTTTCGTGCAAATCGTCAACTTTCGAGCGCCTGCATCTCAAAAACAGCGCGTTGCCCGCCATTGTCGTTTGGTGGGAGAGGTTGAGTAAGCCTTTTTCTCGTAGACAGCGCCTCTTGCAGTTTCGTATCTGGCCGAAAATAATAAGAAAAACACGTTTTTCTCGCATGCTCCAGCGGCTCTACTGATTACGTGGTGCTCTAGCGAGGCCGCCATTGGCCCAGACTGCTGCGATGCTGTGGCGAAGCCTACCTCCTTCCTTTCTTGCTCTCGCTTTGTACGGCTAGTACGGCGTCTCGATCGAGCTCTGCAGCCTTTTAGCATTTGTTCATTCGCGATGGACAACTCGCAAAAGCGCGATTTCCGAGCTCGAAGCTCTCGGACGAACAACCCGTACCGAGGATGCCGTCGCAAACCTCACCAGAAAACGGCAACGGCAAAGCAGTCACCCGACGCCAGCTAGTCCTAGCCAGGCCAACGGGCACTCGGATGAGATCGACGCCTCGGAGGTGAAGATTGGACTCTTCAAGGAAGATAAAGCAGCATGCGGTCGACATTCTGCGAGTGCTGCGATATGCGAAATTAGCGCGCTTACGGTGCTCGTAAGCGGTGCTACTTGCCCTACGTGTCGTACCTGTACCCTTGCGGTACGCGAACCGGTGGAAAAGCGAAAGGGGCTTTCAGCTTTTCTTGAGCTGCACTGTGAAAATAGTGAGTGCCCAGCATCGGTGCTTTCTGCTGTGCACACCTCGAGCCGCGTAGTGCCCAGTGAATTTGCGGATGGCGCCAGCGAAAATCGGGACTATCAGAGAGGAAGCTCTCGCTACAGCTTCGCCGTCAACGTAAAACTGGTGGTGGCTGCGCGCGCGATTGGCGTCGGGCACGAGCAGCTGTCGCAATTTTGTGCTAATCATGGCCTGCCAAACCCATTTGCAGTGTTTGCCTAATATTTCCTTATTTTGCAATAAAGTTTCATGTGCTTTAGTGAAGTTTCTGAAAAATACAGATGTTTGAAACTTTCAAATGCAGTTTTCTCCATTTGTAGTTTTCAGCATATTTACGTGTTGTGCAACAAATTTCAAGTACTTTAAATAGTCAAATTTGGATGAAATTTTGCACACAGCCTCTTCAAAGTGTGTAAAATGTTGCTATTTATCTGATTATAAAATATCTCTTAACATTTTTTGAAAAAAATTCAGAATGTTGACACATGGTGCCCAAAATATACACTTTGGTGTTCCTGAATTGTTTTTACAATTATGGGCTAAAATGAATAAATTTGAAGCAGATTTCAACATACTACATTACCAAACCATCACAATGAGCTATTGCAAGCTGCTCTAAACATATATTTCATTATCAAAAAAGTTGCACAAAATGCCCTATATTGTGCTTGTGTGGACCCTTTTACATAAAAACTAATAAATGTATGCTGAAACTAAATACATATTTGGAATCAGCATTTAAAACTCTATCAGTGGCCAGAGTTTCATCACCTTAGGTTCAATATTAAAGAAAAAGTGTTTTCAAGGAGCATCTCCCCTTAACCCATGAGATAAGCGGTGAATGTAAGGAATGACAGCACGCCTGCATTTTCATCATGAACAGCATCCAACTATCGCAACTTTCCATTCTGTTGAAAAGTAAAAGGGACAGGGAGAGGATAGTGATGTGAAGTACAGCGAGGAGTGATAGCAAGCAAGGACAGAAGAGCAGTTTACACTCACAGACACTTCCTGGTGACTAAAACTGCTAAGTTTTTCCTTGCAACCTTCGGCCTAAGAGCTAGCACTAAAAAATGAAGACATACACGTCAGTTATTCCCACGATGATGCGACATAAAGAGAAAGGTAGCAGCTTCCTCATAGTGCCTTAGGGCGCGGGGGTTGGAGGGGGCGAATTCTGTGATTAGTAAAGCAATGCATTTACATACAACCGGCTGGGTCTGGAGAACGAAGCAGGAAGAGCGAGAACACTACAACAGACTGTAAGATGAGTTGTATCGAGGTTAGCCTCCCCCGTACCACTGCTCTATCACAGTGTCTTCTTGACAGTGCAATGGTGTAAGGGTGAGCATCCAAAAACAAGGAAAAAATCTCGCCATTGTTGTCAGCAGACCAGATGCATTGTGAATTTTCTTTTGCACTATAATCCGTTTCATGCATAGCAGGCAACACTGCGGAGGCCGAGGAAATAGCGTGTCTGCGAAACCATATTACTCCACTGCATGTCATTTGTTCTTCTCGAAGCCTCAATGGGTGTTTATATGAAAACAAAGCGTTATGAAATGACATGGCAGCACTGAAAATTATTGTCAATTCTGTGTGATGCTCAGTGTTCGGGCCCTGTGGGTACAATTTTTGCCTAGGGTGGATTACTTTTTAAGCACGGTTGGAGTAAAATCGATTCGCTCTACCAGCCGCGTACCATACCGCCACATTTTATTCTTATTTCTCGAAGTCTTGTTGAGTCGCAGGACGAAAATATGGCAAGAGGTAAAAGAAAGTGTAGGAGGTTACAATTCACGGTACTTCAGATATGCTGCAACGAAATATGTCTATGGTCACTGTGGTCGTATGGCGAACAACTTTTTGAGCACAGACTTACCCTGCGCGAACAGGCACACTAACTTTGGCAGCGTTGCCTGCTATGTATGAAAAGGAGCATAGGTACAATGCAAGTGCAGACAGAATCCTACGAGCGCTAATAAAGCGCATCTCAAAGAACATAGACCATAATTTGCTACCTTGTGAGTGATGTTTGCTCTCAATTGGGCCAGTAGTTTGCGCACCGGAATTTTTTAAAATCCAGCACATAAATACAGAAGCCTGTGTAGTTGCCATACCAAGGAAGCCTGCAGCATGTCAGGGTTTGTGATAAAGCAGAAGTTAAACTAGTAGCATGAACACACATGCAGCAAGAGAGGAGAATAAGGAATAGAATGGTTTATTCAGAGTCCTACACCTGCTCTTCTTAATTGGAGCATCATACAGCAGTGTTTGTTATAGGCAAGCAGTGTTTAGCACTTAAGATGGAAGGTTATATGTTAACAGCCCTTCATAAAATAGGGAAACAAACATAAGTCCTAGCAATATATGAGAGTGTTCAGTGTCTGTTTGCCCCATGCAGTGTGCCATGCTGAGATGAATGCCATTTTCAACCGCAATTGCTTCGAGCTGCGTGGCTGCACTCTGTACACAACACATTTCCCCTGCAACGAATGCGCCAAGATGGTCGTCCAGTCAGGCATTCGTCAAGTGGTCTTCCTCAACAACAAGCACCCTGACGAGCCCATCTACGCAGCATCAAGGCTCATCCTCACCAAGGCTGGCGTGACGTTCAGGTTAGGCAGGGCACTGCTCTCTTATTTATCCCCGAGTTTTCTTGAAAGCACAGTCATCCTTAATATGTACTACTACAGTCTTTACTTTGGTGAACAGCTACACGATGAAGCTGCTGTGGTGCAGGGTGTTTTTTTTTTTTTGCAGGTGCATCACTTCAGATACGTATACTCCTACGTTCTCTTGCTTGACGTGATATCTATTTATAATACAGGGCGAACACTTGCTCAGAAGCAGAAGGCCATAGCCAGCGAGATTTCTGCCACTCTGTTTGTGACTAGGGTATTTGCTATGCTTTTTGCTGCATCTCTTGTCATGATCCTAACGCACTTTAGAATGTGAGTGGATGCTGGCCTACTCTATATTCTTGAAGGACCAAATGCATCATGAGAGCCCCACTGTTGTTGTTCTGGTCACACTGGAAGTGGCCTAGTATTTACCCGTGGTGGCGACTGTCAGTTCTTATCATATACACTTAAACCTGCAGACACTGCTACCTATAGTGATTGCACTGCTAAAGTCAAGCAGGTGTACCACATCCTTTGTAGAACCCAAAGTCTGCTGGGCATTTACATTTGATTGATTACTCCTCTCATACAGTCAGCAAAACAATTGAATATCTGCTGTGAGTGAAAATGTCTGTACTTCTAGGAATGTTTACTTTCTCTAGAAGGTGGACATTTTAACCATCAGATAGATTCATGTCGCACTCACAGTTTGGGCTGTTTGCTCTAAGTAATCGCATCTTTGTGGACAGTGTTAGTTTTCTTATGTTATTGTTTTTTCTGCTCAAAAGTAAAGATGTGGAAATATTCAGAAATTTCAAATACCGAATCAAGTAGTCTATGCTCAAAATTATTCGAAACGAATCGAATATGCTCTCAAGTTTTCAAATGCTTTTCGAATAATTGGTGTAAAATTCGAATATGACCTACTGTATTTTTCTTCTGTGACTATTCCAAAAAAGGGACCATACACTTCGCGTATCATGCTGCCAAAGAAGCGCATGCACAGAGGAACATTTAAGAGAGTGAGGGGTGGGGTAGGTGAGGTGCTGATCTTGGTTTCGGGGGGGGGGGGAATTAGTGTTTGGTCATGAATAAATCACTCACTGCCGCTGCACGAATCTTCCTGTGGCGGCATCATATGTTCCTCGCCTTCATGCATTTTTCTGGCTTAAAAGTGTTGTTTCCGGTAAAAATCGCATATATTTGCTATCAAGTAAGCCTACCCTGTCAGTCTAGTGTGACTTAGTATTCTCATTTAGTGTCCCTTTAAGAAGGTCTGCACACAAGCACAATCATGTGGTGCTTGTGCACAGAGCAGGTAGAAGATAACAATAATGCTGTTCTTTGCACCCAACAAGCTCTCAAAGCTTTGCAGAATGCCCAACGCTGAGGTGACTCAGCAACGAAAATATGGCAGAAAGCACAAATGGGCTTTCATTGTTTGTGAAAGGCGTCATTTATCAGATTTTTCTAACCTGTGGAAAGATGCATCTCATAAAAACTTGAAGATGCATGAAGGAAAGGCTAAGAGTAAATGCTAACAATGTAAAAAGGCATGTGAAGGAAAAATCTACATTGATTTTCCTGCTAGCCACTGCCTGCCAGTGTTGGTCTGCCCTGATGCACTGAACTGCACCCCAGGCCTTTAGGGCAATGTTATTGTCAGGAAAAGCAAAGAATCTGTCATGCACAAAATTGTAAAATCTGAACGGATCACTAGACGGGTGGATTGCATGCCTTCTCTGACAAAAAAAGCTAGCTTTTTGCGCACATCGGGATGATTCCTCTGTCTTTGACACCATATGTATTCCTGGGAGTTGCTCATAACAGTGATGTTGGAAGCTCATTTTCTTTACTCCATTCTTCATCCTATTTTTGTGCTGTAGTCATTTTCTTTCTTTTTTTCTATATCCTAGGGTTCTTTTTGTAGATTATTCAAACCCATTATAGTTGGCAGTACAAGCAGACAAGTAATCTATCTTTATTTCACATGTAGATTATTTGCTTTAAGTAAGCGCTCACATCTCAGTTTTCTTTTTCAGGCGACACATACCTGAGACAAAGAAGATTGTTATTGACTTTGAGCAGCTAGCTGCCTTCAAGATCTGACTGTGGTACTTTGTTATCATCTGCAACATCATTAGATATTATTCATAGTAAAAGCATCTGCCAGAAATCCTCTTTGTGTTGGGTTGTTGACATTCTTTCTTTATTAAAGGACCACTGACCAGGGGTCTGGGCATTTTATACAAATAATCCCAGTGCATAGATGAGGCACTGAAGATAACCTCTGCAAAATACTAGAGCCATGCACGCCCCGAAAAGCAGTAAAAATTCAAATCGAAGCCTGTTCGCTCTTTCCTTCGAGAAGCCAACTTCCTCATCCTCTATGCTGGTTCAAGTTGACATCATCTTCAAAACTTTCGCGAAAGCCATTCCACTTTTGCGTCGTTCTGACTGATGGGCGAAGGGTGGGTGTAGCCGGTTCGTGGCGTCGTCTGTTCGTTGCACGCACGCTTTCCGTAGCCCCCCCAAAAAGCGAGGTAATTAGTTAACAGTGCCAGTTCATGTATGCTTCAGCTTGTTCTTTGCATGTGCCATGTCGTGTGTCATCGAGCCTTTCCCTTGCTCGCACAGCCGACCACTCCACACACACACTGCTTCTCGCTCGTCCATCTTGTACTGCCACTGTCTTAGTTTTTCTCGGCTCCATTGAAAGACAACAGAAACTTAGGAGCAGAGAAAGGGCACAAATACATAGAACGCATAAACACGCACGGAGAAGTGCAAACGCAAACACTCATTTCCAAGAAATGCCAAACGGTTCCCCGGTCCGCACTTCACCGTGCGTTTCGAACAAAAGCGACACCTGCCTCTGCAGTTGCAAAACGGTGGGGAGGCCTCACAAAATATATATATATATATATGTATATATACATGCATGAAAGGAAGGCTCCCTAACTGGGGGATTTCACTGAAAAAAAACAACCAAAAAACATTGAGGTATATGAAAAGATGTGCTCGCTAACATGCTGGGGTGGTCGAGCCTATCGCGTCTCTCGATCGTTCAGTGGCCGGGGAAAGTGCAACGACGCTGTTTCATCGTTGGATGTGCATGTAGCGACTGGAGTTGAACCGCGATCCGACACAGATTTCCAGAAAATTGTGCCCGTTGTCGTGTCTGGCTCCAATGCATTGGCCTTCCAGACAATGGTCAAGAATGTGGTGGCTTGCGGAACACTTCACTCCGGATGACTAAGTCCACGGTCCAAGACTATTTCAGGCAATGAATGGCCGGGGCTGAAGGAGCCTGGAGCGAGGAAGGAGAGCAGATACAAGGAGCAAAACAGCCTCCGCCGCACCTCCCTCCTCACCCCCACGCAACGTACTTCCTAGCAAAAAGCAAGAAAAGAATTCTTTTCAAGGCGGGGCCATGATGTAGACTAGTGATGTACCCCACCAGACGCCACGCCTCCCGCTAACATTCCAGGAGGAAGGGCGAATTTCACTTGACCAGGCACAGCCTACTCTACCATTCGTAAAAGAGAAAAATCTTGGGGAGGGAACGGAAGGAGAGGAGCATGGTGAAGTAGCTTGAATGCGGTTGGTGTAACTATGCTATTAATAAGTCTTTTCAAAAAAAATTTTGCAGCCGCACCTTCCGGGGAGGATGTCTCGCTAGTAAAGAGGTAGGAAATATTTTCGACCAGAGGGTGGTCAGTGGCCCTTTAAGAAAATAGTGTATGCAGAAGTCCACTTGGTAGAAGGAGTTTGGTGAAAAGAAAAGCTTCCCTTCCTTCTCATTTTAGCCGTGTGGCTACGAAAGAAGGGGCACTTGACTCAGCTAGGTGTCTACTTAAATGTTCATTGCATATGATAACTTGGAGGGAGAAGCACAGGACACTTTAAATATTCCTACGAATAAAGTTATTACCACCACCACCACCCTCCACTTATTTCCCTCTCCCTTTCATTCCCTTTTTTATCCCTTCTGTCATGGTGCAGCTGCGGCACTGAAGTGAGGCCATTGCTGGGTCTTTTCTTTGTTCAAAACAAAAAAATATAATGTGGTAGTTTAACTGTTGTCACACCAAAACAACACCGAAGTCTGGTGTCGCGAAATTCGCAGATTGGTCGAGAGTGGTCTCATGACCTTGTGATGTCATCACAACCTGCCCATTGGGTTGTTAGTAACTTAGTTTCTAGGCTGCAATCTAGATAAAGAATTAAAGTAAAAAATAAGCTGCTACTGCAGCTAGCAGTCTGCATATGGCGGTTGATGGGCCGACAATTGCAAAGGAACTGATGCAAATGCATACAGAAGTTGCAATAGAAGCTGTAACAAATGTGAAATCAATGCTATTGCATTCCACTCTTAAGGTGACCTCAGAGTGCACCCCATGCACCTTGCCTTGCTAGAGATCAGTGTTTTTACGCAGGTTTTCGGCTGTCAGCGGCGGTGGCATTCTCTCTCTACTCGTTTTAGCCGGAAATATATTTGTGGGGACCGCCTTCTGTCTGGTCTATTCTCTCCACAACATGTATCGAACAGAATAACCAGACTGTTTGCATGCTTGGTCGTACTAAACAATGGAACTGTCGTGAGCATGTGTTTAAGTCGGCGTACTTTTCTAAGAAAATTATGGGAATGCGCTTCTCTTGAAAAGGCTCGATATTGCCAGCATCACCTGCTCTGCCATTGTCGGTGTTTCTGAGACCCTGATTCAAAGGATTAAAGGCAAAAGAACTGCTAACGACTCTGCCAAAGGTGGTTCCTTATGGACATGGAGCTATGCATAGGGTGAAGAAGGTGGCAAGCAGGTACGATGTGCCTGTCCTTTGTTCTGCTCCACACAAGCCGAGCGGTTTGTGCTCGAGTATCGCGCGAAATAACTCCCAATGCTACAAGAATGCCAGGCCCTATATTTTTTGCCTGCGCCATCTGCACGGTCTATGACATCCCACTGAGGTGCGGAGGAGCCTATATCAGCTAGACAGGCCATTGTATCAAAGATGACATGGGAATAAGAATTGAGATTAGAAAGAGTAGCTGGGTCTATACAAGGTTTTGCAGGGCGTTTTTGTTCTGGCAACACTGCGATTTAGCTCCAGAGCACTTCCTGTTTGAAGAGAAGCATGAAAAGCTGGCGTGTCACCTGCACCAGCGCCTTATCAAACACTGTGCGTTATGCTTCACTTGCGGCACTGGCTTATCAAAACCAGAGAGACACGCATCGTCTGTACTGGTGGAGATCTTTTCAAAAGCTGCGCCATTAACACCGGAAGCGCTTTGCGGCTGCCATCATCAGCACCCATGCTTGTTTAGCAATTACAAACATGAAAACTGCAAAGCGTGTAGTTGCTCGAGGCGTTTCGGACTGAAATAGAAGGTGGCACATGTGTTAGAGGTGCTTTGCTAGTTCACCATAAGAAAGAAGAAAGATCCCTTCTTGGAACCTTCTTGTGACACGATTTTCTTGATAAGAGATTTTTATTTCTATTCTGTCAAGTTTGCGGTTTTTAGTTTATAGGATTTCACTTCTTGCACTTCACAATGCTTTTACCCTGATGCTTTTTTTTTAATCAGTTTTAGTTGAAGCAGAACTTTCTTGCGTTGGTGAAAAAAAAAAAAAGCCAGCTCTTACGCATGTTATCTTATGGCTGGTTGGATGCTTCGCTTCGTGGTGATGGGTCACATGGCGTGACTTCTGGTGTGTATAAATACATGTCCTGTTCGGTTGAAGAAAAAGCTCGCAGTGCTCGTCTGTGTCTCTTCTTTTTTGACTTGGCACCCTTTGAACGAGAGCAGTGCACGGCAATCATGCTCAGAAATACTTTAGGAAGCGTCCTCACAACAAGGTCTATTGCGGTGAGCATTGTGCTCCTTTAATTGTCGTCAAAAATCAAGTTGCAGAATTATCACGAGCCATTCTCTAATAGCACATGTTTGTCATGAGCTTGAGTACTCCCTTAGGTCATGGTCAGGGCAGCCGTGTGACGCTACTCACATCTTAGCTCTGAGTAAGAACTGGGACCCTTCGATTGAGGGAGTTCGCGTGGCCATGTTATAGCGGTAAAAGCACTTATACTCTGTTAAAGCTTTTTGTTTGGCCAGTTGGTCTAGAATTGACTTGTTAATCTACACTGCTTCACTTCGAAGAAATATTTTTCCTCTTGCTGGTTTCCTAACGAGTGCAGCTTGGCTCACAAATAACGCAAGATGAGAGTAAAGGTATGCCCTGAGTGTTCTCTTTATAACATCCATATCACAACCAGTGCGATGGATGTCCTGACCGTTATCTTTAGGAGGAAAGCACCCAAGATTTAGTCTGCTTTTGGAGTGTATGCACTCTCAGAAAAATACCGTGCAGCCTATATTGCTAGGTTACAGATACGACCACTTTATAAGGGTCGTATTCTCAATGCTCACCTGCAGACTTTCTTGCCTTACTATTGCCAATCATGATGGTCTTTTCATGCTTGTCATACAATTGCATGCCGTGACGTGTGACGTCACACCCCACGTCACACGCCTTATACACAGGACCAACCTTTCTCCCGACGCACTCATCGACATACTTAGGAACACACATACAACTCCTGGTACCTCGAATCCCCTGCCCCCCTATGCAGGCACCCCGAATGCCGGTCTCGACGCGGAGGTTACAGACGCAGAAGTCAGAGTGGCCCTCCTCACTCTCCACTCTAACTCCACTCCAGGAGTTGACCGTATCTCCAATAGCATGCTCCGCAATTTAGACGATCAGTCGATTGCCCAACTCACGGGGTACTTAAACACATGCTGGCAGGAGGGGACCCTTCCGCAATCCTGGTGCCACGCCAAAATCTTATTCTTACCCAAGTCCCACAAACCGCTTACACCTGCAAATCTTCGTCCCATCTCACTAACATCATGCCTTGGCAAGCTTTTGGAGCATGTCGCACTCGCCCGACTCACCCAACGCATGACGGAGCAAGACCTCTACCCACACAGCATGGTGGGCTTCCGTCCCCACCTGTCGGCACAGGACGCCATGCTCCAGCTCACACGGGATATTTTGACCCCTCATACCGAGCCACACAAAAGCTGTCCTTGCCTTGGATCTCTCCAAGGCCTTTGATCGCCTAGACCATAAAGCGATCATGGCGGCGCTCTCCCCTTTGAACGTAGGTGAACGTATGTACACCTATATTAAAGCATTCCTTACTAACCGCATGGCCGAAATTCACTTTGGTCCTGACACATCCCGCCCATACACCCTTAGTGGGGTTGGCTCCCCCCAGGGATCTGTCCTCTCCCCTTTTCTCTTCAATGTCATACTCATCCCCCTTGCCCACAAACTACAAACCATCCCTCGCCTTCGGCGTACACTCTATGCTGATATCACTCTGTGGACCACCCATGGCAGTGATGGAGACATAGAGAGTACTCTGCAGTCAGCAGATACCCTCACCGAAACACATGCGCGGAGTATCGGACTCTCATGCTCTCCGGTGAAGTCGGAGCTCCTCATACTCCGCCCCACAAATCGAAACTGCCCCACAGCTGCCATAACCATGACACTGGAAAACCGGTACATTCCGGAGGTACAGACTCTCCGGGTACTGGGCCTCCACACCCAGAACAGCGGGAAAAATACTCTCACCATCCAGAAACTCAAGCAGACGGCAGTGTCGGTATCCCATGTAATCCGCCGAGTTTCTGGACACCACCGGGGCATAAAGGAGCATGACCTATGTCGTCTCATTCATGCCTTCGTCCTCAGCCGCTTTCTCTTCACGCTCTGCTACCTGAAACTCCAGGGCACAGAAATCTCCACCCTGGATGCCATGATCCGAACAGCATTTAAGACAGCACTACACCTACCCCTTAATACCTCAACCAAAAAACTCCTCCAGCTAGGCCTACACAACACGATAGGTGAGCTTATCGACGCCCACCGACAGACACAATACGTACGTCTCGCGAGAACCACCACCGGCAGACACATCCTACACACCCTCGGTATCAGGATACCAGACACGGATCCCGCACAGCTCCAGGTCCCCGACCACATTCACCGCGAACTACTTATTAAACCTCTCCCCAAAAACATGCACCCCACCTACCACAAACGCTCGTGCACGGGTGCTCCACAAACACTATGGCATGGAACCGGATGCCGTTTGGATGGATGCCGCATGCACAGGCGAGGACGCGGTTTTAGCCATCACGAACCCCTCCCTACAACCAATTGCCACCTTTCACGTATCCCCGACTGCCACTTCGGAGGAGGCTGAGGAGGCCGCTTTTGCCCTAGCCATCACGCGCACAGAGGCACGGTATATACTATCGGACTCTAAAACTGTCATAACTAAATTTCGCCCGCGGGAGAGTTCACGTCCCTGCGTTTCGCATACTGAACTCCCTCGCCTCACACCCGCCCCGCCACATGGAGCTCATATGGGTGCCTGCCCGCTCCGGGAATCCCGGAAACGAGGCTGCCAACGCTTTAGCCCGAGGTTTTCTCAACCGGGCACCGGCGGCCTCCGATCTGGGGTTTTCACGGGAGCGCATGCATTCATTCAGTGAACTGACACAGGTCTGCAAAGCCGAGCGTCGACTGTACCCCCCACTCCATCCCTCCCTCGACAATTATCAGCAGACACTTTGGAGGCGGCTCCAAACACGCACCTTACCCTCCCCTTATATATGCTCGCGCTATCACCAAGTCCACACAAAACCCTCCTGTGCCCTCTGCCACCACCCCAAAGCGACTCTTGATCATATAATTTTCCTCTGCCCGGCAGATCCTCGCCCGCAGGGCCTGGAGCACCTTACCACTTGGGAGGCTTGGGAGACCCTACTGCGCTCCGATGACCCGGCCAAGCAAGCCACAGGCTAGGCTGCCAGCGTCATGAGCCTACGGGACATGAACGTTTAAGTGTAGTGGGGCCCAAGGATCTACGCATCCTAAATTCCCCTGTGTCTAATAGTTTCCACCACCACCACTAGCTGGAAACAAGACGAGTGAAATTTTACATTCATTAAAGCTACGAACTGGGCGAGTTGGTATTGATTCATATTTGAACAGCGCAAAAAAACAACGGGACACAACGAAGAAAGGACACCACAAGTGCTGTGGTGTCCTTTCTTCGTTGTGTCCCGTTGTTTTTTTGCGCTGTTCAAATATGAAATTTTACGAGTCAAGGCTAGGTGGCATATGAGCCACCGCCCGATTTGAATGGTTCTGCCTTATCCACCCATCCATTTATCCACCCGAAGCCCTGGAACGCACGCCTATGGAACGCTCACAGGTGGTTCTGGTGGGGCACTATTTGTGGAGTCAGTGGTGCGGCGTTCGCAAGAGAGCGACAGCACGCACCACAGCACTCTAAGCATGGTGTTGCGCGTTCCTTAGTGATTAGGTGTTCGGTGCCTTAGCCAGAGGACGTGGGGCCGAATCCTGGCAGCGACGGCCCCGTTTCGATGCATACGCGAATTTCTTTAAAGAACGCCGTGTGTTCGAAGTTACCGCAGTACCCCCCTATACGATGGCCACGTGTGACTGCATCTGTTCTTACTGCTGGCTGTCAAATTCAGGGAAAGTGCCGAGTAGAATGGCAGTGCAGTCACCGCATTTCGCTTGATGAGCGCGGACAACTAGGGTACTTTAAATATTTAGCTTAAACGCTTGTATTTACCTCGTGTTCGGGAAAGAGGCCATGCTGAGTCCAACACTGCTGCCTACCACGGCAACGCCAGCTTCAAGGAAGCGCCATGTGACACTGTTTAGCCGCCGCGGGGGCTCAGTGGTTATGGCGCTTGGCTGCGTACCCGAAGTACGAATTTCGGTGGAGGCGAAATTCTAGAGGACTGTGTACTATGCGATGTCCGTGCACGCTAAAGAACCCCAGGTGGTCGAAATTTCTGGAGCCCTTCACTGCGGCGTCCCTCATACCTGAGTTGTTTTGGACGTTAAACCCCTTAAACCAAACCAAACAACGTATTCTTTCTTTTTCTTTGACGTTAGGAATGCTGGATGATGGTGGAACTCCGTTGCCGCAGCGTTGTGCTGCCGCAAACCCTTCATGACAGCTTCTGTTCGAATGTCATGCAGTTCGCAAGGTGCTGAGACCTGATGCCGTAGCGCTGGGCTACTAAAAATTTGCTCTGAAGAAAGGAAACGGCGAAGTAATTGTCTCACTCCTCGGTGGAACAACCCGCTTTCAAACCAGCGTCCGTTTGAAAATAGAAGCGCTGGTATATTGCGGTAGCGTTCTGCTAGAATAAGGTGGTGGTTACAACATTATTGGATTATTAGTTGGGGCTGGGGCGAGCCCTGGGTGGCCGCCAGCCGGGGGCGACCTCTTGAGCTCGCGTGATGAAGGCCAGCTGCGTTGTTTTTCTTGAACTGGCAAAGAGCCTGTCCCATTCATCCGTCGAGGGAGCTGGCAAGAGTGTCGTCGGAGCGGGTTTGCTTGCGCATTCTCGTAGTATATGGTCTTGGGTGGCATGCGTCCCGTCACCACAGTGTGGGCATGCAGGGTCATATTCACCGTTCGTGATTAAACATAATCGGGCGGCATCTGTCATTGAAACGTGAAGCACCTGAGCTGCGGCTAGAGGGAATAAAGTGACAGGGATGGGGAAAGAAAGGGGGGAGCGAAAGTAAGAAACGATAGGGGTAGGGGGTAATATACACTATGTACAAATACAGAATATGCTAGCGAAAGAAAACAACGTTTTTCTGGTAAGGTATCCCAAACATCAATTTGCGAGGAGATAAACTGTATTTTACAAATTTGGCACAGGCATCAAAGATGAAATATACCATGGCTCTTTGTAGATGAGGGTGTGGTACTTGAAGAACAAGAACAACGCAGCAACAGGGACTAGAAAGCAGAAGGGACAGGCGATGACTAGAAACTGAAGGCTTATTGAAAAGGAGCACATGAAATAGACCCTCTTTGCAGGAAACTATTGTATCTAATGCGCTGTTGTATCTTGATCATCATGACTGAGGTTATCAGCGTATCAGTGTTATTTGCGCAGCTCAAGCGCGCACTTGGTTGTGAAGAGGGTATATTTTGCGTTACTTTTGAATTAACGTTCAGTAGTTGTTGCAGTTGCTTCAAAAGGGATGATACATACCCACGGTGAGGTATAGACCAGGGTTTGGTGCATATCCAGACAGCGGGAAACTCATCCAGGTTTATCTCAAGGGGCTGATAAATACAAATAGAGAAATCTGTGAACACAAATAACGAATTTTAAGAGATCTTGCATCGAGGAAACAAAGCGGCAATAAATTTTAAAGGAATTGCCATAAATAAATTACTTTGGAGAGAAAAGTAAAAGCAACGAAAAGGTAACCCAAAAATCTCCCTGTTTTGATCACATACCTGTGAAGAAGCTCACAAACCTGCCTAAGGGCAAGCCCTTTGACGGTTGCGCCGCAAGAGAGAAGAACGGAAGAGTAAACGGCGGCCCTAATTGAGCCAGAGGATTTGGCAAAAACTGAATTTCCTGCCGTGCAAACCTTCAGTTGCTAATCAGCACCTGTCCAGTCTTCTTTCTTGTCCCTATTGCTGCGCTGTTTTTCTTTTTCAAGTACGTGCCAACTCGCTCAACTAGCCGTTTTATTGAGGATTTCGTACATGTTGTAGTTGCTCATGAGCTCACACACAGGTAGACATATGTTGATTTTAAGGCAAAAGCCTTTAATGGCTCATACTCACGGTTTTCGTCCGTCCGTCCGTGACACTCTTCAACTTGATAAGAAAAAAAATCTTCGTGCACGATGGGATTTGAACCACCATCCTTCCGTTCCGCAGCTGAGCGTGCCAACGACTACGGTACTTCCTGCCAACGCATATGTAGTTCTCCTTGTCTAGGACGCTGGAGATTGTTGCAGAAAGGCGTCGAATCAGATGGATGCCTTCCAAATGCCCTGTCTCCAGGATTTAAGATTCACAAACGATGGTGTACTTAATTAACATCTTAACCACACGTCAGTAACACAGGCAGCAACACCGCGCTAAAGGCTTTCGCCTCAATGCACTTTAGGTCAACGAAGTGCCCCCTGGATTTTTTTTCCTTTCAGTATTACTCTTTCCAAACCTGGGGGTTGACGGACGCGCGAGCCACAGCCAACGCGACGTGTGAACCCAGTTTGAAGATCAGGAAAAAAAGAGGACCACGAAGCTATGTGGGATGTATTTTAAAAAAAAAGAGCAGTTCTTAAAACTTGGTCATGCTCCCAGCGTCCTGTATTACTCAACTAGTCTATCACAAAAGTAAACGAATTCCAATTTTTGAAATGTTTGCCATCATCAAACAATCCAGGTATCAAAATTTTAGAGCTCATAATTTTTTTCTTCATATTAACTTCTTGTTGAGGTGTGCAGAAAATGTTTAACAACGCACTACTCTTTTCTCGTGGAGGAATTCTGTGCACCAGACCTGAACGTGTGCGGAGCTTCACTGCAGACTTAAGTTGTGTCCGACTGTAGCGAAGCTATAATACGGCGCTTGTGTTTCAAGATAGCAGCACAGAAAGAAGAAAAAAGCGGATGACAGCGCGTGCACACTTTAGAGACATCAAAACAACAGAAACTTGTCCCACTCGCTCAACTGCGTGGCAATGCAGTCACGTCTCCCGAATCCTGAACGCGGAAGAACATTTTCAGCAGCGTTTGAACGAGCGTAGCAGTTAATGAGCAGGTGCTGAAAACTAATTAAGATGAAGCTGGTTACGATATCACTGAACGCATGTCACATACATTAGGAAAACAGCTAGAGTTTTTTACACCACCCTCTGTGCATGCGCGCTTCTTCAGCTCCACTGGTTGAAAACTGCCATTTCCAACTGCGCATGTATGCACATGCGAGGCAGAACCTTCCACTTTAGCTTGGAACTTGTTAGCTTGGGCGGAGTACAGTCCCTAGATAGCTTATCTAGGCGCGTTAGGGAGGAGCGCTCCCTCGCCGCCTTTCTTCTCCGATAAGCGGAACTTCGCTATGCGTCGCGGCCTTTGTGCTCCCGATTACATCCTTAGCAGGAAACAGTCCTTCCCCATGGCGATTTGGGGAGTGGCCTCATCAACACTAGCCACCCTACGCCCCTTCTCAAGCTTCCCTCATTCACTACCAATCACTCCTCCCTAACACCAGCCCGAACAATGAACAAGACACACCAAACAGCACTGGGGACAAAGGACTATCCCCGTTCGTACCTAGCCTCAGCTGCATTGCCATAAAAAGTAGCCGGTTGGCGATGAACCGATTAGGAAAACAGCCATTCTTTCGCCGCGCTTTCCAAATCCAAAGATGGCGGCTGCTATGACGCCGATGCAAACTATGTATATGCATAGTATATTTTTTATGCGAGAACATTACTTGGCTTGTTGAGCAAAAACCCTGCCGACATCATAGAGCCGTGGAGAAACGCGATCCGCGAATGACATCATCACCCCTCCTGAATCAATAGGCCGTCGCAAGGCAGGTCTAGTGGGAGAAACGATAGCTAACTTCCGAGGTGAATGGAAACAAGTCTGGGGGATCCACTTATCCTTCCTGCGATTTTATAGAACACCCTTGCAGCTAGATAACAAACCAGAGTGCCCTAATATGGGGGCGGCAGATGAATTTACTCCAGGTGGCGAAGGGCAGAAACATGGCCCGTAAATGACGTCACCACTCCTGCTGGCCATCATCGTGAAAGGCAAGTCGACTCTCAGGGCGAATGGAAACAGGTTTGGAGGCAGCGTTCCTCCCTGCTGTGGCTATACTGTATCAGCTGGGTAAGAGCACTCAATATGGGGCGGCTGGAACCCTCTGTAGCTTGAACTGGAAGGTGGTCACCGTCTCAACAGACTAACTGTAATGAGCCAATTGTAATAGGCAATCTTATTGTGCATTCGAAAGCTGGAGAACTGACATCGGTGACGAAGGATTAAACCCCAATTATGCAGCCTCTGACTGCATAACGGAATTTTCAGGTAAAAAAAAATTCCCCGGATTTTCAACCCCCTAATTCCAGAAAAAATAAAACCCGAAAACGATGGGTCCTAAGTATAAGTGAAGTAAAAGCATAAGGGAAGTAGTTTCACGGCACATGACAGCACCCAAAGTAATCATAGCCTCGAGCATTAAAATAGCCTCGAATGTAGAAATGAAATAAACAGGACAGGGTTGACAGTTAAAAAGCGAGGACAAATAAAAAAAACAAGCTGGTACTCGCCACCACCCGCGTTACAAAGCAGATGCCAATGGGAATTTATCTCGCGAAAACATCTTTCTCGGTCAGCCAACATGCTATACGTGTATTAAATAAACACACCTGTAGATGCCACCTCTGTGGAAAATCTGAACCCCAACAAGAGAGCGGTTCAACTTTGAGAACATTGCTTAGCGACGCTACACTAAGCACGACAAGAAATTTAATTTCTAAGCTCTCCTATAAGACTACACTAAAACCGAGCTCCAGCTTGGCGTTTAGGGACCTAATCGTAACCTCTACGAGCTACATATGCCACAGAGGCTGATTTTAACGAGCAATAATTAAAACAGGTTACTGCGTGTTGACAATGCTTTCAGGAGATTAAGACTCGAGTATGTAGATTTCAGTAGCACCTAACCTGCTACTACATCAGCACATGTCAGTACCATAGAGTGGCAGCATCTCTGCTAGGCGCTTGCAAACATAAATTATCACTTGCATGTAACTAAGTTGCCCTCACCCATATATGTTGCCAGTGCTATGCAGAATAAAACAGTGTCAAAATATGGCCAAACCTTTGCCGCCCTTCAGAGCTTCGTGGCTAGTGGGAAAAAGGCCCGTGAAGACGTTTTTCGTTGTAGCTCTTTCGTCCTGTCGCCATGCGCACAGCAGCTACGCGCCCAGTATATAGTGCGTCGCCCATTAGGTAATACTGCGGTGCTCAGATCGGAAAGGCTCACGGAACGAGCATCGCAAAACCCTTTCATTGTCTAATAAAGCTTCCTTTCGAGCGCAATCGCACACGAGGCAAAAGTAGACATAGAAAATTGTTTGTTTATTAAAACTGCCATATGTACACTGGAACAACACACAAAACCCCTGTTGAGACATTCAAGGGCAAGTCGGGTAGCAAAACTTCCAACGCAGTCTTGGACAGCAATACGGCGCCATTCATGCAGAGATCTATAAGCTTATTATGGTAGGAGAAAATGTGAAAACGCATTTTCAGCGCATACAAAAGCGACACATGAAACAAAACCTTACAGCACTTTTGGAACTATGATCATGACATTTTCTTGAGAAATTAACTCCCTAATGTACATAAAAGGATAATCATTACAGAGCTCTCATGTAGAGCATGAAAGGGAGTTCACTACAATGCTATACAAACAGAAGCGGTATGTGCTCTATGCCGAGACATCTACCAGATGTTACTAAAAATCGACGCGACAAGAAAGCGGCAGTGACGGCACCGGCCTGGTAACAAGCAATCAGTGCACGCTGCAGTGATGTTAATGTGCTTACCGCGCAAGCACGTGTTCATCTCAGAAGCTCTTGGTTCTGGTGGCTGCTTTTGGATTCCCCTTCCGGTGAGGACTGAGCACTCATCATGGCCGGTCCCAGCTCCTCAGGCAAATCTGACTGCTGCCAGCACAAGTGCTGCGCATTCTTTCCACAGGCAGCAAGCATCTGGTAGAGTGGAGGCAGCCGCTCCTGGACGCCTCGTCGGATAACAGCTGCGAATCTTCCACGGCGGAAACGGAGTCTTCCGCATCGCCGCTTGACACGGACTCCATGGACGAGCAAAAATCGTCGAATTCCAGACGACGGCGGCACCTGGGCGCAGACATGCTTGACAGGAGGGGCCCCGTTGACTGCGACATCGGAGAGGCTATGAACTCGGAGCCATTCCTGCCCATTGAAGCATCTTGTGAATTCCCAGGAAGTGCAGGGGAAATCACTGACGAGCCTGAACTGGGCGCCCAAGTGATGTTGAGCTGCTCTTCCGGCTTCGGTGTGGATGTCCTCGGAGAACCGGGGCCGTCCACGCCCATCGCCCAGTCGCCATAGAGGCCAGGATCCTCTACGCTACGTTGCTGGCTGACGACAACTTCTTCTTGTACGTCCATCATGTCCACTGCGAATAAAAAGTAAGACTTTACGTCACAAACATGCCCAGCTTATTTTCATACCAAGGGAGCGCGGAGGTCACAGCTCAAGGCAAAGGCGATAAATACCACGTAAATACTTACATAAATAGACCGAAGAATCTTCACGAGCAGCGTAGTCCATCTCACGTGGTAGACAAAACAGCAGCTGGCACGCACTTGCCGCTTACACGAGTTCACAGTACGCAACTGAAGGTGGGGTGTAAGCGCGTGCTTTTTTAATCTCCCTTTTCACCCCGACCCATCCCCTCAATCAAATTCCTCCAATCTCCTTGCAAGGCTCCGACCACGTGGTCGCCTCCTCTCCCACTTCTACGTTCTCCTGCTGTGAGTGAACCGTAGCCCCTTTGTGGTGACCCGTTTACGGAAGGCAGTTAACGGACAGCGCCAAAAACCGCTTTCACTACCCCATATGCATCTTGTTGGATTTGGACCTGTGCTGCGCTCGTGTCGCTTGCCTTGCTTCTGCGGACGCAACTGCAGGTTTAACAGTTGTTTGCGTACACAAATGTGCGTCTAGCCCATTGGCGCTGCGATTTTAATGGAGTTTTTTTTTTAATTTATGGCTAAGATACGACTTCAGCCGACGAACGCGTCAAAACGTTTTACTGTCCGTTGCTATGGGCGCTACTACGGCGTTCACCTTTCGCAAGCAAAGCATCTGCTTGTTCGTACTTTCTTCTATATTGTCCGGTTCTAAGGCAACCTGATACAAGGGTGCTTCACGCCCAACCCTTTAGGGTGCTTCGATGTATCCCACCGCCATGCAGGGTGGAGACACCGCTTTCGTGGCCGCCATCTTAGGACAAAGGCAGTCGGCCGGTATTCTTGTTCAGCATGCTTTTGCGTTAGCAGGCTCAGGTGTAGAAAGTATTTGCGCGTACACTCGCAACTCTAAGCACAAGTTTTATGCTAACTCTTCACGTTCTGTTTCATATATGCCAGAATTTTCTGATGCGGTATATCTCATCAATAGCTTAGAATAACGTAAATGACGAATTTCTTAACACATACTGCATTGAGTATGGGCGTGCTGGCACAAATATCTGGAAGGATTATTCCAAGCACCAGGAACTGCGGTACGTGTCGGGTGAGGTGGGTCGACAATGCGATAAAGGAATTTGAAAAACATTTTTTTTCTCTTTTTGTATGTTAATTTCGGCATATGCATAAGTCCTAATCCTCATCGCCTCCGCATCTCTAGTCCGGCCGTGGTCTGACGAACTAAACACTATCGCAATGTTTTCTGTAAAGCGCGGTTAAGAAGAACTTCAAGCTTCTTTGCCATCTTAGTCGTTCAAGGTAATGGCACTTAAACACACGCGGTCTTAATTGTTTTTTTTTCATTTCTCTTATTTGTGTCACAAGAGCAATTCCACACAACTAAACAAAAAGCTCCGAATCTATCTGAGTTAGTTTTTTTTTTCAATACAGAACTCTGTAAAAACAAACTGGTCAAAATATTAAAACACACGCGGTCTTAATTGTTTTTTTTTTCATTTCTCTTATTTGTGTCACAAGAGCAATTCCACACAACTAAACAAAAAGCTCCGAATCTATCTGAGTTAGTTTTTTTTTTCAATACAGAACTCTGTAAAAACAAACTGGTCAAAATATTATGAAGCAGTACTGTAGCTTTAAGGAATTACTTTATTTGACTCACACACCTACAAATGCTAGCACACCATGTACAGCCAACTTAAACGTTCAGTTTATGACGCTGCTGAAACTCTCTCCAGTCTGATACAACTCAAGAACTAAGCCGCATATGCCCCTGAAAGGAGGCCGTTTCTTCCTCTCGACCGATTTTCCCCATTGAAGAATCCATTTGGATATTTCAATGCATGAAATCCCAGGGGGGTGGCAGACGAATGGAGAATGACCAACGCTTAGTTCGACTAAACACGGTGTCCTTGGCCCGCACCTGCAGCTCATTCTTGAGTCATATCTGAGTAACAAAGAAGTGTGGATTGTGAACACTGGAACAAATCTCAGGGGTGAAGTTTTTTCACCTGATAAGAAATAAAGCACCTTTATCTGGAATTTCAATATAGCTAGGCCAAAGGGAAAACCTGTCAGAGCATGCCTTGTATTCAGTAGCATTTTCAGCAATGGGCATTGTATTCTTATCTTCAGGTTTCCAGAGCCATCCTTTACATTTTATTTTTTTCTTTGCCCTTGTCCCTAACAAATTTTCACCCCCCTCCCAATGGTGAATCAGCATGCTGTTCAGGATCTCCTTTTGTTCCCAGCTTTCTTATCAGTGCCCAGACCCAATGTGGAGGTCATTGAAATATGTTTGGAGGGGAAGGGCGGGCTCCCACTTCTGTTCCAATTGGACATCTGATGTCTCCTCTCACGTGACAGGCCTAAGGAGAAACTTTTTTGTCCACGCTCAAATCATTCTCACACGCAGTGTCGCCAGATTGTTCTACTGCATTTTTTTTAACTGCTTTTTAGACGGTTTGGCGTTGAGGCTAATTTTTGGGCTTCACGCTTCCAGAAAATCTAATTGGTAAAAGAAAAGTGTTTCAAGAAGTGCACTACGTTTGGTTAGCTGTTGATGCATCTTTGTTTTGCTTGCTCTCTTTACATCCATGCATGACAACTATAAAAATGGGAGACGCTTAAGCTCCGCCTTAAGAGTGAAACGCGATAGCGTTCTCTCTTTGTCGAACAGCCGCTGATTTAGATGGGAGATCAGCATTCAGGGAAGACTCAGAAGATACGCGCGCCATCTGGCGGGCCAGCGCCGTGCATGGCGAGGGGGGGGGGGGGTTCAGTGGGTGCCTAAAGGATGGCGCTGCGACTGCACGCCAAGCACGGAGGAATTACACTGGAAACGCGTGGTACCCGCTTAATTCCGGCATCTGTAACTTACATGCTCATAATTACTCATTGAAAACTAAACACTTTGACAGATCTGCCTGCCTGGTTGGGTTTGAATACTTATAATAAACTCTGCACATCGTTTTCGCACCCATGCTCTGAACACAAGAGGGGAGACCGCAAGGTGCGAAGCGGCAATTGCCCTGTATTTCTGGCCACCTGACGAGGCTGCTCCTCACCCAACGCTGCACCGGCGCTCTTTCTACACTTGTCGATGGTGGTGATGATGGTAGGTTCCAGTGTCAAACTCTGGGCATATCACAGTAACAAACTAAGCGCGTACTTTAGAACCACGTGCGATGTGGTTTAATGGATGATGATGGGTGGGAGCATATTTTTCTTGAAAAAATTTAAGAGCGCAGTCACGTACGATTAGTGATGTTTTAGAAGGATATCAGCTGGCGCCTATGTGATATGCTGAACTTTCTGCTGTGTCAACGGACCTTTTTGGGTTATCTGTGTTTGGAGTTTGGATTGCAAAGGAAAAAAAATGTTGGTATCCTTTCTCAATAGCTGATGTGACAGCAATTTTGTAACCACAACGTTACCTATTTTTAGGCTCTTAACTAATAAAGCAGTTGTAAGTAGCGCTTTGTCCCGTTTCCTTCCTTGTGTTCTGTGCGTGTTCGCGCCTTGTACCAAAGGCGCCTTGGCCTAGTTGCATGGTTGGCTATTTTTGGGCTAAAACTTTTTGTATATTTTGCTCTTGCCACTCCGAGCTATCTGGCAACACTGCGCACGTGCAGAGCGTCCTGGTCAGATGCCGTCCTCCCGCACACACGTGTTCCTCGCAGCGGATACGCGCACCGGGAGCCGCCATGGCGACTCTCTCGAAGCGAGCTCCACAGGCAAGCTTCCGCTTTTCGAACGCAGTAAGCGTCTAAATTGGCCAGTGATTCGCCGCCACTTGTGCAAATGGAGACGCCTGCCCAGATTCCTCCTCGCATTTTCGCCCAGCACCGAACATTCGGGGCCATGTTTCTCTGTTGAATCGGCAATGTGGGAACCCTTCTTGGCCTTTCCAAGACCGCCCTCCTGCGGATCTTGCCTGTGGACCGCACCGATCCTCCAGCCCAGTGAGGACGCCGTGTGTATTCAGATCGAATATTCAACTGAGCAATACCTGCAGCAACACTGGTCGCGGCGCCCGTATATCGTCACTGGAGTCCTGTTCGTCGACGGCTTCCCGGTTGTGTGGGCCACCCTGGCTACTAGGGTCGGCAGCGTTGACAACTCCGCGAAGGGCCTCGGTGGACTAAAGCGGTTAGTGGGCGCAAGCTTTATCATGGCGGCAATTTCAATGTGTTGTGTGTCACGTGGGCCGCCTCGCTCTACTGCAAAGACGTTCGCGGAGGGGCTGCTCTCTGCTGGACGCCTGTCGTGACGCCGGTTTTGTCAGCTGCCTCGCCATTCGTTGTCATTTTCGTCAGGAGCGACTATACATACTGTGCATGAATAAACATACCTGCACTCTTTCATGCCTTGCCTACGCGGTGCTTTTCTTCGAAGCAGCGTATCGCGTGAGCCTTCTACGCGACGCCTACTGCAGTATTTGACTGCACAAGCTGCACCAATGATAATTTTCGCAGTAGCGTCCCGCGCTTGCATCGGTCTCCTAGTGCCATATTTTCACAAAGCATGTCTTGCGGACATGATTCACGCTGTCGCCGCGCCTGTTCGTCCACGACGGGTTGCCTTCGACCACATGATCCCCGCACGCACCGGCCTTCATTTCGAGATATGGTTGTACTTTAGTTGGCTATTGACCGCATTAGGTGCAGCTCTGGCAACGTACTGCGTGGGAGGTGTATTCAGAGATGGTCTACGTGGTGGGGCTTTTTCGGCGGCCCTCCCTGGTGGGAGGATCTAGTTGCGGATCATAGGGCTTTTATTCCAAGCCTTGCGTCGTACACGAACCTCGCGAGCGGAAGCTCGGCTCTGCAGCGTTGCACCCTTCGTTGGCGATTGCAAGTCGGGGTAGGTGTACTGTACTTACGAAGCTGTGCTTGGCAGAGGACCGCTTAATTAACACCTTATAAGGGGTAAGCATTGTGCATGTCGCATATGCATACAAACGATAAATTTACACTCAAATTGAATGACTCTATACATTGTTTCCATGGGCCGCCTGCATTTTTGGGTTCAGAAAAGATGCAGTATTAAGCCTGGCTATTTTCCTAATCCGCTTACCGCCAACTGGTTAGTTTTCTGCGAAATGCAACAGAGGCTACGCAGGAAGGAGAGACGGTCCTTTGTCTTCGTGCAGTTGGTGTTCTAGGTAGGGGTCAATGGGAGAAGCTTGAGAGAGGGTGCGGGGTCGCTAATACTGAGGAGGCCATTCGTAATGCCAAGGGGAGTAAGTACCTTTTTCACAATGAAGTACAGGTTACGCCGGGAAGGAACGGAAACTGGCTTTACCTATGTGCAGTGTTGATCGTTGGTCGGCTCCCGAGCTTTCACCTCTCCGCACCCCTAGTACGAGCAATGCACAACCGCCCCGTCCATGGCATGGGGACATCTGCCCAACCCTTTCCCTCCTACTTTCCTCAGCATTACCACATGACGTCACAGGCGCAACTAAGTGAATGACATCATTTTCAAGCTGTTTTGACTGCTGGTTTTGTAGAAAAAGTACACTGTGGTACCATTGGTTTCGTAAAGTAGCCTCACCTCAGTCTTTCGGACGTATTAGACGGCTTGTATTAGAGAAGGCTTGAACACTGAGCCGTTTTTCAATCGTTTTTCTAGCCAGGATGGGCGGGGACATGTTTTGACCCTCCCCTTGCCGATGCCTGCTAAACTTAAGTGTTGCCAATTCAGGGTTTTCGTGGAAACCACGCCATTTTGGTCCCCAACTAATATTTCGCAGTGAGCTGCTTTTGTACGGGAGCGTACAGGTGCTTCTACCTTTGTATGCCGAGGGATGAGGGGTGGAAGGAAGAGGGTCTGATCACTGGTTGGTTGCCACCATTTTTTCACATCGCATGGTGCTGTGCACCTGATAGGGAGAGCACCGTACCCCATACCCTTTGCAAGCTCCCTTAGCTGCAGCAGCCTTTTCCAATTCACGCCCCTCTAACAAAAGCATTGAGGGACGGGGAGGCGTAATGGGTGCGAGGGTGCGAATTCCCTCTCTGCCCTGCACTCAGATTTTCTTATTTTTTCTTCGGGTAACATGGTCCTCTATACTATGCTCAATCCCATTTGTGCTTTTTGTACCCTCCTCCTCCAGCCCTGGCTACTTTGCTAATACAATAGCACGTGTTGGGGAGCAAAATGGCGGCCAAAAATTGCTGCCCACTATGTCTAACGGCCGTTTTTATATCCAGAAGAATTGCTGTTTTAGATATGCCGGACCCGCCGCGGTGGCTCAGTGGTTAGGGCGCTCGACTACTGATCCGGAGTTCCCGGGTTCGAACCCGACCGCGGCGGCTGCGTTTTTATGGAGGAAAAACGCTAAGGCGCCCGTGTGCTGTGCGATGTCAGTGCACGTTAAAGATCCCCAGGTGGTCGAAATTATTCCGGAGCCCTCCACTACGGAACCTATTATCCTTTCTTCTTTCACTCCCTCCTTTATCCCTTCCCTTACGGGGGAGCTGCCAGGCTGAGCGGACGCTGAGCGGACGTGTTCCGCATGAGCTCCCGCCTTGAGACCGTTTTTCGGTGGAACGCGCTGTGCCTTGGTCTTGCTTTTTGTGGAATCGTCTGCAGGAAGTTGCCCTGTACCTGTGGACGCCATATTTTGGCAAGTGTTCCCCCTTTTAGGGGTTTTCTTCACGATTTGTACTCGACCACGGTGCGGCAAAATTAGGCCTAATCTATAGGCCGAGCCGACGCCTACGGCGCCGGGCTCCAGGGCCGTGCCTTGTGGTAGTGGGCCTTTGCGAGGCTAAAGATGATGGAGTACTCCGTTGAGGGAGAATCTATAACGCCCGAAGAATTCGAGGCGGGAGAATGGGCCTGGGTTTTGAAGGCGCAAGATCGCTTCAAGAAGACTGTGTACGGGGACCACACCGAGAGTAGGCCTACCGAGAAACAGGCGGGCAGCGACGGGCGCCAGACGCACGGAGCAGCCCAAGTCAAGCGGGGGAAAGCGCCGGTGTGGAAGAAACGGGGACCGTTTCTTCAGATGCCAGCCAAGGATTTCAAGGTTGTGTGCCGGCCCAAGAATTGGGACTTGAGCATAGTGACGCCGAGGGAGCTCGGATGTGCCCTGAGAGCGGCAGCGAAGCTGACGAACGCGACTGCGGTGGAAGAAGACCTTGTGCGGGTCAATGAGAGAAACAACACGATGACGGTGAGCACGCCGTGTATGAATCGTAGTTGGGCATATGCGAATGTCAAGACGCTCCAGCTGGGCGGTCGTGACCTTGCGGTTTCGGCGTACGTGGCGGCGCCGGAGAATTCTGTGCGGGGAGTAATTTACAATGCGTACAACGGATGCCCACTGGCAGAAATTCGCGCAGGATTCTTGAAGAGGAATGAAGACATGGAAATTTTGGATGCCAGACCTTTGGGCAAGTCAAAGGCGATTCAGATCACGTTCGCGGGGAAGCGCGTTCCCCGGCAAGTCATCTATTGGAACTGTCTGTACGCTGTGATCCCATATAGAGAGTTAGTCGAGACCTGCTATAACTGCAGACGAGTGGGACATCGGGCGGACGTTTGCTATCGTCCGAAGACTAACTTGTGTCGCCGCTGCGGGAAAGAACATCCTGCACCACCGGAGGGAGAGTCGCTGACCTGCACGCCGGACTGCATCGTGTGTCATGGGGCGCACAGCACGGGAAGTCGGAACTGCAAGTTTCGCCTAGCCCGTCAGCAGCCGACGGGTCTGCAGCAGAGCAACGAGGACAAGAGCCAGACGGGCAAGGAGGAGCGGTGTTCGAGGCCCAGGAAGCGGTCATCTAGCGGTGCGAGAGGCGATAGCAAGAGCAGGGACCGGTCAGCTTCCTTCCCGCCACTGCCCGGACCCGAGCCTGGCAAAGGAGGAGGGCAAGGTTCCGGTCATGGAAGAAGCCCAAGTGCCACGAGGAAAAAGGTGAGCTGGCCCAACTCGGGCTCCCAAAATGAGACTGCTCGAGAGAAGGAGCTACAAAGGCAGGTGCTGCAACAAGCCGAAACTATCAAAAAGATGGAAGCTAGGATAGCAGAGATGGAACGCGCGCTTAAACCCGGCAGAGTAGACAGGGTACAGACGCCGTTGGCCCAAGCCCCACAGCAAGCGGCGCAGGCGAACGCTTCTCGCGTGGACGATAACACAGCTATGGAAGTGGAGGAAGTGGAGAATCGGGGGACGGTCAAAAGGCCACCTCCGGCAGATGAGGGAGCTCGTGCAAAGAGAGTAGCAGAAACTTCGGCGGCGGACACGCCGCAGCCCGTATTTACAGTCACTTGTCTTAAGAGAGACATGCTTACCCTTGCGGAGAGAGCAGGAAAACTGGAAGACAGGATAGGCTGGATCGCCGGGTCGACAGGATAGAAGCTAGACTAGGCAACATTGAGGAGCGTCTTGACGCCTTCACCAATGACATGCGGGGTTTCCAGACCCAGGTAATGGACATGTTTAAACAGCTAAATGCTATGCTAGAGGTTAGATTGCCTCCCGTAATCGGCCAAGAGCCGATGTTAGTGAACCTAGGGCTTCACCATGGCCCCTCGCCAGCAAATTGAGGTTTGGCAGTGGAACTGCAGGGGCTTCCGTCGCAAGCGGGGAAACCTGCAGTTGCACATACAAAATCTGGATAGTAAGCCGGACATTATAGCTTTGCAGGAGGCTAGCGGCTTGGTGAAATTACCGGGATTTAAGACATTTACACCACCAGAGATTGATCGAGGGGGCGTATTGAGCGTCTTCACGGCCGTGTTAGTCCATCGCAACACCACAGTGATTCAGCATACCATAGATAGCAGCAGGGAGGACTACGTCCTGCTGGAGATTTTGCCCAAAAGAAAGGACGATAAGAGTCTATTTGTTCTTAATGTATACTCTTCTCCAAAAGATAAGGGGGTGGGCCTGCCAGACCTTCTGATAAAGACGCAACGGCTAGCGGCTAGGTCTCAACTCATCGTGGTGGGAGATTTCAATGCGCCTCATCCGGAGTGGGGCTACATCCGAGCCAGCCCGAAGGGAAATAAGCTTTGGCAGGTTGCCCAGGACCTGCGATGGACGATCTTAAACAACCCGCTAGATCATACCAGGATAGGCAACAGCGTAAGCATAGACACCTCTCCAGACCTCACATTTGTGAATGGTATCAGGGATGCACAGTGGGTAAACACGGGACAGCCACTGGGAAGTGATCACTATATCCTTTCCACGATATTTAGTGCTGCTAAGCACAAAGACACGGTGAAAGGAACTCGAGTGACGGACTGGGACCGATTTCGGCAATACAGGAATGACATAGTGAACGGGGAAATCGAGGACTTAGGAGCCTGGATTGACACGCTCAAGCAGGCCGTGAAGAAAACCACAGAAGAGGTTCCGACGGAGGAGGAGGGCTTTACGGCTGACTCTAGATTGTTACACATGTGGGAAGCACATGCGAGTCTCCTTCGGAGGTGGAGGAAACAAAGGCATAATGGTGTCCTCCGTAGGAAGATGGCCAAGCTAGAACGAGAAATCGAAGCCTACACATTGGAGTTGCAGTGTCAACAGTGGGGGCAGATTTGTGACCGGATGAATGGGCAATTCGGATGCAAAAAAACATGGCAGTTGTGGAGGCACCTTTTAGACCCGGCCGCAACCAAATCGGCGCAAAAGGGGCAAATGGCTAGGTTAGTGCATCGGTATCAAGGCACGATTGGGGAATTTATACACGAACTCCGAAGTCGTTACATAAACAGAGAGGCGGGCGGTTGCTTGCCGGATTACTCGGGAGAGGAAAACCTTGAATTGGATGCAGACTTTACGGTGGCGGAAGTGGAGTTTGCAATGGGCCAGCTTCGTACCACGTCAGCAGCGGGTCCGGACGGGGTTACTAATAAAATGCTGAGGAACCTGGATTTCAAGTCAGTGGGGGCACTCACGAATTTGATGAATAAATATTGGGCGGCCGGGGAGATTCCGCCAGAGTGGAAACATGCAGGATTACATTTATTCCTAAACCAGGGAAGAAGCTCTGCATTGAGAATCTGCGTCCCATCTCGCTAACGTCGTGCTTGGCCAAATTGATGGAGCATGTGGTCTTGAACAGGCTTCAGGGTTATGTAGAGGACAATGAGTTGATACCTGAAACAATGATTGGCTTCAGGGCTAATTTATCGACGCAGGACGTCATGTTACAGCTCAAAAAAGACGTGGTTGATCCTGGGTACGGCACGGGCACCAAGGCTATCTTGGGGCTCGACCTCACTAAGGCCTTTGACAATGTTACCCATGAGGCAATATTGAGGAACCTATCAGACATAGGACCGGGGGGTAGAACCTTCCGGTACATCAGATCGTTTCTGGAGGCTAGGACTGCGGAGATTGTAGTCGGAGAAATGAAATCGGATCCCTTCCCATTGGGGGGCAGGGGGACACGCAAGGGTCGGTATTATCGCCCTTCCTATTTAATCTCGCCTTGATCAAGATACCACCCAGGCTGCAAGGGATATCGGGACTTAAACATACATTTTATGCGGATGACATAACTCTATGGGTAACAAGAGGCAGTGACGCACAGTTGGAAGAAACTCTACAACAGGCGGTGGATATTGTGGAGGAGCTAGCAGGGGAAGCAGGACTCTCGTGCTCTCAGCCCAAGTCCGAGCTTTTTGTTCTGAGGGATAAACCAAGAGGGATACATGCGGGGCACTATACGCCGCCACCACCTTTAGAGGTGAAAGTGGGGGGAGTACCGGTCGCTGAGGTCCAAACGATCAGGATCCTGGGTATGTATCTGCAGACTAACAGGAAGAATAGCGAGTCCTTGCAAAGGCTTAAAAATACGGTCAATGCTACCGTGCGGCTAATCAGGAGAATCGCCAATCGTAAGAGAGGTGTTAAGAAAAAAGACTTGTGTAAGCTAGTGCAGGCATTTGTGCTCAGTAGAATAGTGTATGCGACGCCTTATTTGAAGTTGGACGCGGCGGAAAAAGGAAAGGTGGAGGCTATGATTAGGCAGGCGTATAAAGCGGCCCTTGGGTTGCCTCAAAATGCGTCTACCGAAAGGCTGCTGGGATTAGGGGTGCACAACACCCTAGAAGAACTACGGGAGGCGCACTTGGTGATGCAGCTCGGTAGGCTTTCAAAAACAAAAGCAGGAAGGGACATATTGGAAAGGATCGGCATTGGAGTTGACGTTCCAGCCGGTGACACGAAAATTCAGATGAGGCGGGAAATGCACAAGGGCTTGTACATAAAACCTTTGCCCAAGAACATGCATCCAATACATCATGAGGACCGCAGGAAGGCAAGAGCCAAAGCTTTACATGCTAAGTACGGGAAGTACAACGGGGCAGTCTATGTAGATGTCGCCGAGTATAAGGACAAGGATGCATTTGCAATTGCGGTGGTGGACGGGCGAGGACGCTTGATCGCCTCTGGATCAGTCAAAACCCGCTCCCCAGAAACTGCAGAGGAAGCGGCGATAGCACTAGCTATGACTAGTAGTAATGCTGACCTGATCTTCAGCGATTCAAAAACAGCCATCCGAAATTTGGCGAGGGGCAGAATATCTGTCACAGCGGCGCGGTTGCTGAATCGGGACACGGAGCGAGGGATTACGGAGACGGAAATTGTCTGGGTACCTGCACACTCTGGGAACCCTGGGAACGAGACGGCTCACACGAATGCTCGAGGTTTCGTCAGCCGAGTAGGTGAGCTGGACGTCCCGGGAAGGTCCACGAGAGATGGGCTGGTATCCTTTCATGACATTACTAATCATTTCAGACTTGAGCGGAGGATTTACCCACCCCCGGACAAGCAACTGGTGAAGGCGCAGGAATGCGTCTGGCGACGATTGCAGACTAGATGTTTCTTCAACCCATACGTATTGAGCAAAATCTACCCGGACATTCAGCCGGAGTGCAAATGGTGTCACGAATTGGCAACCTATGACCACATATTATGGAGCTGTAGCATAGCACCGCCACCGGCGGACATTATGCGTGATCCTTCCCTCGAGCAGTGGGAGGCCGTGTTGGCCAGCTCAGACCCGGTCGTCCAGACCAGGGCCGTGGAGTGGGCCACCCAGGTCGCCGTCAGCCATGGGTTGGTGGCCATCTGACACGGAATCGTCCACACATGCTCTCTGACGAAAATAAAGTTTTTCCATCCATCCCTTACGGCGCGGTTCAGGTGTCCAACGATATATGAGACAGATACTGCGCCATTTCCTTTCCCCAAAAAAACAATTATTATTATTATTATTAGATATGCCGGTTTTTCATGTCATCTCGTAAAGAAAGCTGAGCTAAATACCGAAATTTCGTCCGCAACACTTCCTCGCTTTTCTCTTCTTGATTGTTAAGACGCAATTTTCATCCATATCGAACCTAGCGTTTGCGTTTTACAGGCTCTGATAGTTGTATAGGAATTTTCTGTGAGGATTTGAAATACGCGCCTAATATAACTAATGCGACATGGCTGTATCTGGCATCAGTCTATTTTGTCGCTACTACACTCTGACACCAACCTATTTATTTATTTGTTTATTTATTTATTTATTTATTTCGAATAATTTCCAGGCCCGATGGCATTTCAGAAAGGAGTGGTGAGGTACATTAAAGTTAACAGTGCATGTTATACAATATTATTTTATAAAACGGCAGAAAATACAATTGTCTTGAAGTTGTAGATGTCAGAAATTGCAGCGATGGCGGGAGGAAGGTCGTTTCAGTCTGTGCCGGTTTTGGGAAAATATGAATTATGCCTCCCTTTTCTTCGAATCTACTGCGTCGACCTTAACGACCAGCGGTTGTCTTCCATTCGAAATACGTACCCTGCCCAAACCCATTTCTTCCTCTTGATTCTTAAGTTACTGGCGGGGATGGGACGCGAGGTCTGTCGTCTACGACTATGACATCATTGCCGCGGTCCCGCGGGTGTCACCGTCCCCGTGGCGTCTGTGGTGCAGGGCACGAGCAAGCCGTCGCACTACTACGTCGTGTGGGACGACTCCAGCTTTACGGCGGACGAGCTGGAGAAGCTGAGCTACTAACTCTGCCATACGTACGTACGCCCGCTGCGCGCGCAGCCTGAGCATCCCGGCGCCCGTCTATTACGCTCACCTGGCCGCGTACCGGGCCAAGAGCCACGTGGCAAGCAAAGTGGACGTGTCCTGCTCGAGCAGCGCCTCGTCCGAGGGCACCGCCGACTCGGTCTCTACGAGACAGTACGTGGAGGCCATCAAGGTGCTCGACTCCCTCCAGGCTGCGATGTACTTCGTCTGAGGAGGACCGCTGCCGGATGAGCGATGCACAAGAGATCACTGAGCTGTCGTGACGTCACCGCGCCATACCTAAGCATGTCGTGGTGAATGTGTTGAACGTATCAAAGCGGCTCATGCATGGGTTATGAGAGGTGTTGTTGTGGACGGCTCCGCATTAGTCTTGGAACACCTGAGGGTTCCTTAGCGTGCACTTCCTTTGCATAGCTCACGGGGGTCTTCGCATAGCCACTGTGCCATCACGGCGGATAAGTAATGTGAGCAATGTAGCTTATGTGCATAAGAACCAACGTCTCGACACGACGTCTCATTCGCAAAAAGTTGCGCTATACATTGCCGTTAATTAAGGAACTTGAGTCCCCTTGGCAAACAAAACATGGGAACGCCGGTGAAATTATTTTTTAAATTCAATAACTCATCCAGCATCCCCCTATAATTCAACCGTAAAACCTGATTCTTGTTTTAATGCGCACCATCATTTAGCTACCTCAGCCACGCCCTGTAAGACGATCGCTTGCTGAGATCAGGACCAGTCGGTGCACCCCCGCGTACTCGCCGCAGCTGGACCAATTGTAACTCCGCGCTTATGCGCATATGTGGCCGGTCGGATCTCCGGCGCGCTGGCGCTCGCTCTCCGAGCGCGCGGCCAGTCGGTGCGCCACTGCTGCGCCGATCTTGAGTCGCTATCGTGTCAATCGAGATGGGGCCTCGCAAGCGACCACCACCCACGGAAGAGGAGCTCCTTGAAAGAAAACATCGATGTACAGCCGCCCAGCGTGGTCCATACGCAGTGACGTAGGAACGCGGGAAACTATAGCTGCGGGAAGCTGCCCGACAAAGGCGCACCCGCGAAACCGCCGAAGAACACGACGCGAGGCTCGAAAAGATGCGTGAAATATTCGGTAGTCTCAATACTACGAAACAAACAAGCAGACAACAATAACGTCGAGAGTATCGATGATTAATGTTTACTCAAAATCAACAAATCGCGTCGTTGTATTCCTTCTGATTCGCGTCCTGATTATCTGACGAATGCTCCCGCACTTCCCAGACAACAAGCGTTGTGGTTTTGGCAACACATTTTTTTATTTTCTTTGCTCCCGTTAACCCATTGCTTATGGTTATAGTTTGGGAAAAGGCAGGCTAGTACAGTATGGCTAGGTAAGTATGCCCGTATACAATCGGCGATGACAGAACTGCAGCGCAGTTGGAAAAAAAATGCTGGCAATCTCGGAGAAGAACTTAATTTTAAGTTGCGTAAAAAGTGTTTTCCGGTACTCATCTATGATTCACAAACGCAGAGCCTATATAAGACGGTTGAACTTAAATTGACGACAGCGCAGTGAGCTATGGCAATGAAAATGTTTTGTGTAACGTTAGCAGACATGAAGAGACCACAATGTGTCACGGAACAAACACGAGTTAATGACATCCCGGTAGAAATCAACAACAAGTGCACAAGGGCACGGCACGTAATGCTTTGGCAAAATAACAGAAGCCCGTCAAGGGTAACAAATTAGATTCCCAGGGAAAGCAAGCATAGCAGGCGGCGACAGAAAGTGAAGTTGGTGGATGAGATTAGAAAGTTTGACGGGACAAGATGGCCGTAGCTGGCACAGGACAGGCTTAACTGGAGAGATATGAAAAAGGGCTTTGTTGGCTGGTGATGATTATGGTGAAAAAGTTTCCGAGAGCTGCCGTACCTTCGAGTTAAACGGGACATGTAATGCAGAGGAGCTTTGAATGATGGTCAGTTAAGGCGACAGCATGAATTCTTAGTGAACGAAGAATAAGATTCCTTGAGAATGGGGTTAGCGCAAAAGCGCGAGAGAAGGCCAATTGTTAAAAATATAGGGGCATTGTCCTGGATGATGACGATTCTGATCACTACATCTCATCCACAAAAAAGTGTTTTTTATTTCGTTGTCATTCACTGCTTTGACTTAAAAGCAACCGTATTCAGCAAATTCTTAAGAGTTTTGGTACTAGAGCGAAAGCACTCATACGAAGCAGCCAAGCAAAGATCCCCCCCAAAATATTTTAATGACCAGGAAGAGCACAGAAACTAAATGCCCTGTAGGGTTTCAAAATGATGTAAAAATTTCTCTGATAAATGTTTATCGCTTTTAGAATTTTGTCTTTCTAGGGCTTTTGTTAATTTTGAGGGTGGGAAATTAGTTCAGCGCGAGGGCGTCTCCATAGGCTCGTGCACCGCCTCGTTGCTTAGTGAACTGAAACGCATTGAAGCGCCCCTCAATGAAAACAAGATTTTAAGGATTTTTAGATATGTCGGCGATTTTCTTGTAGCATCAAAACGTGAAGATCACAGACATGAAGATCTAGTCCGTCATACTTGAGATCTGCGCCCCAGGTTCTGAATTTCACCCACGAAATTGAAAACAACAGTAGTCTAAAGTTTCCTGATGTTTTTTTTCTTTGGTGAATCACATGCTTGCCACATGTACCAGCCTAAGTTTAAAAAAATAAAACAGAATTCTGAATTTTGATTCAGTTCACCCCAAACTGGTTAAAATAGGCATTGTTAAGACAGGCCTTCTCGCTGCTGTAGGGAAGTCCTGCTCGCACAAGATGCTTGAAGGAGTACAAAAGCATGCTGGTCGCATAACTGAGACAGGTTTTTCTATGGAACTGGTGGCATCTGTCGCTGAGAGCCAGATATACAAGATAAAAGCTGCGAACCATACGCAGACGACTAAGCGACAAACTCATGAACGGGCTAAATGCCTGGCACTGCCGTATGTTCACCAGGTTAGACACCGCCTTGAAAAGGTGGCCATGAAAGGCAATATCAGGGTTGGGCTTACTGCACCCAACAGAATCGGCAAACTATGGGGAGTGGTTAATGATGTCTCCAACGGAAAACTGCCGCGGCCCATCAAGCTTGGGAAGCCGTTTTTGGCCTGCAGGACTAATGTCTATCGAATTCCGCCATCTTGCGGCAAATGCTACATCGGCCAAACTGGCCGCTGTATCAACGTTCGCCTCATGGAGCACAAGAATCTCGTAGCTGCTATATCAGGCCCTGGACACTTGGCGGCACACTGCAAACTTTGTAAACATAATGAAAAGACTTCTACTCCATTTTTTGAGCAGGCACGTGTGATATATGTAAATGCAGACCAGAAGCAGTGGGAGGTATTGGAAGCCTTTCTTATACACGTGGAAATGCAATCGTGCGTGAGCAACCGAATGTTTATCTTACTACTAAAAAATTGGAGTTGTTGTATGGGGAAGTGCCGCCACGCATGCGATTTGATTGTGTATTTTTTTGACACCTGTTGTCACCTATAACTGTGTGATATTTTCGAGAATAAATTCAGTTGATGTCTAGCGCCCGGGTTGTCTTCTTCTATCCTGTCGTCCCTGTTTTTTAGCGCTACTACTAATGTCCCCTCAATCTAAACAGCAACTAGCCCAGCTTTCTCCCTTAAATGCAATCGAATTCTTGTATAAATCATGTCAAATTCAGCTTTATGTTCCCAAATTCGTACGATCCGCACTGCGCCTACTGCGGTGAAGTGGCTTCCTTGTATTCCATGTGGTATGGGCATGCCAGGAAAACCAACTCATACCAATAGTCAATAACCTAACAACTGAAAAGTGGGAGGCGGCGCGGTGCAGGAATATTTTTTAAGCGAGATTTATTGCCTCAGGTTATCGATGATGGGCGATGGTGTGATGAAAGATGTTGTAATAATTAAGTTAATGGAAAAGGGCAAGCTGATTTTACAAATTCCAGTAGAGAGCGTTGCAATGGTCCCTGCGTCCAGGCAATATATGAAGCACGGTTGCTTGGGGAAAGACCTGCTACCTTCATGTGCCGGATCCTTGTAGGATTGAGAGAAGGGCAGTCACACAGTAAGTAGTGAATGTCGGCTTCAATGTGCTTGCGTTTACATATCGGACGTCCAGGCCGAGGAAAGAAATCTTGGTACTGAGTCCACTTCCGAGCGACGGCAGGTGTGAGGGCAACCCCGACCCGGATCCTCGTAAGCGCAACCTCCTCTGCACGGGTAAGACCGCGGGGGAGGGTTACCGCACGCGGAGGGATGAGAGCACGTGTGCGGCGCCGCAGGCGTTCTTTTCTTGATGAAAGGAAGGTATAGTCGTGCAAATGAAGGAGGCAAGGCAATGATGAGCCTAGAGTCGCGAGTCGGGTCGCATAATCTGCCTGGCTTTGAGAGATCAGCAGATGCCGTGGGACCCACTCAATACGTGCTGGCTGCGGGATTAGTTCCGCAAGCCGGTAGATGTCATGACATATAGTTGGACAGCGGCTAACACGTCGTAGCAACCGGACAACTTGAAGGGCGTCA
Source organism: Amblyomma americanum (assembly GCF_052857255.1). Taxonomy (NCBI): domain Eukaryota; kingdom Metazoa; phylum Arthropoda; class Arachnida; order Ixodida; family Ixodidae; genus Amblyomma; species Amblyomma americanum. The sequence goes on along the minus strand of NC_135502.1, from coordinate 113,178,554 downwards.
GTGCGGATGACCACGCGGGCCGCAGGGAGCACAGTTGTGGCGGCCACGGAGCCGAGTGCTCCTTGAACTGAAAAAAGCTCAGCACAAAATGACTCGCACATATACGAAATCTAATTGCAGAGCCGACAGGGATGGTCCCAGCGGCGCAGAGTACAGAGAAAAGCAAAAGAAAACATGCGCTGAAAAAAGTGTCATTTCTCGTTAACGCGGGAATCGTTTTCTGGGAGGAAACGGCAGAAAGTTCCAAACGCGTGATGAATCTAAAAGTTTCGAAGTTACCGAACACGGTAAGCTGAAACCTAAAGGTTTGATTCAGGACAGGTCTGCACGGGTAGTAGATTGCTGTTGTTGCTTCACAAGATTGGACGCTTGCGTCTACGTAGACAACAATGGATCCTTTAGGCAGGCACTGCATCTTGTTCTTCAAATTTCTGGCGAAGCAACCATGCCGGATTAGCTGATGTTGGTCAGCGTTTATCTCTTGGCTTGTCGCTGAGCTATACAAACTTCCATGGGGGAAGAAATGGCGTTATCAGCTGTAGAATGGAATGTGACGTTGCATAAGTCCTCAGTGCATGCGTGGAGTGTGATAGACTGGCCTTAAGGCTGCGCGCATCATGGCGCTGCTGCACCAGCTCATCAATGGTATTGAGCTGCGCATTCTCTTGTAAAGCTATGACCGGTGTGATGCGTGGAAAGCACGTAATGGTCCTCATAGCCTCTCGGTTCACGGCTTCAAGGTGGTTCCATTGGGCTCTTGTAAGAAGTTGAAACTGGGCTTGATAAACAACACGTGGCTCCAGAACTGCTCTCACCAAATGTCGTGCAACGAACGAGCGTGCGCCATCCGCTTTAGGAGCAATTCTTCGGATGGGGATGGCCGACAGTTCTGCCTGTGAAAGCTGCGGTTGTGAGGAGACCATCGCTCATCTTCTCTGTGAGTGCCCTGCATTTGCGAGTGCAAGACATACACTGTGTTGTGCCCTGGGCCGCCTCGATCCTCTCCCATTAACAGAGCAAAAGATCCTCGGTCCGTGGCCACAGCAGTCGCTGCCCTCAAGGCATACAAGGCACTCTTTGCCTACTTGAGAGCGACTGGATCGAGTGACAAATTGTGACAGCGTTGTGCGTGTGTGTGTGTGTTATGCCTTTTTTCCCTTCCCTCTTCCTCCTTTTAGCCCCCTAATCCCTCTTCCCCAGGGCAGGGTAGCCAACCGGAACCCCTTTCTGGTTAACATCCCTGTCTTTCCCTCCTCCTCTTTACCTATCTATCTATCTTCGGATCAAACCCAAATTCTGAATAGCTTGCCTTTTTGCCTGAGAAAGCCATGCTGTCGCTGATCTTGATTGGTGAATCGTTAAGCCAAGCATTTTTACACTCGGACTTTCGTGTAGTGGGGTGCCTGATAGACAAAGACACATTGAACTTGCAGCAAGTTTATGGCATACCCAGCGGTTGGCGACCGACGTGTATGTTGTTTTACGCACGGATAGCTGAAGTTCGATGAATGATGCGTTATTAGAGGTAACATCTAAGGCAGATTGAAGGGCAGCCTCCCGAGTACGCAAACCTTGATGAGTACTCCATAGCACACCGTGATGTCATCAGCGTACTGAAGAAATTTTATGTCACGGATGTCATGTAAGCGCCAAGCCAGCGAGATGAAAGCAATATTAAATAACGTCGGCGACACTACTGATCCCTGGGGCACGCCCAGAGAGGAACAAATGATCCGACCGCTTCGCCGCTGAGGCGTGTTGCAAATTTTCTGCCTTCCAAAAATGATTCGACAAAACTACGCACTCTCAGAGGGAGATGAAGCAATGCAATGGTGTTCAGAATGGCTGCATGACTGATGTCATATGCCTTTTCAACGTCCATTGCTAAAATGGTACGCACATTGCGGCAGCAGGTAGATGACAAAACTGCCTATGCCAAGACAGCCAAGCTGTCCTCTGCACCAATATATAGATGAAAACCAATTTGTGCGGGGTGATAAAAACCGTGCTGCTCTAGTCACCACGACAACGCGCTAACTTGTCGCCAGATGATTTCGCCAAAGAAGAAGCGCGAAAGTTTTTTTTTTTCCCAAAATACAATATGTGCCTTCTTCAGCGGCTAGTTTAAATATGGCAGGTATCCCAGCGAATGTATATCAAATGCCGTCTGATGTCGACGCAGATGAAATTGCGCGTCCGTTCTCTATGCCTAAGTTGCTGGCTGCAATAGATGACCCAAAACGGAAAACAGCGCCCAACCCACAGTGCCGTGACTTTTGTTACGGACATCGCCCATTGGGCCGTGTGGATGAAAGAACCGTACTCTTCTCCGTTCTGTCCCCTTTTGGTTCGTGCTTCAGTGGCTCCCTGACTGTCACGTGGTTTATTACGGCTCTATAATGAGCCGGATGGCTTCACAATAAGCAGTTGGTAGTCAGCGCCCATCCTGTGTTTCTGCTGTGTTCTGTGCCGTTTTTTGTAGCGATAGCTACAATACAGTAGCACTTTGTGCCGGCGGCTCAGCGGGACGACGAGACCGAGCTGCGACACCTGGACGCATGCGCCGTGCCAAGTGGGACGAAGTGGAGCGGCGAAAGACTGGCTTTGCAATTCGACTGAGCAAGTTCCACTCGGCCAGATGTACCTATCGCGTCACTCCAGGTTTAACCAGTGCTAAATCACCGCCAATTATTTTTTTTTACGCTGCCTTCTGTGGTTTCAGGCGTGAACTAACTAGACCTAACTCAAATATTACTTGAATGTTATCTTACTCAGACAGCACATTCCGAGAACTTCTTGTCTAAACACCTGTGGTATATGCCTGCTTTCTGAACATAGTTTGACGCAGATATGGTCCACCTTATGGGCATGCTGAAGATAAGCTCCTTATCAGCGAGACAAATTTGAGTGGGCGCTTCCTGGCTGAAAATATAGGACCTTGTGTGCTGGTATTACGTCGCAACATTATGTAAGGTTAGGATAGGTGCTCGCGTTCAGAATTTCGTGATCTTTACTGCGGCAAGACCAAGAGGCAGTTCTGAAGGCATATATAATCGCCACTCCTTTTCGCATTCTTTTTCTGCGGGAAGAATCTGTAGCAGCGACTGGCGGCCGAGGGGCGAGCTACTGCACAAAGGCCCACTGATGATCCAGGCTCAATGCCAGCGTGAATGGGAAGCAAGAGCATACATTCGTTTACGTACTACGCAACAGCAGTGATGAATGCCTACGTATAGTGCGGCCACCGCGGTGCGCCGTGCTTCTTGACGCATGCATTTTTGCTTTCATTTTCCATTTTTCTTTCCACGGGGCCCGCTCTCCTCTCCTCGTCGCATGGGGTGGCGCACCGCCATTTAGCGGGATTTATTGCAGGAACCGTATAGAATAAATATTCGCTATTTGTGGTCATCTTAGGGTCAGTTACTGCAGTGCGAATACGCATGTCGCATAACTTGTGTAGTTGGGCTAGCCCGTGAGACGGGGACGCAGAGCAAGGAATTCGTCGAAGGAATAATGGGGCTACTAAGACATTCGCCTAGCTTAATAAATCAACAAACTACAAGGCTAAAAGACCACCGGCATAAATGCGCTAAAAAATTAAAATAAACCCCGGGAAACCGGCGAGACCAGTGATGGCATGAATGCGAAGGTGGTCAGAAAGGTGCAGTAGCGAAAGTATAAGTGATAAATAAACAAATACTTAATAAAGTTCTGGAAAATGTGTTACGCCACCCAGTTCACGTGACCAGCAACGTGGTGCGGAGCAGCTGCTGCTGCTGGCGGCGCCCCGGCGAAACCGAGCTGCCACAGCTGAGCGCATGCGCCGTGCCAAGTGGGACGAAGATGAAGAAGGAACGCCCACCGAAACGGAGCGGGGAAAGACTGATCTTGCAATTCAAGCGACAAAGTTCCACTCGGCCAGGTGTTCTATCTATCGCGTCACTCCAGGTTTAATCAGAGCTAAACCACCGCCAATTTTTTCTAGCGGGAGTTGTTGTTGTTAATGGTTATTTATTAAAAAAAACAATGCAAGGAAAAGAATTTCCTAGCCGCGGCATCTGCCATCGAAACGTGAAGCACCTGAGCTGCGGCCAGAGGGAATAAAGTGACAGGGAGGGGACAAGAAATGGGGGAGCGATAGTAAGAAAGGATAGGGGTAGGAGTAATATGCACTATGTAGACATGGAGAATATGCTAGCTGGAGGAAACAACGTTTTTCTGGTAAGGTATCCCAGAGAACAATTTGTGAGGAAATAAACTGTATTTATATACGACGAGTCTTAGTAGATGACGGTTTGATAGTTCAAGAAGAAAAACAACGCAAGAAAGAAAACGGCACGGGCGATGACTAGCAACTGAAGGCTTATTGAAAAGGAACACATGAAATATACACTTTTTACAGGAAACTATTGAAACAGGATCTAATGAGCTGTTTTATCTTGATCACCATTACTGATGTTTTCAGCTTATCAGTGTTGTTGGCGCAGCTCATGCGCGCTCTTTGTTGTGAAGTGGGTACATTTTGCGGTCCTTTTGAATAAACCTTCAGTATTTGTTGTTGTTGCCTCAAAAGCGATGATACATACACACGTTGGGGTATAGGCCAAGGTTTGGTGCATATCGGAGCAGAAAAATTCATCCAGGTTAATTTCAAGCGGCTGATAAATACAAATAGAGGAACCTGTGAATACAAATTACGAATGTTGACGAGATCTTGATTGAGGAAGTGGGAATGAAATCGAGGAAACAAAGCGGAAATAAGTTTTAAAGGAATTACCCTAAATAAATTACTCTTGCGAAAAAGTAAACGCAACGAAAAGCTAACACAAAAATCTCCCGGTTTGGATGACATACCTATGCAGAAGCTCGAAAGCCTGCCTAGTGGCATGCCCTTTGACGGTTGCACCGCAAGAGAGAAGGACGGAAGAGTAAGCGGCAGCCCTAAAAGAGCGAAAAGTTTTTTTTTGCAAAAACTGAATTTCCTGCCGTGCAAACCTTCAGTTGCTAATCGGTACCTGTAAAGTCTTTTTTCTTGTCCCTAATGCTGCGCTGCTTTTGTTCAAGTATGTACCATCTCGCTCAACTCACCATTTTATTGAGGATTTGGTACATGTTGCCTCACGTGACACAGGTAGACAGATGTTAATTTTAAGGCGAAACCCTTTAATGGCTCATACTCGCGGTGTCCGTCTGTCTGTGACACTCTTCAACTCGATAAGAAAAATAATCTTTGTGCATGATGGGATTTGAACACCCATCCTTCCGATCCGCAGTTGAGCGTGCTAACGACTACGCTACTTCTTGACAACGTTTTTTTTTGTTCCATGGAAATAGTGCCGAAAAGAAAAGTCTGAGGAGGCTTACGCTACAAAACACCAGGCCACCTTACCTTTGCGTGAACCCTCCCTCCAAGACATCATAAGTCTGGGAGGCACACACATGCATCCAGACAGGAGCCTGCTAGGCGGCTCTTGCAGGGCAGCAAATACTCCCCGCACGAAACCGCATTGTTCGCGAAACAAAGGTTTCGACGACCGTTGTTTTTCGGCGTGGCGGACCACCATGCGGCTATTCCAGTGAATAAACAGCCCCAGGAACATAAATAGATAATATGGCACAGCACTGTTTTTCTCCGCGGGCAAAAAACGAATACCGTAGGGTGTGATGCCAATGTCATTCTTAATTGTTCGCTGTAAAATGTCCCAGAAGAAGATAGCATCAATGCACAGAACAAAACAATCGTCACTTGTCTCTGCTGCATTGCACAGGCGACCATTCACCGTCCATGGCGCAGACATCTCCTTAGCATGAAGCCATGCCTTCACAGGCAGCGTTGATGTGTGCAGCTTAAAAACGAATGTATTCGCGGCTGAAGAAATGCACATTCGCCTAACACGTTTTAAAAGAGTGGTGTCAAGGAACTCCAGAAAAGGTTGCCGATACAACGGTACTGGAAAACAAATACTCTGTAAGTGTCTCAGTCATCTGCCTTCTGGAGAGGCTATACAGGTAGTCTAAAGAAAATTCACAGTGAGGAAATTGAAGCTTTCAGCAACTTCCTTAAGGAATACCCATAAAAGCCCCTCACGAGTGTTTCCCATCGGTGCGAATAGGAAAGGCAAATGAGCACTGAGACGCCTAATAAGCACCGCTACTAAAAAAGGGTGGTTTGACGATTTGAAAAACAAAAAAAAACGCGAGACAAGCTGATGCACGAATAAGTGAACAAGGCCGATTCCACCAGACTGTAGAGAAAGAAATGGGTTATCGCGACGCATGGGTTCCCATTGGGAACGCCTTACGAATGTAGCAAATATTCTGTGCATCACCTACACTTTCTTCCTCGCACTGTGGAGAACCTGCAGCACATAGGCAAGTTTTGCAAATAAAAAAAATGTTCCAGACTTCAGCTCGAGCAAACACTGATAGTTCCCTACCCATCAAAGTCTGAGTTTGTCGCCTCAAGGAGACTATCTGAGAATCCCAGTAGGCGCCACTGTTGCGAATTTGGTGAAGAGCAACCCCTAGGAAGTGAAGGGGCCCACAGTCCCAGCTAATGCCACCATAATGACTTAGCGTTGTACCCCAATGGCTCAACCAAAAGCCCTTGGATTTATCTAGATTAGGAGCCGCACCTGATACCTCGCAAAACTGCAGTTGAGTCAAATGCAATGCCGTAAGCACACTCTTTTTGTCAGAACAAAAGAGGACGACGTCATCTGCATAGGCTAAAATCTTAATTTCACACTGTGCCAAGGAGAAACCACAAATAGATGTGCAGTTAATTATACTGAGGCAAATGTGTTCAAGATATAAGGCAAACAACAAAGGCGATAAGAAACAGTCTTGGCGAACAGATAATTTGAATGGAATAGGTTTGTTTAGCTCTTGGTTAACAATTAGCCTTGTATAGGACTCGTTATTGCACAGCCTTATACCCCTAAGCAAAACATTTCCAATATTTGCATGCTGTAAGGCCGCAAACAAGAAATCGTTACGAACTTTATCAAAGACCTGGGCAAGGTCAATCTGAACTAGAGCTACTTGTCAGATCTCATCTGATACTGTATCCACTCCTTAAAGTGCAATATGAATATGGGTTTGGATGCTGTGGCCTTTGATACTGCAGACCTGATGCGTGCCTTTTAAGTGAGCGGCAACTAGCTGCAGACGATTGCAAAGAACCTTTGCAAAAAGTTTGTAATCTACATTACATTGGGAAATTGGATAATATCCCTCAACTGTGTTCAACCGATTCGAATCGGTACTTTTTGGAATTAATATAGTATGTCCCAGAATAGAAACTGGGGGGAAAAACCAACATCGTAAGAAGCCTGGAAAACCTCCATAAAGACACGCGCTAGGCAAGTAGAAAACGTTTTATAGAACTCGCTAGTAATGCTATCTGACCCAAGAGATTTCCTAGCCATCAGGTCAGAAATGGCAGACTTAATTTCGTCCAAAGTGATCGGCCCCTCCACTACAGCACACTGCTCATCGTCAAGTCGGGGCAAGGCTTCGAATAAGTGACTGTAATCTGATGTCACGTTTGTGACCGCAACACCACCAGGCAGCTTCCTTTAATAGTCAAAAAAAAATTTTCAGTAATACCAGGACCATCGCTGTATGTGCAACCACCACCCTGAATCTCCAATATTTCTTTAGCTAGAGCTGTCTGCATTTCATCACTCAGAGCCCGACGAGATGGTTGCTCATCCAGAAATCTACGGGTCCTAATCTCATCAAGACCCCTTTGTATCTTTCGGTGTCAAACTGCTGAAGCTCAGCTTTTACCGCAGTGATATCTTCTACATAGGCACCTGGGCTAATCCTCTCTAACTCATGCATCTCAACTAAAGTACGGCTGAGCTTTCGAAGGTGATGTCTCTTGAAAAACGCGATTTGTGCTGAGGCTTCAATAGCAATGTTTTTTGTTTCTGGTTTAAATAAGTCCCATTTTTGCAAAACTGAGAGGTCACCGCGTGACCACGTGTTCTTCCAGCAATAAGATAGAGCACGTTTGAAGATTTCATCTGAGAGCAGGCAGCCCTTCAGCGCCCACATCTCCCATCGATGATGGAGTATGCGCTGACTGTACCTCCCTATCTGAAGGGACAACGTGCAGTGATCGCTGAAGAATATGGGCCGCACCCAGTAACCAAGAACGCTGGGTAGCATGTCTGCTGAAACGTAAATCCGGTCAAGCCGAGCACAAGAGGAGCTCTGAAAATGAGTGAAATGGATGTTATGTCCCTTATCTTGCCCAACATCCCCCTGCTTGTATTCGCATGCCAAATCAGTGAGTAAATCAGCACTAGGGTCATATCGCTTACTTAACACTGCTCGGTCTTCATCCCTACAAGCACAATTTAAATCACCCAACAGCATAATTTTACGATCCGTGGACAAATGGTCTACTCATGACAGGAAAAATAGCCTTCATTCACTATGCTTCACAGGGGCATAAACACAAACAACTCGCCACTGTACACGCGAAATTGCGAGGTCAAAGTTGATAAGTCGCCCGTCATCATCTTTGCTATACGACACGGCAGTAATCCCCAGTGTGTTGTCCAGGAATTGCATGCACCCACCTGATGAGCATCTCGAGTGACTAACGAAAACATTGAATTCTTACAAAAAAGGCTCGACAGCAGCTTCTGTCTCCTCTTCAGAGGACAGCTTGGTTTCCTGGATGGCTGCCACACCCACAGCCCATTTGTTTAAAAGATCAGTTGTTTAAAACTGACGTTGCCTTCGACGATTACGCAAACCCTTAATGTTAAGAGTAGCAACTTGGAATGCTGTGATGCCCGCCATTTTTGGTGCTTGTCTTATTGAAGGCCATCATCTCCTGTACTGGAGCGGCCGGCCTGCAAATCGGCGGCCTGCAGGGCAGACATCGCCCTGCGTTTTGAGGTGACCCTTCCCAATGCCATCACACCAGGTGCCTTCTGCACATCGCCATCGACACACACCTCATCATATGCAGGACGTTTCAAAGGTGCACTGTTGTCCATCGCCTTTTCTAATACAGCCAAGGCTTCGGCCCATGAAGCCGAGTGGGCCACGTAACTCGCAACAACGCTGACAGCCGACGGGGCACCGAACACACTAGAAGCTGACACTTCAGACGACACACTGCTGCACTGCGGCGACGAAGGGGCATGGCTGGCACAGAAGGCATGCGGCACATTCACTGGCTGAAGCGGCTCCACTGACTCTACAGCAGGGGTGTTCTGCTCTCGTGATCTTTGGGTGACAGGTGGCTCCTGAGCAGGAAGCACATGACTCAAAGTAGCAGACCCGGTTCCGGTGGCTTTGGGTCTGGAGACGGGGAGTCCTGTTTGTCTATACTCACAAGCGGACCCTTGCCGTTATTCGGTGCAGAAGCCTTTGGTCCATCTTCTGTTTGGAGCTCATGACTCAGTTCACCCGACGCTTCCATAACATCCGACACATCCATAATGTGCTCTGACACCACATCATCCTCATGTGCCCAGTTGCCTTGGCGTAACCTCTCAGTGTAACTCATAACACAATTGTCTACTCTGTGCCCAAAGCGTGGGCATTGGGTTCATCGAGGCGTAAGACACTGACGCCGTACATGTCCCACGCGGTCACAACGAAGACACAGCGGAGGCCCTGCCTGGGATCACAACTAAAGCTTGTACTCCGATAACGTAGAGCGTGTGAGGTATTGTACTTGCTGACACTCCGTCCTTGAGCATGAGCGAGTTTTCACGGTTCGCTGTTTCGACGTGCTCCATTCCGGGGCACCACCACTTCTCACACTCGATAATCTGTACAGTTCAAAAAGGCTGCAAAGCTCCCACAATCATCCGGTGCTCCATATAGCGTGAGAGCCAAAGAACCTTAAGCTTAACGTTTTTGGTGTCCGGGTCAAACAAGATACATTTAAGAGCTTTGACGTGGAACTCTGCTTTGGCAAGAAGCTTCTGTTTTGAGGTACTGCTCTCGCAGGTGACCATCCAAACGTGGCTAATTTGGTACTGGCCAATAAACAGAATCTCACGGAGGTCCACAATCTGTGCAAGCGCGTCTCGGAAATCGGGAGCAGGGTATGGGCGACACTTCAGGTCAGCATGCAGAAAGACGGTGTTGAGGACAACATTACCGGTAGGTAGTCGAGGGAGGACAACTTTGTACTAGTCCATGGCAACTTCAGATGTCGGCAGACCTCGGCCAACGGCCGTTGCGCTGGTTCCAGCTAGAAGCATTCCAACGCACAGCCGTTCTTCTTCTTCTTCTCAGTAAGCATCGCACATAACCACGCAGGGGGATTTGGCCAAGGTTCAGTAGATAATCCCAATGAGGTATTTGCGAGTAGAAAAATAGGCGTGAGAAGACTAAATCAATATAAAGATTGAAACAGTGAAATGAATTAAAGAAATATGAATTACCACGAATAGAATCGAGCATTTTTGGACATGCGACAAAATTTTGTATACGGCTAACAAGGTAATCGATCAGTTGCACTTATGTAATCATGAAGGTAGCCGCAGACACTGCTTAACGGAAATCCCTTTGCGCTCGCACCGAACGAAAGAATAACTGGAAGAGACAGTGGGAGTCATAACCTCGAAAGAGGGACCTCCAAATACTGTTTTCTCTGAACTGCGAACCGCCGGCAAGAGAGGAGAAAATGATCTATTTTTTCGGCTTGCCCACATGATACACAAAGGTTTGTCGCAGCGAACCCACATCTGCATAAGTACAAATTTAAGTGAGGAATTCTGCATCGCAGAAGCGTCATTGACACCTCTCAAAGCCTTGATTTACACCACCGGATATTCCATGGGAACTCTAAGTGGCTAAAATCCACGGTATTGAGCAATGGATCACTCAGGTTGGCTGAAATATGTTGCAAGCGCTTGAAACCTGAAGTTTCTAACAGAATGAGGAGAGGGACGAGATAGATTACAGGAGCGCTGAGAGCTGACGTTGCCAATAAATCAGCCACCTCGTTAAAATAGCCGCCCGAATGCCCAGGTACCCAGACAAAGCGAATCTCACGCACTGTGCGCGGAACAAAAAACCTAAGCGAACGATTCACTAAATATTTTCCCGAATTTTGGAGAGAGACTAGAACTGAAAGGCAGTCTGCAAGAATAAGAACTTGTGCTACATGCCTAGGAAGTTTGAGAAAATCCAAACCAATGGCCAGGAACTCTGAGAAGAATATAGAAGTATAATCTTGGATACGAACGGAATAGCTCCAAGCCAGCTCAGGCGACTATATCCCAACCGCCGCCTTCTCACAGCTACCGGAGGCATCAGTGGAGATAAGAGTATGAAGAGGAAAATTCTTTAGGTTTTCAGAAAGGAGACCATTTATGATATTTGTGGGCTTATGTTTCGCATGGGACGGGAAAATATGGTCATAATACAAGACGGAATCAGCCTACGTATCTGCAACTTGTTGCAAGGAGATCAGATTAACCTGAAGCGGGGCTAACAGATTCTTCGTGAACCTAACTTGTGTAAGCTGATAGCGTGGCCAATGATTAGTGAAAAACAGGTGTGGTGGGGATAGAAAAATGGGACAATACGAACGAAGGTGGCCGGGTCAAAGGACCTGAGGAACGCACGCACTGTTAGAAGTTGGAAGCGGGAAAAGAGATCGGGGATACGGGCTTCCAGATAAAGCACAGCGTTTGAAGCTGAATTTGGGAGCCCGAGTCATAGCCGTAGGGCACGCCTTTCCAGTAAAGCTAATGGCTGCAGCTTTTACTTTGCGCTGCCAGAGAACAAGACACAACCAAATTCCAGAATCGGTCTCATATAAGCCTTATACAGCAGCAGTAACGTGTCATGACGCATGCCAAACTTATTGCCAACCCGTGTTAACCAGCCCAGAGCACGTTCCCCTTTAATAAGATTATTCTTAATATGGTGTCGCCAGTCCAAGCTTTGACCATAAGTAACGCCTAGGTATTTAACCGACTCCACCTGCGGAATTGGAGTGGAGCGGCATACTAGGGAGATGTACAAAGAAGTGTCGTGCGGAAATACCAGCCCGCCACATTTGCTGACATTAGGTGATAAATTAATTTGGTTCAACCGGACTTCAATAGCATTCAGGTATGCCTGCAAAGACTCGTATAGTGCATGAATATTCCTTGCTGATCGGAAAAAAGCTATATCATCTACGTATACATAAACTGCAATGTTTGGATGAATAGGTATGTCCCGAACCAATATGTTGAAAAGCAGTGGATACAAAACAGATCCTTGTGGCACACCTCTTGATTGAATATAGGTATTAGAACAGAAAGATCCGTCTGCACAGAAGAAAAATCTATCGTTTAAAAATTCACAAATCCAAGCATAGATGTAGTGCGGTGGATGTAGCTGAGCAAGATTGTTAATAAGGACCGTGTGTTCAACGGTGTCACAGGCTTTAGCAACATCAAGCGTCACCAAGGCCGCAACTTCTCTCTTGCGCATTGAGAGCCGTATTCGGCTCTCGAGATCCACATGCATGGACCATATGGAACAACCGCGACGAAAGCCAATCTGTGCGGAGCTGAGGCCGTTAACTTGATGAACATGTTCTGTGAGGCGACTGTGTACAACTCTTTCTATTAGCTTTACTAAATTTGAAGTTAAAGCAATCGACCGAATATTGCCTAACTGAAATCCATTCTCTGAATTTTTCAAGAAGTAAAACTATTTTCGCAATTTTCTAACAGTAAGGAATCCAAGAGTTTTCCAATGACGCATTTACAATATCCAGAAGGTGAGTTGGAAAGTCTTACGCTAAAATCTTTAACATGCCCAAAGTAACCCCATCAGATCCCGGGGCAGCAGACTGCATCGAGGAAACAATTTGGAGGAGTTCCGACACATCCACCACGGGATAGTCCGAGCTGGGGGTGAGAGTGTGCAAAGGTTCCGTTTTCTGCACTTGGAAACGTAAAAACAGCCTCTGAGCGATACGTTCAATGTGTTGCTTAGCTTCCAGCAGAGACAATACCATTGACTTTATGCGGTTGGAGGCCGGAGAGTTGTTATTCTGCGCCATGAATCTATATAGAGCCTTCTTATTCTGAGGTTTAGAGAGATAGGTGCTTAAATTTTGATTATAATCCTTCTTTGCTTTTTTAACAGTTCTTTTGAAATATGCAGAGTAGAACTTGTTAATTTATTCAATTAGCTGGGCTCTGATTATAGGAAAGGCTTTTCCATGCAGCTTTTCTAAGGGGATAAGCTTTCTCACACTCCTCCGTCCACCAAGTAGACGGCTGTCTGGCAGGGGCAGTAGCGCACACAGAGAATGCAGAGCTCTCAGCAGCATCTTGCAGAAAGGAAATTGCCTGCTGAGCTCTTTCTTCTCGACCTGAGCTAACTATGGAGGGAAGCGAGGCAGATATCAATTTTTATACGTTATGTGATTTACAACTTTCATGGTTGCACCTATATTTCTGATAGGAGAAGACATAATAGTAAAGGGTATTGTAAAGTGGTCACTAAATGTACCTGTGTCTACTGTTGAACATGCAGATACTCCAACCCCACGAGATGCTAATGTTAAATCTATAACTAAACGAGAAAATCCACGCATAAAGGGTACTGCTCCGGAATTGCAGCAGCGCACTGCATTCATAGACATCCGTGACCAGAGAAGCTGGCCGCACGAGTCAGAGCGACAACCCCAGACACTGTGGTGCGAATTAAAATCCCGTGCGATGACTGTGTTGGTTGCTCCGCTCAGTAAGGTATCCAAACACTCTGTCCTGTGAACACCTAGAGGAAAGTGGACATTAGCAATAGTTACCGTGGCGCACTGTGGAAGGGAGATTTCAAGCGCCGACAACTCACAGTCAGGGAGCATAACTTTCTGCGAGATTGATGCCCGGTGACATATTTTTGTAGAGATCATAGTTATTAGCGCACCACCCCTGTCATTAATGCGGTCTACCCTGAAAACACTGAATTTTTTCATTGAAAATGATTTAAGTGGACGCCTGTGCACTTTCCTTTCTGTGCACAGACAGACAGACAGACAGACAGACAGACAGACAGACAGACAGACAGACAGACAGACAGACAGACAGACAGACAGACAGACAGACAGACAGACAGACAGACAGACAGACAGACAGACAGACAGACAGACAGACAGACAGACAGACAGACAGACAGACAGACAGACAGACAGACAGACAGACAGACAGACAGACAGACAGACAGACAGACAGACAGACAGACAGACAGACAGACAGACAGACAGACAGACAGACAGACAGACAGACAGACAGACAGACAGACAGACAGACAGACAGACAGACAGACAGACAGACAGACAGACAGACAGACAGACAGACAGACAGACAGACAGACAGACAGACAGACAGACAGACAGACAGACAGACAGACAGACAGACAGACAGACAGACAGACAGACAGACAGACAGACAGACAGACAGACAGACAGACAGACAGACAGACAGACAGACAGACAGACAGACAGACAGACAGACAGACAGACAGACAGACAGACAGACAGACAGACAGACAGACAGACAGACAGACAGACAGACAGACAGACAGACAGACAGACAGACAGACAGACAGACAGACAGACAGACAGACAGACAGACAGACAGACAGACAGACAGACAGACAGACAGACAGACAGACAGACAGACAGACAGACAGACAGACAGACAGACAGACAGACAGACAGACAGACAGACAGACAGACAGACAGACAGACAGACAGACAGACAGACAGACAGACAGACAGACAGACAGACAGACAGACAGACAGACAGACAGACAGACAGACAGACAGACAGACAGACAGACAGACAGACAGACAGACAGACAGACAGACAGACAGACAGACAGACAGACAGACAGACAGACAGACAGACAGACAGACAGACAGACAGACAGACAGACAGACAGACAGACAGACAGACAGAGACAGACAGACAGACAGACAGAGACAGACAGACAGACAGACAGACAGACAGACAGACAGGCGGACGGACGGACGGACGGACGGACGGACGGACGGACGGACGGACGGACGGACGGACGGACGGACAGAGAGAACGACAATTCTATTGCAGAACTTTTAGACCCGCCATGATTATTGAGTGATGAAAGAGGCAGCAACAGTCTCCATCAGCACATCAGTCTGGAGGATTAGTTTTGGGGGTCCTTTCCTTGCTTTGCGGAACAGCTGACTTCGAGGGTAAGAAACTCGACGCTTCTAAGAAGGACAGAGCATTTCAACATCCGTGTTACAGATATCTACGTGAGAGACACTGCCAGGAGCGCTGTTGGCAGGCGGGATTTGGGATGGGTCAGGAGGCGACATGGAGTCACTCTTAGTAGCAGCACTATTTAGGAGCGATGCAGGCGTCGCCACCGAAACAGATGATTGAGAAGGCAGAGACAGGCCTGCAACCAGTTGAGGTAAAACCTCGGTGAAGTTGCACAGCATTCGCTCGACCACCACAGAAAGAGCCTGTTCTACTGAGGACACTATCAAAGTAGTCAAATTTGACTCTATATCTGCAACAGATCTTCGCGCACGGCTGGCATATGTTTTATTCTTCCGATCCGGAATTGCATACGCATCTGCTTTCGAGCATCGCTTCGCTTGAATTATATCTGACAGGCTTTGTTCGTCAGCTCACTTCGAGCAGTTGGCATCATCAGCTGAATGGTTACACTTGCAGAGGCAACACTGGGGCTTATCAGAGGAGCAGCTGTCATCCGAATGCCCTTCTCCACAAACACGGCAGCGGGTAGCCGAATTACACGCTTTACCACTGTGACCGAACCGCCAACAGTTGGTGTATTGAAGTGGACGGGGTTGCAGAGGATCCACACGATACACTATTGGCCAGACCTTGAGCTCAGAAGGACAGGAGGAACCAGCAAAAGTAGTTATAACTGATTCTGTCGCTACACGCACACTATTTAATTCTCTACTGCACCGGTAGACAGAAAGAACCCCCACACCTGCATCCTGAAACTCCTCCAGTATTTCCTGTGGGGAAGATGCTGGGTCCACTCCACGAACATTACCTTTGGAGCATGCCAGCTGCTCAGGGATGAATGCTTTCACCGCTAATGACTGAAAAATTTTGCACTGGAGCAGGTCTGTGACGCAAGCAATGTCAGAGGACTTGAGATCAATGCCTCTACGGCCGAACTGCCGCACCTCAGAGATCTGGAGATGGTGGGTAGTTAGAGGCCTTAGTTCCTCCTGAAGAACCTTAGAGGTTTTCATCTTGATCATTCCTTCACCGATCGGTACGAGCGCCACAGGGATGACGTCAATTTCATTTTTTTCTGAAAAGGTCCAGCGGCAAGCTTTGGGTGGGCAGGCTGCCGATCCTCCACCCGGGGAGGTCAGCGACATACCTGAGACAAACGCTCTCTCAAGTGCACATTAACCGCGCCTACAGACTTAACCTTAAACCTGTCCAAATCCCCCACGCAGAACGGCCTCACCAGAGATGAGCACGCAGACACCATCAGGAAGGAAGGAAGGAAGGCCTCAGACGTTGCTGGCACATACCCACTACGGGGGAGTGGCCAAGACACAGGCAGTTAATTACTGGATACAGGAAAGTTTTGACGGGAAAAGGAGTGGTAATAGTATGTAGTCTGAGAGATTGGAAAAGGGAAGGAAAGGGGTCCAGTTAACTTGGAGATTAAAGACAGGACAATTGCTTAATGTGCATAATAGTACACAATGCCTGTAATGTTGCAATGTCGTACTGATTGAGGGCGGGAAAAAGAAATTAGAATGGGAGTCGCTGCGTTTCTTGAAGAAAATTTTGCACAGCAGAGCGCACACTCCTGTCGCTTCGTCCAAGCAAAGAAGCGCCAATGGAAAGAACAACCGCGGAAGACACAGGCAAGCCCAGTTGATGAAATGGAATCTGCAAAATACTCTTCCTCAAATGAGAAAAGCGGCGGCAGAACAGCAGGAAGTGATCTATTGTCTCAGGTTCGGCACAAAAAGGGCACAGTGGGGAAGCTGCCAAGCCAGATCTGTGAAGGTAGAAATTTAGAAGGGGAACCCGGCAACGCAAGCGCGTGAAAGAGACCTCTAGTCTGCGTGAGCGCCAGTCTTTGCTACTCCAAGGATGCAGAAGATGCTGATATTCGGGAGATGATGTAAGAGCCGAGGCAGTAAATTCCTGAAATATTGTGTAGCTGCGAAACCTCACCGCAGCTGTATATGCACATGATGGCAGGACAGCAACAATTGGGCCGCTGAGAGAGGCTCTTGCTAAGGAGTCTGCGGAAAGGCGCTGACTCAGATGGATGCCTCCCAAATGCTCTCCAGTGTCTCCATCACTTAAAATTTACATACAATAGTGTACTTAATTAACATCTTGATCACATATCAGTAACACAGGCAGTAACACCGCGCTAAAGGTTTTCGCCTCAACGCACGTTAGGTCAACAATGTGCCCCCTGAATTTTTTTTTCCAGTATCCCTCTTCCCAAACCTGGGGGTCAACGGACGTGCGAATCACGACCAGGGCGAAGGGCGAACCGAATTTGAAGATCAGGAATAAAGAAGACAACGAAGCTAATGTAGGATATAAATTTAAAAGAAAAACAGCAGTTCTTAACACTGGGTCATGCTCCCAGCGTCCTGTGTAACTCAACAAGTCAATCACAACAGTAAACGAAATCAAATTTTTAAATGTCTGACATAATCATACAATCAAGGTGTCAAAATTTTACAGCTCATAATTTTTTCTTCAGATTAACTTCATGTTTAGGTGTTAAGAAAATTTTTAACAACGCACTACCCTTTTGTCGTGGAGGAATTCTGTGCACCAGTCCTGAACGTGTGTGGAGCTTCACTGCAGACTTAAGTTATATCCGACTGTAGTGAAGCTGTAATACGGCGCTTGTGTTTCAAGATAGCAGCAAAGAAAAAAAAGCGGATGCCAGCGCGTGCATGATTTACAGACATCAAAACTACAGAAACTTGTTCCACTCGCTCAACGGCGCGGCAATGCAGTCACGTCTCCCGATACCTGAACGCGGAAGGACATCTTCAGCAGCGTTTGAACGAACGCAGGAGTTAACCAGCAGGCGTTATAAACTAATAAACAGCGAGCTGGTTTCGATATCACTGAACGCGTGTCACATACATTTGGAAAACAGCTAGTTTTTTTACACCACCTTGTGCGCATGCGCCTCTCCAGCTCCACTGGTTGAAAACTGCCATTTCCAACTGCGCATGCATACACATGCGAGGCAGAACCTTCCACTTTAGCTTGGAACGTGTTTTGCTTGGGAGGAGTAAAGTCCCTAGATAGCTTATCTAGGGGCGTTAGGGAGGATGGTTCACTAGCCGCCTTTCTTCTCCGATAAGGGGAACTTCGCTACGCGTCACGGCCTTTATGCTCCCGATTACATCCTTAGCAGGAAACAGTCCTTCCCCATGGCGATTTGGGGAGTGGCCTCTTCAACACTAGCCACCCTACGCCCCTTCTCCACCTTCCCACATTCACTACCAATCACTCCTCCCTAACACCAGCCCGAACAATGAACAACACACACCAAACAGCACTGGGGACAAAGGAATGTATCCCCTTTCGTGCCTAGCCTCAGCTGCATTGCCATAAAAAGTAGCCGATTGGCGATGAACCGATTAGGAAAACAGCCATTCTTTCGCCGCGCTTTCCAAATACAAAGATGGCGGCTGCTATGACGCCGATGCAAACTATGTATATGCGGACATTTTTTATGCGAGAGCATTACTTGGCTCGTTGAGCAAGAACCCTGCCGACATCATAGAGCCGTGGAGAAACGCGATCCGCGAATGACATCATCACCCCTCCTGAATCAATAGGCCGTCTCAAGGCAGGTCTAGTGGGAGAAACGATAGCTAACTTCCGAGGTGAATGGAAACAGGTCTGGGGGGCCCACTTGTCCTTCCTGCGATTTTATACAACACTCTTGCAGCAAGATAACAAACCAGAGTGCCCTTATGGGGGCGACAGATGAATTTACTCCAGGTGCCAAAGGGCATAAAAACGGCCCCTGAATGACGTCACCACTCCTGCTGGCCATCATCGTGAAAGGCAAGTCGATTCTCATGGCGAATGGAAACAGGTTTGGCGGCAGCGTTTCTCCTTGCTGTGGCTATACTGTATCAGCTGAGTAAGAGCACTCAAGATGGGGCGGATGGAACCCTCTGTAGCTTGAACTGGAAAGTGTTCACCGTCTCAACAGACTAACTGTAATGAGCCAACTGTAATAGGCAATCTTATTGTACATTCGAAAGCTCGAGAACTGACATCGGTGGCGACGGATTAAACAACAATTATACAGCCTCTGAGTGCATAACCGAATTTTCAGGTAAAAAAAATTCCTCAGATTTTCAACGCCCTAATTCCGGAAAAAATAAAACCCGAAAACGATGGGTCCCAAGTTTAAGTGAAGTAAAAGCATAAGGGAAGAAGTTTCACGGCACATGACGGCACCCGAAGTAATCATAGCCCCGAGCATTAAAATAACCTCGAATGTAGAAATGAAATAAACAGGAGAGGGTTGACAGTTAAGAAGCGGGGGCAAATTAAATAACAAATAATGAATTTAACAACGCTAATTTGTTGGACAAGCTGGTACTCGCCACCACCCCCGTTACTAAGCAGATGCCAATGGGAATTTATCTCGCGAAAACATCTTTCTCTGTCAGCCAACATGCTATACGTGTATTAAATAAACACACCTGTAGATGCCACCTCTGTGGAAAATCTGAACCCCAACAAGAGAGCGGTTCAACTTTGAGAACATTGCTTAGCGACGCTACACTAAGCACGACAAGAAATTTAATTTCTAAGCTCTCCTATAAGACTACACTAAATCCGAACTCCAGACTGAGCGTTTAGGGACCTAACCGTAACCTCTACTAGCTACATATGCCACAGAGGCTGATTTTAACGCGCAATATTTAAAACAGGTTACTGCGTGTAGACAATGCTTTCGGGAGATTAAGGCTCGAGTATGTAGATTTCAGTAGCACCTAACCTGCTACTACATCAGCACATGTCAGTATCAGTACCATAGAGTGGCAGCATCTCTGCTAGGCACTTGCAAACATAAATTATCACTTGCATGTAACTCTAAGTTGCCCTCACCCATATATGTTCCCAGTGCTATGCAGAATAAAACAGTGTCAAAATATGGCCAAACCTTTGCCGCCCTTCAGAGCTTCGTGGCTAGTGGGAAAAAGGCCCGTGATGACGTTGTTCGTTGTAGCTTTTTCGTCCTGTCGCCATGCGCACAGCAGCTACGCGCCCAGTATATAGTGCGTCGCCCATTAGGTAATTCTGCGGTGCTCAGATCGGAAAGGCTCACGGAACGAGCATCGCAAAACCCTTTCATTGTCTAATAAAGCTTCCTTTCGAGCGAAATCGCACACGAGGCAAAAGTAGACATAGAAAATTGTTTGTTTATTAAAACTGCCATATGTACACTGGAACAACACACAAAACCCCTGTTGAGACATTCAAGGGCAAGTCGGGTAGCAAAACTTCCAACGCAGTCTTGGACAGCAATACGGCGCCATTCATGCAGAGATATATAAGCTTATTATGGTAGGAGATAATGTGAAAAAGCATTTTCAACGCATACAAAAGCGACACATGAAACAAAACCTTACAGCACTTTTGGAACTATGATCATGACATTTTCTTGAGAAATTAACTCCCTAATGTACATAAAAGGATAATCATTACAGAGCTCTCATGTAGAGCATGAAAGGGAGTTCACTACAATGCTATACAAACAGAAGCGGTATGTGCTCTATGCCGAGACATCTACCAGATGTTACTAAAAATCGACGCGACAAGAAAGCGGCAGTGACGGCACCGGCCTGGTAACAAGCAATCAGTGCACGCTGCAGTGATGTTAATGTGCTTATCGCGCAAGCACGTGTTCATATCAGAAGCTCTTGCTTCTGGTGGCTGCTTTTGGATTCCCCTTCCGGTGAGGACTCAGCACTCATCATGGCCGGTCCCAGCTCCTCAGGCAAATCTGACTGCTGAGAGCACAAGTACTGCGCATTCTTTCCACAGGCAGCAAGCATCTGGTAGAGGGATGGCAGCCACTCCTAGACGCCTCGTCGGATTACAGCTGCGAATCTTCCATGGCGGAAACGGAGTCATCCGCATCGCCGCTTGACACGGACTCTATGGACGAGCAAAAATCGTCGAATTCCAGACGACGGCGGCACCTGGGCGCAGACATGCTTGTTGAGTTGAGTTGAGTGGTTGTAAACTACCGGTGGGATTAGCCTTGCAGTTTCTGCCGGCAATTGCTCCACCGTAGCGGCACTTAAATAGAAATCACATAAACACTGTCCGCAAAAACACAAATAGACACTCCTGAGGTCACCATGTGGAGGCCAAATCCGTGTCCTGCAGGTAAAGTAGAAGAAGGCGAGAAGCATCCCTTCTACTCGACTGGCTCCCGCGCGGGAAAACAATGTCCTGAAGAGAACTGTGAGGAAATCCTGCCTTCTTGAGGGATCCGAAGAACACAGCCCGTTCCGCGTTGTACAAAGTACAGCACAAGAGGTAAGGTTCTATGTCACCACACACACCACACGTGGAACACAATGGTGACAACGCTAGGCCAGTCTTATACATCCACGCCGGCGTACGAGCAGAATCCGTGCGAACGCGGTGCAGCAAAGTGGCTTGGTACCTTTTGAGACCCTTAGTCACACATGGCTGATGAGGAGAGCTCCACAAAGAACTGAAGTGGCACAACACCACATCTCTGAACATTTGCTTGCCTTCATGAGGGACTCCATGTACTGGAATCACGGAGAGAGCTGTATGGGCGAGGTTGTCTGCTATCTCGTTGCCTAAGACACCTATGTGCGAGGGCACCCATTGAAAACGTATAGAGAAGCCTTTGCTATGTAGATTCTGCACCAAACGTAGGGATCTAAGACTCAAGGCATCAGTGGGGAACCCGTACTCTAACCTTTGAAGGGCAGATTTTGAATCCGTAATTATGACAGTAGGTTGAGGCGTACAACACCGTAGCTTCTTTAGAGCTGCCTCAATGGCAACGCTTTCGGCTATTGTGGAGGACACGACTTTAGTAAATCGAACAGACCAATCATACTTCAAAGACGGAATATGAAAAGCAGCTGCACTAGATCCTCTGACCTTGTAGAGCCGTCTGTAAAAATTTGAAGATGACTGGCATATTCGGTTTCAAGATGTTCCAGTACGAGCGAACGCATTGCCGCTAAAGAAGAATTCCGCTTAGCGCGAACGTGGGGAATTGTCAAGGAACAATCGAGGCTCGGAAAGGACCAAGGTGGCTTCAACGTCTTAGGTCGATCTCGAAGGTCGAGACCCAGAGAACGAAGAGTATTTAAAGCCAAGTACGCCCGGGACTCAGATTTTTTTCGAAGGCGCTGTAGAAGCGCTCTCCCGGCAACAGTCTCTCTGAGGCGGCCAATTTGCAGCAAAAGTCTTTGTGAAGCGGCTAGCCGAAGAGGTTTCGATTGAGACTCATACAGTACTGCATTGTTTGGAGCAGCCTGCGGAACGCCGAGAGCCCTCCTTAGTCCCATTCTGTGCAAAACCTGAAGGCGTTCCAGCTGCGATACCGAGGGGGAAATTAAAGGGAGCTGGTACATTATGCGACTTGTCACCAGGGCATCGTGAAGCCTGATCATTGAAGCAGGATGGTTTCCCCATTGCTCACTAGCAACTCTACGAAGCACATTGAGACGCGAAGATAGTGAAGCCACAATCGAGTCCACAGCTCGTCGCCACTGTAGACGTGAGTCAATAGTGACGCCCAAAAAACGTATGTGGTTAACCTGACGAAGGCAAGACTGATCAAGGTCTATGCTCAGCCGCGCATACCGTCGTCCCCTACCTGGAAACAGGACGAAGCCAGATTTTTCCACCGAGAGAGTCAACCCAACACCTTGAAGGCAACTTTTAACTGAAAGCACGGCCTGTCGCGCTAATAGAGCTAAGCGTTTGTGTTGATATCCGGTTAACCAAAGACAAATGTCGTCTGCATATATCGACATATGGACATGCCTACAATGTTTTTGCACTTTTGCGGGAAGACCAGCCATGACAACATTAAAGAGCGTTGGGGACAGGACACTACCCTGAGGTACCCCTCGCGATACCGCCCTTTCGGAGCTCATTGTACTGCCTAACCGCACTCGAAATTTACGATCACTGAGAAATGAGTGAATGAATCGCAGAAGATAGCCCTGTACGCCTATGACCTGCAGACTATTCAGTATTGAGCTCTGGAGGACGCTATCATAAGCCTTTGATACGTCTAGGAAAATAGCTAGTGTTGAAAGTCCAAAAGCACTCTGATGTTCAATGTGGCTTATCAAGTCCAGGACGCTATCTTGCGCGCTTAAACCTGTGCGGAATCCAGTCATGCATGTTGGTAGTGCCCTTCTATCCTCAAGCCACCAAGACAAACGCTTACTTGCCATCTTCTCCATGAGCTTAGCCACACACGACGTCAGCGATACAGGACGATACGAGGCCGCGTCTGTCCTCTCTTTGCTGGCCTTCAGCAGTGGGACTACACAAGCCACCTTCCATGAAAGGGGAACGTCACCAGACTCCCACACTCGATTGAGATAGGTTAGGAGCATCTTCCGGTGTTCTAGAGGCAGGTTCTGTAACATTTGATTGTTAATGCCGTCAGGACCTGGTGCACAGCGACGCCGCAGGCTGCGGAGCGCTGTCTGTAGTTCTCAAAGTGTGAACGGGGCGTCCATAACAGACGGAGACGTAGCAGGCAGAGCGCAGGGATGAATGCCTGGTCTGGAATTTACAAATGCATCCGCAAATTTCTCTGCCAAGCACACGAGATCTTTCTGCGTGCGCAATGCAAGCGCCTCGAAAGGTTTACTCGGACGACAGCCACCAGCAAGACTGCCAACGACACGCCAAATTCTCGTTATCGGTGAGAAAACAGTCAAACTAGCGCAAAATAATGCCCACTGGGACCTACAGAGCTTGTTCGCATGACGTCTAATGGCAGAGTTGAGCCTGTTGAAAGTTGTCTTCAAGGCTCTGTCGTCCTTCTTCCGCAACAGTTGTCGCCCCGCCCTTCTGCGCGCTGCGCAGAGGTTCCTGAGTTTTAAACCTGGAGTCGGAAAATGATCAGGTAGCTTGAACGCTGTGGTAGCAGCCATCTTAGCATAAATCATTTTGTCTGTCACATCACCGGAAACACAGGCTAAGTGCTCCCTGTATTTGTCCCAATTAACAACATGGCAAATTTTAGGACCAAGCAAATGGAAGTCGGCAGTAAACACAAATATCGGGTACTGATCACTTCCCATTCGGTCAGCTCTAGTTGACCACTGCACACGGACGTCAGGTGAATGTCAGGTTAGGTCTATAGATGTGGGTGAGGTTGGAGGCCGAAAGAAAGTGGGACTTCCGTCATTGGCCACGCACAGGTCCAAACTGTCGATGACTTCTACAAGTTGGCGTCCGCGATGATCTGTGTTCCTGTCACCCCAGGCAGGGTGGTGGGCGTTGAAGTCACCGCAGATGATTCTGGGTGCTGGGCAGCGGTCACAAAGTTGCTGGAGGAACACAGCCATATCGACCTTCTTCCGCGGGGACACGTATACTGATGCAATGGACAGAGTTCGGAAGGCGACCCGAATCCTCACAGCCACTACCTCAATACTGTCGGTGCAAAGATCGGTGACGTTCAAAGCCACATGAGGAATCTCCCTTCGTATGTAAAGGGCGGCACTTCCTGCGGGAAAAGACTTTATGCTGCAATTCTTGTGGGCGACGTATCCCGGCAAAGACCTCCCGCCTGGCAAGCCTCCGACAGGGCCAGTACTGGAAAACAGGTCTCTTTCAAGAACAATTTTAGTTCTGCTAATCGACTTATAATCCCAGCGCAGTTCCATTGCATGATAAACGGCACTTTTCTAGGGTTTTTAGTGTCAACAGGTTGAAGAAAACTAGCCATCTAGGAGTTGAAGTTCTCTGCGAAGGCGGTGATCAAGGTCTCAAAGGAAAGCACCAGCTGTATAAAGTTCTTCAAAGTGCCAGGCTGCATCGCTTGGCTATATGAACGCAGGACATGAAACAAAACGCGTAGAAGGTCGGAGAGATTCCGGCTTTTGAGCTCCTTATTTTGCTGCACGCACTGGCGCACCACTTCGACAAAAGACGGGGACTGGGACCCACTCTTGGCCACGGTAGCTGGTGCCTGCATCTCTTTCAAGGCAAGGGGATGTCCTCCATGTTCTCGAGTCTTGCTGTGATCTGGTCGCTGAGGAACATGGACACTTTTTGCAGAAGCAGATCGTACAGCCAGCTCACCCTCGGAGGCCGTTGCCGACTTGCTCGGATCAGGTCGTGCAGCGACGTCGCTTGCTACCACGTCCCGAGCTTCCGACTCGAGCGCAGGGAACTCTTCACTTCTATGTATCGGCTTCTCAGCAGGTCGTGGTTTGGGGCCACTAATGAAGGACTTGCGACGGTGTAAGGCGCTTACACGGAATGTGCAGCCACTGAAACTTGCTGGATGGTCACCTCCAAAATTAGCGCAAGCAAAATCTGCCTTGCACTCTTTGTAATCATGGCCACCACCACACCGCTTGCAACGTTGATTTTTGGTGCAAACTCTCGCTACACGTCCAAAGCGTTGACATCTGAAGCACCGGGGAGGAGTTTCAACGAACTCGTGGACTGCATGTTTGGTGAAACCAAGGTCAATTATTCCAGGGCGCTCGGTGTTGGGAGCAAACGTTAGCACAATAGAGTTTGTAGGCTTCGCTGCCCATTGTTGTTCTCCAGGCTCCACCCGGCGCATTAACCGTCGCACGTGTAGAACTCCTTGCGGTTTCAAATAGTCAAGAAGGGCACTTTCCGAATACCACACTGGTACTCCCCTTATAACACATGTGTTAGTCATGTAGGAGTGTGGCAACCGGGCTTGAACTCGTATGCCACCGATCTGAGAGCACCGCAGAAGAATGTCTACTTGCTCTTCCGTTGAGATATCTAGATACAGAGCCCCTTGCGTTGTGCAGCGACTGCGAATCGGAGCAGATCCCAGTAGTACTTTAATATCATCGAACAGCCTGATAGGGCTCCACTCTCTGAAGTCAACACCTTTCTCTTTTGGCTGAACTATCACTGGGATACCAACTGTCCGGTGCTTCCGATGACTCACCACTTTGAAGCCATCGTTGTCCATTTCCGCCATGTCAGCCACTTCCTTGTCAGAGGCGACGATAGTTGAGTCGTCCCCACTGAGCGATGATGACGCACTGCACTGCTGGACGTCCCTGATGACTGGCAGATCCCCGCCATGTGATGCCATGGCCGCCTCCGCCCCACTGGGCTCCATCGGATGGCGCTGTCCCTTTAAGGATACCGGCGCCGGAGCTGCCGTACCCTTCCCGTAGGGACAGTACCGCCTTAAAGACGCGGCCGTCTTCCAAGGATGGAAATAACCTAGTTAATAACTAGAAAACAAGGCAAAATTACTGAGCTGAGGTGACAACAGATCGAGCAGCGTCGTCTTCCCAGACATGCTTGACAGGAGGGGCCCCGTTGACTGAGACATCGGAGAGGCTACGGACTCGGAGCCATTCCTGCCCATTGAAGCATCTTGTGAATTCCCGGGAAGTGCAGGGGAAATCACTGACGAGCCTGAACTGGACGCCCAAGTGATGTTGAGCTGCCCTTCCGGCTTCGGTGCTGATGTCCTCGGAGAACCGGGGCCGTCCACGCCCATCGCCCAGTCGCCATAGAGGCCAGGATCCTCTACGCTACGTTGCTGGCTGACGACAACTTCTTCTTGTACGTCCATCATGTCCACTGCGAATAAAAAAGTAAGACATTACGTCACGAACATGCCCAGCTTATTTTTATATCAAGGGAGCGCGAAGGTCACAGCTCAAGGCAAGGGCGATAAATACCATGTAGATACTTACGTAAATAGACCGAAGCATCTTCACGAGCAGCGTGGTCCATCTCAAGTGGTGGACAAAACAGCAGCTGGCACGCACTTGCCGCTTACACGAGTTCACAGTACGCAACTGAAGGTGGGGCGTAAGCGCGTGCTTTTTTAATCTCCCTTTCCACCCCGACCCATCCCCTCAACCAAATTCCTCCAATCTTCTTGCAAGGCTCCGACCACGTGCTATCCTCCTCTCCCACTTCTACTTTCTCCTGCTGTGAGTGAACCGTAGCTCCTTTGCGGTGACCCATTTATGGAAGGCAGTTATTGGACAACGTCAACAACCGCTTTCAAACCTCATATGCATCTTGTTGGATTTGGACCTGTGCTACGCTCGTGTCGCTTGCCTGGCTTCTGCGGACGCAACTGCGGGTTTTACAGTTGTTTGCGTACACAAATGTGCGTCTAGCCCATTGGCGCTGCGATTTTAATGAAGGTTTTTTTTTAAATTTATGGCTAAGACACGACTTCAGCCGACGAACGCGTCAAAACGTTTTACTGTCCGTTGCTATGGGCGCTACTACGGCGTTCAGCTTTCGCAAGCAAAGCATCTGCTTGTTCGTACTTACTTCTATATTGTCCGGTTCTAAGGCAACCTGATACAAGGGTGCTTCACGCCCAACCCTTTAAGGTGCTTCGATGTATCCCACCGCCATGCAGGGTGGAGACACCGCTTTCGTGGCCGCCATCTTGGGACAAAGGCAGTCGGCCGGTATTCTTGTTCAGCATGCTTTTGCGTTAGCAGGCTCTGGTGTAGAAAGTATTTGCGCGTACACTCGCAATTCTAAGCACTTTTCGCTCACAGGCTTCTGGGAAGTCTACAATGAGTTTCTAATGCACTTCTTGCAAGTGGGCCGCCAAAACGTCGGTTGGAACCGGTTACATTGCATTTATAAGGTATGCATGAGTCATCACCTTCTAAATTGTTCGAGTACCTTCCGTTTGGAGCAGATTTCGGTGAATTTATTTATACTACTCATCCCTCATAGCACGTACGGACCGCTGGCGAATTGCTAGCCATGGCTGAGGCCGGAATGGGAAGCGCTCAACGCTAATGGCAAAGAATGCAGATTCAACATTCACAAGTTTTATGGTAACTCTTCACGTTCTGTTTCATATATGCCAGAATTTTCTGATGCGGTATATCGCATCGGTCGCTTAGAATAACGTAAATGACGAATTTCTTAACACATACTGCATTGAGTTTGGGCGTGCTGGCACAAATATCTGGAAGGATTATTCCAAGCACCGGGAACTGCGGTACGTGTCGGGTGAGGTTGGTCGAAAATGCGTTAAAAGAATTTGAAAAACATTTTTGTATGTTAATTTCGGCATATGCATAAGTCCTAATCCTCATCGCCACCGCATCTCTAGTCCAGCCGTGGTCTGACGAACTAAACACTATCGCAATGTTTTCTGTAAAGCGCGGTTAAGAAGGACTCAAAGCTTCTTTGCCATTTTAGTCGTTCAAGGAAATGACACTTAAACACACGCGGTCTTAATTGTTTTTTTCTCATTTCTCTTGTTTGCGTCACAAGAGCAATTCCAGACAACTAAACAAAAAGCTCCGAGTCTATCTGAGGTAGTTTTTTTTTTCAATACAGAACTCTGTAAAAACAAACTGGTCAAAATATTATGAAGCAGTACTGTAGCTTTAAGGAATTACTTTATTTGACTCACACACCTTCAAATGCTAGCACACTATGTACAGCCAACTTAAACGTTCAGTTTATGACGCTGCTGAAACTCTCTCCTGTCTGATACAATTCAAGAACTTAACCGCAAATGCCCCTGAAAGGAGGCCGTTTCTTCCTCTCGACCGATTTTCCCCATTGAAGGATCCATTTGGATATTTCAATGCATGAAATCCCAGGGGGGTGGCAGGCGAATGGAGAATGACCAACGCTTAATTCGACTAAACACAGTGTCCTTGGCCCGCACCTGCAGCTTCATTCTTGAGTCATATCTGAGTAGCAAAGAAGTGTGGATTGTGAACACTGGAACAAATCTCAGGGGTGAAGTTTTTTCACCTGATAAGAAATAAAGCACCTTTATCTGGAATTTAAATATAGCTAGGCCAAAGGGAAAACCTGTCAGAGAATGCCTTGTATTCAGTAGCATTTTCAGCAATGGGCATTGTATTCTTATCTTCAGGTTTCCAGAGCCATCCTTTACATTTTATTTTTTTCTTTGCCCTTTTCCCTAACAAATTTTCACCCCCCTCCCAATGGTGAATCAGCATACTGTTGGGGATCTCCTTTTGTTCCCAGATTTCTTATCAGTGCCCAGACCCAATGTGGAGGTCATTGAAATATGTTTGGAGGGGAAGGGCGGGTCCCACTTTTGCTCCAATTGGACATCTGATGTCTCCTCTCACGTGACAGGCCTAAGGAGAAACTTTTTTGTCCACGCTCAAATCATTCTCACACGCAGTGTCGCCAGATTGTGCTACTGAATTTTTTTTAACTGCTTTTTAGACGGTTTGGCGTTGAGGCTATTTTTGGGACTTCACGCTCCCAGAAAATCTAATTGGTAAAAGAAAAGTGTTTCAAGAAGTGCACTACGTTTGGTTAGCTGTTGATGCATCTTTGTTTTGCTTGCTTTCTGTACATCCATGCATGACAACTATAAAAATGGGAGACGCTTAAGCTCCGCCTTAAGAGTGAAACGCGATAGCGTTCCCTCGTTGTCGTGCAGCCGCTGATTTAGATGGGAGATCAGCATTCAGGGAAGACTCAGAAGATACGCGCGCCATCTGGCGGGCCAGCGCCGTGCATGGCGAGGGGGGGGGGGAGGTTCAGTGGGTGCCTAAAGGATGGCACTGCGACTGCACGCCAAGCTCGGAGGAATTACACAGGAAACGCATGGTACCCGCTTAATTCCGGCATCTGTAACTTGCATGCTCATAATTGCTCATTGAAAACTAAACATTTTGACAGATCTGCCTGCCTGGTTGGGTTTGAAGACTTATAATAAACTCTGCACATCGTTTTCGCACCCATGCTCTGAACACAAGAGGGGAGACCGCAGGGTGCGAAGCGGCAATTGCCCTGTATTTCTGGCCACCTGACGAGGCTGCTCCTCACCCAACGCTGCACCGGCGCTCTTTCTACACTTGTCGATGGTGGTGATGACGGTAGGTTCCAGTGTCAAACGCTGGGCATATCACAGCAACAAACTAAGCTTGTACTTTAGAACCACGTGCGATGTGGTTTAATGGATGATGATGGGTGGGAGCATATTTTTCTTGGAAAAATTGAAGAGCACCGTCAGGTACGATAAGTGATGTTTTTGAAGGATATCAGCTGGCGCATATGTGATATGCTGAACTTTCTGCTGTGTCACCGGACCTTTTTGGGTTATCTGTGTTTGGAGTTTGGATTGCAAAGGAAAAAAAAATGTTGGTATCTTTTCCCAATAGCTGATCTGACAGCAATTTTGTAACCACAACGTTACCTATTTTTAGGCTCTTAACCAATAAAGCAGTTGTAAGTAGCGCTTTAAGTACAATGTAAGCGCATTGTAAGTACAATGAAGTACAGGTTACCCCGAAAAGGAAAGGAAACCGGCTTTACCTATGTGCACTGTTGATCGTTGGTCGGCTCCCGAGCATTCACCTCTCCGCACCCCTAGTACGATCAATGCACAACCGCCCCGTCCATGGCATGGGGACAACTGCCCAACCCTTTCCTGCCTACTTTCCTTAGCATTGCCACATGACGTCACAGGCGCAACGAATTGAATGACATCATTTTCAAGCTGTTTTGACTGTTGGCTTTGTAGAAAAAGTACACTGTGGTACCATTCGTTTCGTAAAGCAGCCTCACCTCAGTCTTTCGGACGTATTAGACGGCTTGTATTGGAGAAGGCTCGAACACAGCTGTTTTTCAATCTTTGTTCCAGCCAGGATGCGTGGGGACATGTTTTGACCTTCCCTTGCCAATGCCTGCAAAATTTAAGACTTGACAATTCTGGGGTTTTCGTGGAAATCACGCCATTTTGGCCCCCAACTAATATATCGCAGTGAGCTGCTTTTGTACGGGAGCCTAAGGTGCTTCTACCTCTGTTTGCCGAGGGATGAGGGGTGCTGTGCGCTTATAGGGAGAGCACCATACCCCATACCCTTTGCAAACTCCCTTAGCTGCAGCAGCCTTTTCCAATTCACGCCACCATTTTTTCACAGTGCATGGTGCTGTGCGCCTGATAGGGAGAGCACCATACCCTTTGCAAGCTCCCTTAGCTGCAGCAGCCTTTTCAAATTCGCGCCACCATTTTTTCACAGCGCATGGTGCTGTGCGCCTGATAGGGAGAGCACTATACTCCATACCCTTTGCAAGCTCAATTAGCTGCAGCAGCCTTTTCCAATTCACGCCACCATTTTTTCACAGCGCATGGTGCTGTGCGCCTGATAGGGAGAGCACCATACCCCATACCCTTTGCAAGCTCCCTTAGCTGCAGCAGCCTTTTCCAATTCAAGCCACCATTTTTTCACAGCGCATGGTGCTGTGCGCCTGATAGGAAGAGCACCATACCCCATATCCTTTGCAAGCTCCCTTAGCTGCGGCAGCCTTTTCAAATTCGCGCCACCAGTTTTTCACTGCGCGTGGTGCTGTGCGCCTGGTACGGAGAGCACCATACCTCATATCCTTTGCAAGCTCCCTTAGCTGCGGCAGCCTTTTCAAATTCGCGCCACCATTTTTTCACTGCGCATGGTGCTGTGTGCCTGATAGGGAGAGCAGCATACTC
The DNA here is from genome assembly GCF_052857255.1 of Amblyomma americanum. Classification (NCBI taxonomy): domain Eukaryota; kingdom Metazoa; phylum Arthropoda; class Arachnida; order Ixodida; family Ixodidae; genus Amblyomma; species Amblyomma americanum. Next base: position 113,146,775 of record NC_135502.1, on the reverse strand, counting down.
CATACCCTTTGCAAGCTCCCTTAGCTGCAGCAGCCTTTTCAAATTCGCGCCACCATTTTTTCACAGCGCATGGTGCTGTGCGCCTGATAGGGAAAGCACCATACACCATACCCTTTGCAATCTCCCTTAGCTGCAGTAGCCTTTTCAAATTCGCGCCACCATTTTTTCACAGCGCATGGTGCTGTGCGCCTGATAGGGAGAGCACCATACTCCATACCCTTTGCAAGCTCCCTTAGCTGCATAAGCCTTTTCATATTCGCGCCATTATTTTTTCACTGCGCATGGTGCTGTGCGCCTGATAGGGAGACCACCATACTGCATACCCTTTGAAAGCTCCCTTAGCTGCAGCAGCCCTTTCAAATTCGCGCCACCATTTTTTCACAGCGCATGGTGCTGTGCGCCTGATAGGGAGAGCGCCATACTGCATACCCTTTGAAAGCTCCCTTAGCTCCATAAGCCTTTTCATATTCGCGCCATTATTTTTTCACAGCGCATGGTGCTGTGCGCCTGTTAGGGAGAGCACTATGCTCCATACCCTTTGCAAGCTCCCCTAGCTGCAGCAGCCTTTTCAAATTCGCACCACCATTTTTTCACAGCGCATGGTGCTGTGCGCCTGATAGGGAGAGCGCCATACTCCATACCCTTTGCAAGCTCCCTTAGCTGCAGCAGCCTTTTCAAATTCGCGCCACCATTTTTTCACAGCGCATGGTGCTGTGCGCCTGATAGGGAGATCACCATCCCTAGTAGCACAAAATGTCGCCTCAACGTTGCTACAATACTGCCAATGTTTTCTAATGTTGTGCAACATACTACAACGTTGTAGCAATGTGTCCATAAGTTGGTTAAAATAACACACTATCTGCCAATGTTGCAGTCACATTATCAGAAGTTGGTTAGCATAACATACCATCTGTCATCGTTCGAACAACATCGCAGAGCAACGTTGCGCCATTACACACGTAAACAACATTAGAATCCATGCCTGCACTCCGTGATTGTGCGTGTGTGTGTGTATATATATATATATATATATAATGTGCCGTCAAGTTGCATGCACACTGCGAAAGACACTTTTCTTCACACCCTGCTTTCTTGCACTGAGAACGGAGGTTTGTTTGGTAAACTCGTCAAGAAATTCGCGGAAGCCATATGAATCACTCGAAACCGGAACCTGTTCTTTTTTTTTCTAAAAGTTAATTGACTTAACAAAAAGATTTTGTTACTTCGATGCATTTCTAAGCACCTAGACTTAATTGTGTCATATTTTTTTAAGATATACTTTCTGCGTTTGCATAAAAAAACCACTGGAAAAAAGCACTGAGTGGAGATCAGTGAAAAAAACGACTAGCTAGTCAGTCTAATCACCAGCGACATCATCAATAGTGATTTCCCGCCATGTTTCCCGCCTAAATAGCTCTATGCCGCCAAACATCATGTCTGTCCGCGGTGGAAGTGTGCCGGCGAATAACTAACGGTGAGTGCCTTTGCTGATATTTATTCACCTTCATTGTACCAGTGGTGGGAACTTTCATTGCTTCAGTGTAGCAAAGCGGAGGCACATTTTTCTGTGCTAACGTGTTATGGTACGTCGGTGTTTTAGTGTCGCGAAATAGCGTGCACTCACTTTTCTGTACTAACGCGTTATGGTCAGGAATATTGTTCACTGTCAAAATGAAGAGAGTCAAGAACTCATTCAGCGATGTCAGCAACCGACAGAGGCGACGGAGAATGGCTAGTGCCATCGAGAAAGAGCTGGAAAATGCCGACGAGAGCGATCAGGGTGAAGTTACTGATAGCAGTGGGTCAGTTAGCGACATTACGGAAGGTTTTGTAGACTCTGAAGTACAGGTAAGACCTGGAGGTTCAAGTGGAAGTTCTCTGCAGAATTCAGCACCTTCAGCTGACCAATTCGCTGCATGCAGCGACTTTGGCGCGAGCACGGTCGGCGGCCGCTATGACTCCTCGGACATGAGCTTTGCTGAGCTCGACACATCTGAAGCGGAGAGTGTGTCATCTCACGTTGGCAGCAGTCAGGACACAAATGCGTCTAGCGTATTGCCTTCCGATACCTCACCGTCTCTCGAGCGCGATCTGCGAACATGGGCCCTCGAGAATAACGTACCTGCCTCGCACCTAAATTCACTGCTGAAAATTCTCAGTGCTTACCATCCTGAACTACCGCTGGATGCCAGAACACTCTTGAAGACGCAGAGGAAGACGGAGCTTGTGTCCATGTGTGGCGGCCAGTACCACTACTTAGGAGTGACGCCCAACCTGATTGACCATATTTCCAATCATGTTCCGGAAGGGTTGGACACACTGTCCTTAGTTGTAAATGTAGACGGCCTCCCTATTTCTCGCAGCTCTCGGCGACAGTTCTGGCCTATACTTGTACTGGTCAGAGAAAGTTCAAACCATTCTCCTTTCATTGCTGCACTCTTTGAGGGAGATGGCAAACCTGAGGACTTGAACTTATATTTGAAGGACTTCGTTAGTGAAATGATGGGGCTGCTAGAGAGTGGACTTGTGTACTGTGGCAGGTCATTTACAGTGAGGCTCCATGCTTTCATCTGTGATGCCCCTGCAAGAGCTTATATCAAATGCATAAAAGGGCATGCAGCATACTTTGGCTGTGAAAAGTGTGTGCAAAAGGGCACATACTCCGAGTTGGACAGGAAGGTCATTTTCACTGAACATGACAGCCCTTTGCGCACAGACGAAAGCTTTAAGAACCAGGTGCACAGTGATCATCACCGGGGTCAGTCCCCTCTTCAGTGCCTGGGAATTGGCCTTGTTAGCCAATTTCCACTGGATTACATGCACATGGTATGTCTAGGCGTCATGAAAAGGCTGCTTGTGCAGCACTGGACATCTACGAGGCCTTGCTTTTCTAAGATGAATCATGCATCGAAGCTGAGTGTTTCTGGGAGGCTGGAAAATTTTGCTTCCTTTGCTCCTAGTGATATGAAAAGAAGACCACGAGGACTTCGCTTTTTAGGGCAGTGGAAAGCGGTAGAATTCAGGAATTTTCTGATATACTATGGTCCTGTTGCACTGAAAGGAAATTTGGAAGAAAAATACTTCAAGCACTTCATGAAACTCAGCATTGCCATTACCATTCTTGTCTGCCCAAAGCACAGCATGGTTCATGCAAATACTGCCGAACGTCTTCTTCATGAATTCGTTACTGAAGCTGGGTCATTGTATGGCAAAGGCATTTATGTCTACAATCTTCACTCTCTTTGGCATATCACTGATGATGTTCGAAGGTTTGGCCCTCTGAATGAGTTTTCAGCCTTTCCTTTTGAGAACTTCCTCTATCAAGTCAAACTGCTGCTGAAATCACATGCGCGTGCTCTTCAGCAAGTTATTCGACGCCTCAGTGAGAGGAGGAGTGTGAGCCAAGCAAGCTCATGTTCACTGGATGTGCCAGTTAAACTGTCTGGACAGCACTGTGATGGATCAGCTGTGCCTCCAGGATTTGAAGGCATACAGTACTCCATGCTGGAAACGAAGGACACAGTGTTGAAACTCGGCAAACGTGACAACTGCGTTCGCTTGAAAAATGGTCACATTGCTTTAATAACTAACTTTTTGTGCTCGTCAGGAAGTATTTACATCTGTGGGCATTTTTTCACAACTTTAGGCAACCTTTTTCTGAACCCTCTTCCATCATCAGAATTGATGATTGTCTCTGCAAAAGGACTTTCGCGGAATATTTCAGTTTGGAATGTGGATGACATTCAGCATAAGTGTGTGTGCCTCCCAAATGGACCAAATTCATATGCAGTTTTCCCTCTTCTGCACGCATGCAAAAGTGCCTAAATCTGAAGAGGATATCAGGAAGGGGTAGACACTTATTACAAATGTATTTTAAAGCTCCATCAGCGTGCAAGAATTGCAGCTTTCTTGATAACATTTGGTGTTTTAGCATGTTATTTGTACTTTTGGTTTGGGGGTTTCAAGATTTGTGTTTTTTAATGTGTGCTTTCAGGTTCTAAATTGTTCAGCGTTGTACATTTCCAAGATCAGGAGGAAGTTTCTGTCGTTCCATCTTCATGGATAATTGCCGAAAATACTGTTGCGTGGCCGCCTCACAAAAATTCGCGCAGAATAAATGAGGCAGTACAGAGCAATGAAAAGCCATCTGACCATTGGAAGAAGTACAGATGTAGAGTGTTGTGGACTTGTGGTAAGCACTATTTGAAATACTTGTAAGCATCATACGTATGTTAGTTACACACTCAAAATGGGATTATTTTTATGCCTGTAGCCTAGCCTGAAATATTCTCAGGTAGGCTTCACAGAAATATACAATTTTAGTAATTCTGTGTGTACAGCTGCTGATCAGTGCAAATCTGGGTAGCATAGGCTGTAGTGTCACAATTCTGTAGCTTGTACATAGCTATGTGTGTCAACGTGTGTAGAATGAAAGAACCCCGCAGTTGGTGAGGCCAAGGAAAGCGCAGGTTTTTTTTAAATTTTGGTTCTTGCTATAGACCAGAATTAGTGCTTTAATCATTTTGGAAAGAAAGGTGATTAACTACAAAGTACAAGGAAAAACAACACGCCTATAGTGGGAACCGAACGCACGACCTGTGAATATCGTGTCCGTTGCTTTTCCGAGAGCTACATCAACGACTGTCCAACCTGCTACTTGTTTGGGTATTAATGCTGCCTGTAAACAAACCTTGAGAGTGTTAGCAGTGCCACCCTTCTCCTTAGCAGTGGACATGGAACGTCTTGTGTTACTGCCAGCTTCATGTAGAGCGTGATCGACAGAGAGGGCGGAAACTGTGCGAGAACCCTCTTATGCTGCCTATGGCTTCAAGACTGCCAGAATCGAGACCCTCGTTAGCTATTAGCAGGGAACTGAAAGAAGGGTGGTGCTGGTGAACACTCTCGAGGTTTGTTTACAGGCAACATTAATACCCTAAAGAGTAGCAAGAGCCGTTGATGTGGCTCAGTTGGAAGAGCACTCAACGTGATATTCGGAGGTCGTGGGTTTGGTTCCCACCACTGGCGTGTTGTTTTTCCTTCTACTTTGTGGTTAATTACCTTTGTTTCCAAAATGATTACAGCACTAATTCTGGTCTATAGCAAAAACCAAAATTTAAAAAGAAATCCCCTACGCTTTCCTTGGCCTTGCCAACTGTTGGTTTGTTTCATTCATGTTTCATAACGAGCCCCTCATTTCCCTTCCACTTCCCCGCTAAAAGCGTGTGTAGAACTGATTATAGGTTACCTGCTTTTTTCTATATTATGATTTTTGGTATTTAGTCATTTAGCTTTCAGTTTATATTACTCTGAAAGTTGACAAGTAAAGGCTACTTACTGTACTGTCATTTAAGCCAGTATTTTTTAGTATCTAGGTTTTTTGTATTCTTTGCAAGATGACAAAGCATTTGGTGATATTTTGATTTTGCACTGTTTAATGGTTACTAGATAACTACGATCTGGCAAGAAAGAAGGAATTACAAGCTACGCTGACATCTGACCTGGGTTCTGAACCTGAAAATGTGCGGCAGAAAAGGAAGAGGAGGCCAGTGCAACGCCTGATTTCTTCGGATAAAAGTGACAGTGAAGGAAATACTTATGATGTGCCTTTTGCAGACTTGCCACATCCAAGCCCTATTTTTGTTCCACAGCCACCGCCGCCGAAAATAGCTAAATCCAAGGAGCATGCCTTATCTCCACTAGCGGCTACAGCTTCTTCAATCAGACGGTCTCCTGCGACCATCTTGCAGCAACCTACCGAAGACAGTCAAGCACCCCAGCAAGGCAAATCACATAGAAACTGTGAGTGCTGCAGTCATTATTCATAAATTATGTGATAATGTGCACATCATATGATCATAATACCATTGCAAATCTGATAACTTGCTTGCCTTAGCAGCAGGAGTGTTTATCACAATTGCATATATGCAGAATGATAGCATCATGGAGGTTCATTTCAAGGCAGTCTTGAGAGCACAGTAGATAAACAGATGTAACTTAATACATAATAAACTTACATCTGCAGTGGCATATTTTTGACGTAGTATGTGTCAGGGCATTGCTTTAAAGTTACAATGTGCTTGTCAACAAAGAATGTTTGCTTAATGATAATGATCAGGCAGCCCCTAATTTTCATGATTTGTCACTGCAGTGTTTGTGTTCCTTAACTCTTTACAGGCATTCTGAGCACTTTAGAAATTCGCTTAGCAAATATTAATGAGCTTCCAGTGATGGTAATGTTCTGTTTTTCTAATGGAGATTTGTTGTTCACATCTTTTAGCATTGCAGCTGAAGACCATCAGAATGCTGAAGGAAATGAAAGTCTTGATGAATGAGCAGCTGAAAATACTTAAGAACCTACAGAACACCATCGTGCTGCATTTGCAGCCATCGACAGCAGCAGCAGAACCCGTGGATAGCACTGTTCTCGACTTGCTTCCTCTTTCAACGCACTCAAGCCTTGAACAACTTGAGCAGCACCTCTGTGTTGCAAAAAAGAGATCTGACCTAGTGAGTGCAGCATTGAAATCACTTGTAAATGATGTTCCTAACCATTTATAACTCAGATGAACAACTGTTAAGTATTGCAAAGTCACAGTGGCATTTGAACTTGAATGTGTAGTCAGTAGTCCTATACTGCAATAGTTTATTACAAGCTTCCTTGGTTTTAGAAGCATGGTCCATGATGAAAAAGGGGGGGGGGGGCCGCAAACAAAACGGAGACAAGGAAAGGAGACAACAGGGCGCTCGTCCTGTTGTCTTCTTTCCTTGTCTCCGTTTTGTTTGCGGCCCCCCCCCTTTTTCATCATGAGCAGCTTCCAACTCATCCAACCTTCCATTCCGTAGAAGCATAGTGCTAGAGTCATTAGCCTTTAGGTTTTTTCGCAATTCTTAAATACCCTTTCTTTTTGTTGTCACTATTTCACCATTGTGCACGTTTCTATTTTAAGGTGGCACACCTCTCACTCATAGGGGGATCATCACTTGAAGATGGCTTACGTCAGGTTATGAAAAAGTGCATTTGTGACAGCTTGGCACGAGACTTCTCGCTGACCGGAAGAAAAGGGAAGCGGTCATTTATTGGCCTTCAGCTGCTTCTTGTCGTAACAGGTACTCTTTGCTCTACTTTTATTTATGTGCTCTGGGCAAATGTTTAATATTTCCCAGTCTGTCGGCTCAGAATTTTAACAACCACAGTCTACTCATGCATCTGTACACAAAACTATTTGGCATGTCAGTTATTACTGGCACAAAACCTTGTGAGTTGTTTACATAGCTCTGTTATCTAATCTGTGGCATCTTGTTGTGAAGAATGAGTCTGTACATTGCAGCTTGCTAGTATAAAAAGAGCAAACAAATGAAGTTAGAATGTGTTCTCATAGGGCTTACCTGCATTTAATGATAGCAGCCTTGGGGTCTAGGTCGTCTGGTCTTTCATGTATCCAAAAAAAATATAAGGAATCTTTTTTCGTGTGAAACAAACGTGCCTAGAGCATGTCTACATGCTGTTTATGTTGCTTTATTGCATCTGCCAAAAATCATGCTAGAAATGTGCAGGTCACTTCACATGAGGCATGCAAATTAGTTCTGTATGTAGGGATGTCACACTGCACACTGTCTTCCTTTTAGCAAATGCACTCGCCTCATGTTGGCTGCCACTGCTTTACCAGAATGATCACAAACTTTCTACCTAAGTGCATGTACAGTTGCTGTTATATTTGCTACAAGCATGCAAAACCAGGTTCACCTTATAGTGTTCCAAAATAGGCGTGTTATTGATGAAAAATTTTCATGAAAAAAAATTGCACACAGTATGTTTTGCTGCCATTGAGCAGTATAGGCATATTGTGGACAGAAAACACCATTCTGAGCACTCAGTAAGTAGCTTTGATATTAGAGTAAAATAAATTGTTTGTTTCTGACTGTTTCTTAACGCTTTACATTTCTGAATAGTATGTTTTCTTTTGAAAGTGGCCAAAATTGGACCATTGTAATACTCAACTGTGCAAGTATTTGTAATGGAGTGCAAGTACTCCAGAGGTCTCTGGAAGCAATTAAATTGTGCTATTTCTTGCAGAGACACTTCGAAGCTCATTTCCGAAAGCAACGGACTGCCAGATTCAGATGTGCGTAGCAGAATGGCTGCGGTATGCTCCTTCTAGATGCAAAAAGCGGTATGAAATTTTTTTCAGTTTTTTTCTTTTTCATAGCTCCTTACAGCAAATTAAGATAAATGCTGGCGTTTGCACATTTCTTTAGAGTTCTACCACACTGTATGGTTTCACAAATTCTGCCTCTCTGTCGTTGCTTTTTCTTAAGAATAGTTCTAGGGCTTATTGCCTTCACCTTATAATCATTTGTATGCAGTAAGGTTTAATAATTTAAACTTCAGAGGCTGGAAAAAAATATCTGACTTATTAGAAGTTTGAATTATCCAATAAGCTAAAAAAATTTACAAGAACTGCTTGCATCAAAATATATTTATTTGGTAAAAGACTTGGAAATGGTCACCTGCTGGAGAACAGCATGACAATAGCAATTTTTTGCATTTGCATTTATGCTGTGTCGTGCGCACACTATGGAGAGCATGAGTGCAAAACTGCTCTAAAATGGTGCAAGTCTCAAAGGAGCTTCACCTAGTTTGAGGAGGCTTGACTGCACAGCATCTGGCTGGCACTTAAACACACAGTGTCGGTGTAATGAAAGAACCATGCGGGTGGAAGCAAGGGAAATAATCAATGCCACCAACATGGCTGTCGGTGAGCATCCAAAATGGCATGCAGCTAGGCTTGGTTGGCTTGCTGATGCGCAGCCAGCAGCCGAAGCTCTTAAAAGTGAAGCCGAAATTAAGTGTTTGGCATACTTTGGGTCATAATTAAGGCCATCCATTTGTCACTCTTGCTGTTGTGCATATCTCAGAGATACATAGTCATCTCTGCAGAATGCAGTTCATGATTGAAAAAAGCCATTTTCACAATCAGTTCTGTGTGAATAATACCTAAATGTGACCTGCTTTTGGGATCCCATTGGGATTAATCATTGCGAGACCTGTAATGCCTGAATTGGCAAGCATTCGAGACATAGTAGATGGGTGTTGGCTGTGGGGCAGTGCTGACAATTTGAATTACTCAGATATTTGAATTAATGGGGGTTGAAATAATGAGCTTTTACTGTAGTTGCATGTCTTGAAGGTCATGCGGAGCAGAGGAGGCAGCCGCCGCATTGCTTGTCATGGCACTGGCTAATTATTGAGCTTCCACTATATGCTGCTTACCCACTTGCCACACAGCATGAAGAAGTAATTGCTTGTGAATGGTCTGCATAAGTAATAGAGAAGTCGAAAAGTCATGCTGTTTTATATTAAGACAAACTTTTCGCGAAGCAGACGTTTCATGACAGGCTGTTTAAAAGAATGACAGAGTGTATGTTGTTCTCGTTCAAACAACAAATAGAGGCTATTCGTGTTTTCTTTTCTCTTGCTGTCACCTCTTTGCGGCATTCATGTTGGACCAAAAGAACCCAAGCTGCAAGCTCATTTAAGCCATGCACCAGACTGAAGGGTGTGTGCATACTTCCTAAAGGCCGCAAATACACTGAACATTTCTTGTATTTCTTTCTGTGGCATTACCAACAGTACATTCTGTCAATGGTATTTAACAGGGCATATTTAGTTGTAAAGAAAATGTAAACATGCTCTTGCTGTTTACATTTGAATCCACGTTTTGCAGCATGGTCAGAAAAGTAAATTTATGGTGACTTTCAAAGGCTATTATATATATTGTGGTATATGTTGCACCTCAAGTGCTTAATGATAAAGCTAGTTTTCTCTGGTTACCTTTCAGAGCTTAAAATGAGGTATACGTGTTAATTCTTGGTGTCACAGAAAGCATCATTTCTTTCAAGAAGCAGCTTGTTTCCTTTATGTTTCAGGGAGATCGCCAGATTGGTAAGGGCTGAAGCTGACATGGAACCAGTGGAATGAAGAGCAGTACATCAATGTTAAGGTTTATGCAGGCAATGTTGCTACCTCTATTCCTTAGCAGCACTATATAACTGGTGTGATGAAACTGTTATTGCCGATAAGATTTGTTATTACTGTTCATGTACTGTTTATTGTTTCTGCTTCACTGTGCTTTCTGGAAGCAGGCTTGCATCTTTTTATTCATGAAACATTGATCACAAGTTTTCTAAGTGTGCTCACTGCCTCGAGTCCCTGGCAGCAATATTTACCTGGTGTGGTCAACTGGTATCATTACAGCATTTATTTGTTATTACCACTTCATGCTGTGCTGTCTGTATGCTGTTCATTGTTTAAGCCAGCTTTGTTTAGATTTTTTATCAATGTGCCTACTTGCTATCACTACCTTTAGTTCCTGCCAGCAATATTTCATTGTTGTGGTGAATCAGTGTTGTTGCAGTTAATGTTTACTGTTTTTATTTCACGCTGCACTATTCGCATACTAATCCGTTGTTTCTGTCTGCTCTGCCACGTGCAGGCAAGTTTGTATTCTTTTCATAAAAGAAGAATCTTAATTGTTCTCTTTGTATGTGCTGCTAGTCGCTGCCTCTAGTCTTTAGAAGCAATATTTAACCGGTGTAGTGAACTGGTATCATTGCAATATTTATTTATTATTACCCCTTTATACTATGCTGTTTGTGTGCTTTTTATTGCTTTTCTTTTAAACCAAGCTTGTATCTTTCTTTTTTTTCACTTTTTTAGCAACCTGGGCAGTTAAAACAGTAATATTTTGTCTGATGACTTTGCACATTGAACATTTTAACATACTGTCAAGAACAAAAGTGGCGTATGCCACTCAGTGGCCGATAGAGCCTTGCAAAGCTGCATTGCCAAGCTATCTGCCAGTAGCGTCTGGAATGAGATAACTGTTGGGGAGCTCTTTGTGTAGGATAGTGACATGCTGGCTGGCAGGTAAAAAAAGGGTCCTCATCATTTTTATTGGTCCGAAACACCGCCCGAGGACGGTGCAGTGATGTAGTTGTCTGGCTCTACTGGCCCCGTCCCCTGCACTCGTGCTTCCTACACTACATCACCATCAAACTCACTGTAGTAAAGCAGTCAGAATTTCATGCTTCAGCAATTTTATTGCTTTCTGTTTGAATTGATCATTGCTTATACTGTTCTTGTTATCAGTATTTTGAAATGCCAGTAGCTTCTCGGACTCACACTTGGTGTTGAGAAATTTTGCCATGCTTTGTTTCCTAGTGAATGTAGCATTGTGATTGGAGCTGTATTAGGCATATGTCTACAACATGGCAAATTGCTACCAAGCTACATTTTGCCAGCTTCAATGCATGGTTTGTTTACCGTAACCTGTATTTGTAATGGTTCTGTCAGCCAGTGTCACCTTGAATTTTGCATTTCATTACTTGGTGTATGCATTGTTTTACCAGCACTTCTCATGCAACTAAATGAGAGCTTTAGTTTTACTGTGACGTCATCTTTTTCCTTGTGTTCTTCACCAGCTTTTAACTTTCAATGACACAGTTTGTTGGTATTGTTCTGATCTTTGTATTTGTTAAGTGCCAAACATTTTTTTTTAGTAATAAATATTTTTGTTTGTATGTCAGTCTTTCTCTGCTACAGCCCCGCCGGGGTGGTGCAGTGGTTAGGCGCTCGACTACTGTGCCCAAGGATGCGGGATCGAATCCTGGCTGCGGCGGCCGCTTTTCGATGGAGGCGAAATTCCAGAGGCCTGTGTGCTGTGCGGTGTCAGTGCGCGTTAAAGAACCCCAGGTGGTTGAAATTTCTGAAGCCCTTCATGCGGCCTCTCTCATAGCTCGAGATGCTTTGGGATGTTAAACCCCCACAAACCAAACCTTTCTCTGCTACAATTACACCTTGCTTGTCCCACTTTGTATGAAAGTGTGGTTGAGATCAGAAAAGCATTATTCATGCGTTTTATATTTCATAACTGACAGGAAAAACTTGTTCATGATAAATATATTTTTTTCCAGCAAAGTGTACTTTATATACCACCCTGCAGCTGTGGTTAGGGCACTTGGATGCTGATCCCGAAGATGTGGGCTCAATCCGAACTACAAGAGCCACATTCCGATGGAGGCAAAATGCAATGTCCTATGTACTGCGCAATGTCAGTGCACATTAAAGAACTTCGGGTGGTTGAAATTATGCAGGGAACTCAACTATGGCGTCTCTTATAGCCCAAGCACCTTTTTAAACTAGCTATTATTTTACTGCTTCCTGCCATTTTACTGAGAACACTGCATTATGTAAAAAGAACTGCCCTAAAAAAGAATACTAAACTGCAGCTACAATGTTTCTACATGCCCTCCTTTAGTCTTGTCTTTTAGTGCAGCATATTTTATGGAACTTCGTCTAGTATGAACTGCATGTGTGCTGCACAAGCATGTCCCCTGAATGTTGTGGCGACGTGACTAATGTTTGATTTTAATGTTTTGTGAATGTGGATGAAACTTTGCTGCAATGTTGTTGTACATATGCTAAATATCGATGCAATGTTGTAGACAACGTCGCAGCAATGTTTCTGTATGTATGTTGTCTTGACATGGCCAAAGGAGGACGCTAGCCACGTTGGTGCAACCTAAAAAGGTAATATTGGTACAATGTTTCAGCAACAATTTGTGCTACTAGGGATACTCCATACTCTTTGCAAGCTCCCTTAGCTGCAGCAGCCTTTTCCAATTCACGCCACCATTTTTTCATTGCGCATGGTGCTGTGCGCCTGATAGGGAGAGCACCATACTCCATACCCTTTGCAAGCTCCCTTAGCTGCATAAGCCTTTTCATATTCGCGCCATTATTTTTTCACTGCGCATGGTGCTGTGCGCCTGATAGCGAGACCACCATACTGCATACCCTTTGAAAGCTCCCTTAGCTGCAGCAGCCCTTTCAAATTCGCGCCACCATTTTTTCACAGCGCATGGTGCTGTGCGCCTGATAGGGAGAGCACCATACTCCATACCCTTTGCAAACTCCCTTAGCTGCAGCAGCCTTTTCAAATTCGCGCCACCATTTTTTCACAGCGCATGGTGCTGTGCGCCTGTTAGGGAGAGCACTATACTCCATACCCTTTGCAAGCTCCCCTAGCTGCAGCAGCCTTTTCAAATTCGCACCACCATTTTTTCACAGCGCATGGTGCTGTGTGCCTGATAGGGAGAGCAGCATACTCCATACCCTTTGCAAGCTCCCTTAGCTGCAGCAGCCTTTTCAAATTCGCGCCACCATTTTTTCACAGCGCATGGTGCTGTGCGCCTGATAGGGAAAGCACCATACACCATACCCTTTGCAATCTCCCTTAGCTGCAGCAGCCTTTTCAAATTCGCGCCACCATTTTTTCACAGCGCATGGTGCTGTGCGCCTGACAGGGAGAGCACCATACTCCATACCCTTTGCAAGCTCCCTTAGCTGCATAAGCCTTTCCATATTCGCGCCATTATTTTTTCACTGCGCATGGTGCTGTGCGCCTGATAGGGAGACCACCATACTGCATACCCTTTGAAAGCTCCCTTAGCTGCAGCAGCCCTTTCAAATTCGCGCCACCATTTTTTCACAGCGCATGGTGCTGTGCGCCTGATAGGGAGAGCGCCATACTGCATACCCTTTGAAAGCTCCCTTAGCTGCATAAGCCTTTTCATATTCGCGCCATTATTTTTTCACAGCGCATGGTGCTGTGCGCCTGTTAGGGAGAGCACTATGCTCCATACCCTTTGCAAGCTCCCCTAGCTGCAGCAGCCTTTTCAAATTCGCACCACCATTTTTTCACAGCGCATGGTGCTGTGCGCCTGATAGGGAGAGCGCCATACTCCATACCCTTTGCAAGCTCCCTTAGCTGCAGCAGCCTTTTCAAATTCGCGCCACCATTTTTTCACAGCGCATGGTGCTGTGCGCCTGATAGGGAGATCACCATACTCCATACTCTTTGCAAGCTCCCTTAGCTGCAGCAGCCTTTTCCAATTCACGCCACCATTTTTTCATTGCGCATGGTGCTGTGCGCCTGATAGGGAGAGCACCATACTCCATACCCTTTGCAAGCTCCCTTAGCTGCATAAGCCTTTTCATATTCGCGCCATTATTTTTTCACTGCGCATGGTGCTGTGCGCCTGATAGGGAGACCACCATACTGCATACCCTTTGAATGCTCCCTTAGCTGCAGCAGCCCTTTCAAATTCGCGCCACCATTTTTTCACAGCGCATGGTGCTGTGCGCCTGATAGGGAGAGCACCATACTCCATACCCTTTGCAAACTCCCTTAGCTGCAGCAGCCTTTTCAAATTCGCGCCACCATTTTTTCACAGCGCATGGTGCTGTGCGCCTGTTAGGGAGAGCACTATACTCCATACCCTTTGCAAGCTCCCCTAGCTGCAGCAGCCTTTTCAAATTCGCACCACCATTTTTTCACAGCGCATGGTGCTGTGCGCCTGATAGGGAGAGCGCCATACTCCATACCCTTTGCAAGCTCCCTTAGCTGCAGCAGCCTTTTCAAATTCGCGCCACCATTTTTTCACAGCGCATGGTGCTGTGCGCCTGATAGGGAGAACACCATACCCCATACCCTTTGCAAGCTCCCCTAGCTGCAGCAACCTTTTCCAATTCGCGCCACCATTTTTTCAAAACGGATGGTGCTGTGCGCCTGATAGAGAGCACACCATACTCAATACCCTTTGCAAGCTCCCTTACCTGCAGCAACCTTTTCCAATTCGCGCCACCATTTTTTCACAGCGGATGGTGCTGTGCGTATGATAGGGAGAGCACCATACCCCATACCCTTTGCAAGCTCCCTTAGCTGCAGCAACCTTTTCCAATTCGCGCCCCTCTAACAAAAGCGCCGGGGAACGGGGAGGCGTAATAGGTTCGAGGGTGCGAATTCCCTCTCAGCCCTGCACTCAGATTTTCTTATTTTTTCTTCTGGGAACATGGTCCTCTATACTGTGCTCAGTCCCATTTGTGCTCTTTTGTACTCTCGTCCTCCATCCCTGGCTACTTGGCTAATACAATAGCAGGTGTTCGGGACCAAAATGGCGGCCAGAATTTGCTGCCCACTATGTTTAACGGCCGTTTATATATCCAAAAAATGTTGCGGTTTTAGATATGCCGGTCTTTCATGCCATGTCGTAAAAAAAGCTAAGCCAAATACCGAAATTTCGTCCGCAACACTTCCTCGCTTTTCTTTTCTTGATTTTTAAGACGCAATTTTCATCCATATCGAACCTAGCGTTTGCGTTTTACAGGCGATGAAAATTGTATGGGAATTTTCGGTGAGGATTTGAAATATGCGCCAAATATAACATGCGACGTGGCTCGATCTCGCATCAGACTATTTTGTCGCTACTACACTCTGACACCAACTTTTTGATTTATTTATTGATCTATTTATTTATTTCGAATAATTTCAAGGCCCGAAGGCATTTCAGAAAGGAGTGGTAAGGTACATTAAAGTAAACAGTGCATGTTATACAATATTATTTTTCAAAATGGCAGAAAATTGAATAGTCTTGAAGTTGTAGATGTCAGAAATGGCAGCGATGGCGCTAGGAAGGTCGTTCCAGTCTGTGCCGGTTCTGAGAAAAAATGAATTATGCCTCCCTTTTTTGGAATCCACTGCGTTGCCCTTAAGGACCAGCGGTTGGCTTCCCTTTGCATTACATACCCTGACCAAACCCATTTCTTCCTTTTCATTCCTAAGTTAGTGGCGGGGATGTGACGCCAGGTCTGTCGTCTACCACTAGGACATCATTACTGCGGTCCCGCGGGTGTAATCGTCCCCGTGGCGTCTGTGGTGCGGGGCACGAGCAAGCCGTCGCACTACTACGTCGTGTGGGACGACTCCAGCTTTACGGTCGACGAGCTAGAGAAGCTGAGCTACTAGCTCTGCCATACGTACGCCCGCTGCGCGCGCAGCGTGAGCATCCCGGCGCCCGTCTATTACGCGCACCTGGCCGCGTACCGGGCCAAGAACCTCGTGGCGAGCATGGACGTGTCTTGCTTGAGCAGCGCCTCGTCCGAGGGCAGCGCCGACTCGGTCTCCAAGAGAGTACGTGGAGGACGTCAAGGTGCTCGACTCCCTCCAGGCTGCGATGTACTTCGTCTGAGGAGGACCGCTGCCGGGTGAGCGATGCACAAGAGTTCACTGAGCTGTCGTGACGTCACCGCGCCATACCTAAGCATGTCGTGGTGAATGTGTTGAACGTATCAAAGCGGCTCATGGGTTATTAGAGGTGTTGTGGACGGCTCCGCATTAGTCTTGGAACACCTGAGGGTTCCTTAGCGTGCACTTCCTTTGCATGGCTCACGGGGGTCTTCGCATAGCCACTGTGCCCTCACGGCGGATAAGTAATGTGAGCAATGTAGGTTATGTGCATAAGAACCAACGTCTCGACACGACGGCTCATTACCAAAAAGTTGCGCTATACAATGCCGTTAATTAAGGAACTTGAGTCTCGTTGGCAAACACAACATGGAAACGCCAGACCTAAAGCATGGACAGGCTTGTTGCCCACAGCTAATGCTGTCAAAGCTCGTACATAAAATAATTATGCGATGTTTCGACGAAATTTCGAACAAAGGTGACGTTTCTTTGGAGAGGCGTAGCAATCCCTACGGCGGCCTTATTGAAACAGTCTATGCTCTTTTGCCGCGGCAGCAATTACTTTAGCTTTGTCCTCCAAAACGACGGGCACCTTGCTGGTTTCTGCTTAGTTTTATTGCACCAAACGACGAAGCAAAACAAAGCACATGGGGCAGTGCAATAGAGGAGATGGTTAGAACTGAGCGCCGTAGAAATTGTAACGCCTCGCCAGCTGACACTGAACTCCCTAGGCACATCATGTGCTGTTGCGGTTTACCGGCAAATATTCTTCACTTTACAGGGCATCCTCTCTTGCCCTTCGTTAGCAACTCGCCGTTGGCTGTAACCACCAGGCTGTACCAAGAAATTTTTATTAGCTACAAAATTGATTTTTATACTTATGCCACGGCTGAATTTTTTGTGGTTGACACCTAGTTTAACGAAATCTTTCCTGCAGTTTCTGCCCTCAGTTAAACTTTAGGTTAAGAAATTCACAATTGACGTCACACAACGGTCACAGATACAATGAAATAAACTTCGCGAGGACCTAATTTTTCAAGTATTCATATTTCCTAAAAATTAGGCCAAAACGTCGACATAAAATTCGTGAATTTTTCTTGAAAGAAGCATGTTGTTCTTACCATCATTTCCTACATTCCTAGGAAACAGATTGAACGCCCTTTCAATTCTGCGTTACTCTGATTTTGTTTTCGAAATACCTGGCCTAGGTAATGTTCGAATGCCGTTTCACCCCTTGAATTCACGGTAAATTTCAGCGAGTCATGCCAGGTGTATGGGCTTCATCCGTTTTGCAATTACGTCTAGCATTATGCTCACTAGAGTATGCCCTGCTACACTGCTTGGTGTGCGGGCGCATCATACAAGCATGAAACTATCTCGTGGAAGAGGTAAGGGCCTGCCTCTTGCTCTTCTCGAAAGGTCGTGAATATTAACGCGATGGAGTTAAAAGGCCTCGTTCTCCAGAAGATCTGGTATTTGCGTGGTCGGCATCGGTGCCGTGAGCGAAAAGTCACGGGCATGGCTCTGGTAGGTTTTCTCCAGAAAGCAACCTGTATGAGGCAGGTGGGCCACCTACGTGACGTTAAGGGTTACGCTATCGCATCATACCTTTCAGGCGGTCCTAGTGTCCCCTTTAATTTTTCTTACCAATGACTGCCTGAAATCCGCGATTATTCGGAGGGCCCGGAGATAACGGTAGAGCTCACGTACGCAGCTATCCTCAACCTCATCAAAGGCAGAAGACGCAAATATCCCCAGCCACATCCTCTGCTAATAGAGTATGAAGCGACATGTTGGAGAAGACTCCAAACAGGAGCCTTCCACAACCTTCACATTCTACATAAGATGTATCCGGAGCAGTATAATTATACATGTTCGTGGTGCGGGGCAACCCCCACGCTGTAACATATCACATGGGAATGCATACATAATGTACCTTTCCGAGGTAACAAAGAGCCAAATGCGGAGCAGTGGGAGGAGCGGCTAACAAGCAGCCAGCTCAAGGTCCAAAGAGACCTAGTGAGCCACGCATGCAGGATGGCCAGGGATAGTGGTTCCTTGGACTAGGGCCGCCAACCACGCTCAGCCTGGAAGACATCGGCAATCTTCGGGCAAGCACCAAGACTCATTTATTAGAGCAATAAAATTTATTCACTCACTCACTCACTTGAACATGCAAAATCTTTCCGTGACAAATTTGATCATATGCAAATGTAGAGAATGTCTTTCGATGTAGTTCAGTGCAGCCTTCGTGTGCATCTCTTATGTTATTCGTGTGTTCGCCCTAATATTTTGTTACCGCTTTAGTGTGCGATGCTCCCGGCGCGGGAAGCTTCCTTTACAAAAATGGTCTTATAGACAGTCTATAGACTTCTTGTAGACTCTACTGCCTTCCTATTGATATTTCGTTTTGTATATTCATAGGACTTAGACTGTCTGTAGACAGGTCTACTAAAAGTGTATCGCCATAAATCTACAGATTGTTTATAGACGCTCTATAGGTTTTGGGTTGCCTATAGACAGAAGCATGCTGGCAATTTGAATCAGTGGCATGACTATTGTGCTTGCGCGTTTTGTTTGTTTCAGGTCTTCAGCAGCAGGGCAGACTGCGACCGCCCTTTTCATCTTTTTGGGTGCAGTGACATTGAAAGGTACTTGTTTTGTTTAACTTTGAAATAAAGCTACTTGTGCTTGTTGCATAACTGCGTTGTTTTATTCACAACTGGCCGACAGTAAATGAAATGACTCCAGTTCCAGTTAACAATATGGGCAGCGAGTAACAGTATATGATTAAGCGAGTGCTGTGCCATATGCCTGCGCGCGCGCGCGCGCGTGTGTGTGTGTGTGTGTGTGTGTGTGTGTGTGTGTGTGTGTGTGTGTGTGTGTGTGTGTGTGTGTGTGTGTGTGTGTGTGTGTGTGTGTGTGTGTGTGTGTGTGTGTGTGCGTGTGTGTGTGTGTGCGCGTGTGTGCGCGCGCGCGCGCGTGCGTGCGTGCGTGCGCGCGCGTGTGTGTGTGTGTGTGTGTGTGTGTGTGTGTGTGTGTGTGTGTGTGTGTGTGTGTGTGTGTGTGTGTGTGTGTGTGTGTGTGTGTGTGCGTGTGTGTGTATGTATGTGCGCGTGCGTGCGTGCGTGCGTGTGCGTGTGTTTGTGTGTACGTGTGTGTAGCTGTGTAGCTTTTTCTTTGTAGCCGTATGGCTGCGCTTTGGTGGATGCTAATGAGTAATTGTTCCTTTATTACAAATCTACTCCACCTTAGGAGATTCCTCCAGAACAGTGGACCATTCTATGGGATCTGTAAAAGCATTATTTCACATGAGTGGTGATCCTGTCGTGGCTGGCGAAGGATTTCCCTCGACGCAGGAACAATGACCGCGGCATTTCTGTATCTAATGTATTTCTCTTTTACGGGATGTTATGCTTTAATGAAGCTCTGTTTTCGGTTAAAATGACAATATTTACAATCTTAGCCTGATAACCTGTCAGTCCAGCTGGGCTTTAGTAGTTAAGTGCGCGTCAGCATAGTTCAATGTGTCGTCACTGGCAAGCGCATTCTCCATCGTACCATATATGATGTGCATACTTTGCACTTCGCGGCAGCCTCCATGTTTGGGACGAGAATGCGCGGCAGAAAAAGAATAAATACTTGGACATTTTTCTAATCCGCTTATCGCAAACTGTTCTGGCACACACTGAAGGTAGCTTCTAGACCCAAATGTGGCACTCCCGTGAAGTCTGGTGCAAAGTATCTCTAGTTCCGCAATCAACGCGCATAGGCTTATGTTGCCTCAGTAAATGAAAGGTGTGTTTCTAGTATTTAGTAATGATCGACCGTGTGCCCCGTCTCCAGCTTACGTAATGCATATTTTTAATGGTACAGTTATCAATGTACTTTGCACCCGGGGCGAAAATGAAAGCGGAATGGAGCTTTTTGCAACCTCCGTGTTGCAGTTTTCTGTATATATCAATATGTACCCCTCTTACCAACCCCCCCCCCCCCCTCCCCGCCCTTTTTTTCATATATCTCTACAATCTGACCTGAACGCAGTAAGCTCTTGGTGCTCATCATGGTTAATGGCAATAAGCGTTTCTAAAACTAAACTAATATCTTTCACTCGCCGTACAGCTCGCATTCCAACCACTTATATTCTAAATGACAATACTGTGGAACTAACATCAACATACAAGTACCTTGGGGTGCACCTTCAGTTTGACCTAACATGGCATCACCATATCGACCTCACCCTAGCATCTGCTAACCGCTCACTTGGTTTTCTTAAACGTAACCTCAGATACGCCCCTATACATGTTAAAAAGCTTGCTTATATAACTCTAATACGCCCTAAAATCGAATATGCTGCGGCCATTTGGGACCCTATTCAAGCCTACGTTATCACTAACATTGAATCCTTGCAAAACCGTGCTGTTCGTTTCATATTTTCCGACTACTCACCCTTCACAAGTCTTTCAGCATTAAAAAAACGTGCCGAACTGGAAGATTTGTCATATCGCCGTAAACTTGCTCGCTTAACCCTTTCCCATAAGCTCTATCACCACCCATCCCTTCGCCGTGATTTGTTTCAGTCACCTGATGCTCTCTTTCCACGCCGTGATCATTCTTTCAAAGTTAAACGCGTAAACTGTCATTCATCGTCTTATGCCAATTCATTTATTCCCCGTACTATCACTGAATGGAATAGTTTGCCATCAGTCATCGCCACAGAAACTGACAATAAAAAAATTCCAAGAGCTTCTTCGCTGTGACGGAAATGTGTAAATGTTTGCTGTTTTTGTTAGTGTTCAATTTTTCTTTGTGTGATGCCTTATGTTTTAATTAGCGTTTTTTTTTGTTACACTTACTTGTTGAAATGTATCGCGATTACTTATGATTGTACCCCCCCCCCCTATGTAATACCCTCTTCTGGAGGGCCTTTAGGGGTAACTTGAATAAATAAAAATAAATAAATATCTCGCTAGAGAAATTTAAGTTTCCGAGCGTATGTATTGCAGCGGTTTCAGACAGTGTTGCGATAACGTCCAGCTCGTCATTAAGAAAATAAAACTTAGAAAATGGTTTTTGAGGAAAGCAAACAGTGTGACATTCCGTGTGTGCTACGAGGATCCACGTTCGACGGCGCGGCATAGACGGAGACCCGTGACAGCGGCATCATCAATTACCCAGCCATGCTCTTTGAGTGACGACCAGAAAAACCGGTCCCGCCGCCGCCCCGGGGAAACAGGCTTTATCCTCCCCAATTTCCGGTTACATTCCAGGACAAGGGAGCTGTCAGCGGGCCAGAGCGCGCCGTACCACAGCCGACGCTATGCGAAACCGCGAAGACGACATTCTTTCCCTCCCCCCCCTTTGTCGTGGGCTATCGCCGGGAAGGCACCCACAGCTTCCCAGAAGGGCCGCGACGGACACCTGTCATGGCGGACAGGCAGTACTCGCCAAGAATGTGGAAAGACAGGCGCTAGTGAATTAGCTCCGAAGAGAGAGCCTGTGTATACTCTCACTTGAGAGAGAGTGGTGGCGTTTTTGTTGTTTATTTAGTCTGTATTGTTAACAGACTCTGGGGTCGAGGCTAAGCCCAGCCCAAGGGATGGTCCCCATCTCGCATGTTATTTTGGATTGGAGAATTGATGCTTTGGGCGGGCCACTGGAAATGACCGCCCTTAGTCCTTTGTTAATCAAGTGCTTAAAAGCGCATGTAAACGGATGCAGTGCAGTCTGAGCTGGGGCTCCATGCTTAGTATGGAATGTGATGCTACTTAGGCACTAACCTGCCCGGTCGATGAGTAAAGTAGTGCAAAGTTTGTTCTGTTGTAAAATTATGCTCTGCTGTCATCATCTACAAGCTCGCCTCCTGTTCATCTTCCAAGCCGAACGACACAAGAGGAAGGGTTTGGGAACCATCCTCGAAGAAACGGACGACTATTGAAATTCTACTGCATACACGCTCAGGACGACATCATTCGCCAAGAGGGCCTTCAGCGCCGAAGCCCCGACGGCGTGCAGCTTCTGCCAGCAACCGCTCGAGCCCAACTCCGGAGCCACTCCATCGCCCCCATGAAGTCGTCGGCACGTAAGCTCGGACGCCCCAGCCTCTGATGTATAATCTTCATCATGTGTAATTATTGAATATACCTGTTTGTTTAAACTGAGCCATACGGTGTCTCTTTGCCTCTCCGTCCCGTGTGGACCTGCGCATTATGGGGGTCATCACAACAGCACAGTATTTTTGTCAGCATCTCGTTGGTTGGCTTTGGCATATTTTTTGCCGCCGAATCCGCCCTGTGTGTTATAAAACGTGAAGGCAGCTGCGTACCAATGGCTGCCGAACCTGCGTATTTCACGTGCGCCTTTCACACAGGGAACTTCTGTTTGCAGTAGCGGGCTATACTAAAACTTCCGCAGCCTTGTCTGGAGTCTAGAGTTTTACAGGTACATGTCTGGCCGGGGATAGGCATGGAGATGAGACTGAACCGCTGACCAATAATGAAGTGATTAAAAGCTTAATGTTATTGCATTTAGGTTAACACAAAAAAATTTCCGGCTTCTCTTTCATGAAATTCTCTGATTAGTAGAGAGATGTCACGTGACATTTAAGGTAATATTAGCCTGCCCACCAGTGCCAATTTCGATGCAGTTGCCCCCTGCCTATCGTGGCGCTGCGCATGAGCCTTGCGGGATCTCGGGAAGAGCAACCCCGGTCTCGCAAGCCCCACAGGCCGCTGTGTTTGAAACAGACTCCTGCCGGGGCCGTGGCATATCGCTTAAAGGGACCCAGAAAGGAGCTCTCAATAAAGTTGGGATATGTTTGGTAGGTTAAAAGGCGCCGCTTCATAATTACCCTCCAGAAAGAATTTTTTAATACGTTTTGTGGAAGCTGAGTTTTATGCAGACAAAATCTGAACTTCCGCGTCTTCGCGCCTTTTCCTCTCTCGCACGCCAAAGCGCCGGCGCTCCTCCGGCGACACTACCTACTCGGCCCCTCCCCTACCTCCGCTAGCTGCGGCGCGCGGAGTTGCCGCTCGCGACCATGGTAACGCGTGACGTCTGAAAGAATTTGGCGCTTTCAACCAATGATAACCCTCGGCTGCTGATGTCACTTGCGCGATGTGACGTCATGTGCCAGGTTTAGCGCGAAAGCCCTGCACCGCGCGTCGCTGCGAGGTGCGAAAGCGGGAATTTTTAAAAATGTGTTGTAAATTTCCCGCTCGCTTTTGATGTCTCGATCGCGGCATGGACGCTCGGTGGCCTCCATTCTATATTGTGCAATCATTTAAAACCCAATCTCAAACACCCCTTTCTGTGGCCCTCTAACTGCTGCACCACCGCCCCAGTGGGCGTATAAAAGCTTCCTGCGAACACCACGTGACTACCACTGCACCAATCAGGGCACCCCTAAATTTGAAAGCCGTTAAAATTTGTAAGTTGGCCCACCCCTCAAAATTCCAAATGAGCTCCAAAATTTTGTAAGTAGGCCCACTTCAGAAATAGTTAAGGTGGATTAGTTGGGTTAGTATAATCCTATAGGATTATCTAGTGTAAGGTGCCCGAACACTCAAGCAGGTGACGACTCGTGTATACCTTAGAAGTGCAATGAAACGGGTTCCAGCCAGAGATTTCGAAGCGAAAATGGCAAGAAAAAAATTGGCTATGGTTCATCCCGGATGAACCTAGTTTACAGAGCGGAAGCTCGATTAAGCATGGTAAGACATGGTTTGCTGCTGTTAAACTTTATTTCATATCAACGACTTGGTTGTTGCTTGATTTAAGAGGCATCATCATAAGGTTCATCAGATTCAATAAGCTGTCTACTATACACAGCCAAAGCACTAGTTCCAATGCGCGACTCCCCCATGGCTATCTGCGAAGCAACTCTTAACGCTTTTTATTATGTCCTCAGATGTACAGAGAGGTGAGCGGTGAATCACGTTGTTCCACGCAGTTGCGAAACCGCGCGGCGAGTCACGCGTTATGACGTCACAACCGCACTCGCTCCGCCGCTTGAAGGTCATTCTTCGGAGCGACATCACCTCGAAGTGGGAGGAGTAGAGCTTCGGCTCTAAAATATTAGACACCCATTTTTATACACCATAGCAGGCAACCTAAGTGCTATCGCATTTTCTTCTTTAAGGATGTGATTTAGAAGTCCTCCAAGTTTTTTTCAGATCCCACACAGGAGCCTTATTCACAATGTGGCAGCTTTCAACGGACGACCTTCAAGTTTTTCTTTGAAGGGGCCATGCAACGATATTTACCGAGTTCAAGAAAAGGGGGTGATCAATAGATATTCCATCGCCAGTCGGCCCACCGCAAAAAAATATTTGAACTAGCTTCATTGACAGGGAAGATCGCGGTGACACAATATAATGCATCACTCCCAGATCTCGTGCACGCGCGCGCGCCAGGAAAAAAGGGTTGCTACAACGCCCCGCCCATGAATACGTAACGCACCGATGCGCGTTTTACTTACGGTGGCTGCACCCGTTAACCCGCCCGTGGGAGCACTGCCTTCTATAACCGCTTTCATTGCGAACACATCATGAACCCGTAGGTCGAAGCATGACTCGTAAAGCTCTATAGCGCAACTCGACCACAAACTGAGCAGTCTGTCGGCTGAAGGCAACTGCAGACATATATCTTACCAAACCTCTTTATTCTTAATGAAATCCACACATACATACACCGAAACATATGTCCTTGGTACAGAGACAGACGAGCACTATGTACCTCACAACACGGGATTGTCAGACAACCACAGCAGTCCCACACACGGAATCCCATACCGGAGCAGTGGCAGGCCGCGTCCAGGTCCAGCGAGGATCTGGACGACGTAGTCCGGGTGGTCGGCTTGGCGTGCAGCCGTGGCCGCTGGAGGTCTGGACTATAGCCCGCAAGTTGGACTAGACGTCTAAAACTTTAGAGAGAAAATAGTTCTGCACTCACTCATTGCTGAACGCCCAGCAACGACAGCAGAGTTGAGATTCGTCGGTGTTTCACGGACCTCACCCCACCCACGCTCCTACTGGAGGACGACACCCACTCCCATGTTTTGCTCAGTGTCGCGTGCTCCGTGAGCTTCCCGAGACATGATGTGAGGGAAACGGGTCTAAGGTATTCCACGTTGAGTTCCTTGTTAGGTTGTGGAACGAATGTCACTTTGGCATGTTTCCAGCTGCTCTGAATGATTCCTGTCTCCCAGCATATGCTGATGTAATCTGTAAGTGCCGCGACAATTTCAAGTCTAGGTTACGGAGTGCCTTATTTGTAATTAGGGTTGGTCCTGCCTCTGAGGTCCTCAGCTGGCCCAGCACGGCCCAGGCTTCTGCCCACTTGCGGGTTTTGTTGTCCCGAATACTGCGGGCTCGTTTCTGTGTATAAGCGATGTGTTGCGTATTAACCATAATGAGACGGCACACGCAGCGGCGCGAGCGCTAACCAACCGCGCCCCGGCAGCACACACCGTCCGACGTGGTTCGGAGCCAAGGACCGCATGACGGACTGCAGCGAAATCACGAAGGCCTACCGCCTGGCTCGCAGGACTCTCCCACCCCCGCACCCGAGGCTGAGTCGAGCGGAGGCGGTACTACTGAGACAGCTCCAGACCGGATCGCTACCGAGCCCGGGACTGATGCATCGCATGTACCCCGAGACCTACCCGACCGATACGTGTAGAGTCTGCCGGAGGGAGACGGCAGATCAAACGCACATCTTGTGGGACTGCATCAAAAATCCAAAGAAAGCAAGATCAAGAACAATCCCGCCTCGGCTGGAGGCAGCCGCGAAGAACGACGACCAAGACCAACAGCTATGGGCCGTCCAGCAGGTCCTCGAGGCGCTCGAAAGGCAGGGACCCAGCGAGCCGACAACGGCGAGTGGAGACCCGCGCCGAGTAACGGCAACCTCGTAGACGACGTAGGCCCTCGTCGGGGCGCGCGAGCGCCCAATTGCAGGCACAAATAAAGTTTGCACCAATCCAATCCAATCCAATTGGGTATTAAGGCGAATGCCTTTAATGGCCCATACTCGCGGCCATGGATCAGTCCGGCGTCCGTTACATCCAGCAACTAACTAGTTAACTAGTCAAAACTAATACTAGGCATTACTAAAGAGTCACTTGAAATGATTAAGCAACAATTAATGAGTAGTTAGTGATTATTCATTACTTAGTAGTTAACTATTTTCATTTCATTTTCCTTTCCTTACGGCGCGGTTCGGGTGTCCACTGAGATAAGTAAGACAGGCGTCATTTCCTTTAGTTAAATTGTCCAAAGGGCAAGGCGTTGCGCCGAACGGTCTATGGCGTTCGTTCCGTGGACCCCTTGGCAACGCTGCAACACTCTGTCGCATCCCAATGTAGACGCCTCCTGAACTCCGATCTGGAAGGATGCCGCCTAAATGCTGTTTGCAATTTTTAATCAGTTCGCCGCGGTGGCTCACAGGTTAGGGCGCTCGGCTACTGATCCGGAGTTCCCGGGTTCGAACCAGACCGCGGCGGCTGCGTTTTTGTGGAGGCAAAACGCTAAGGCACCGGTGTGCTGTGCGATGTCGGTGCACTGCGTCTCTGCCTAGGTCTCCCTCAATCAGTTTCCACCGCAGTTCTGTACTTGGAGGCTCGTATTCCCGACCTTAACACCCGTCTTCACCTTTTAACTGTCGGGATTTTGTTGCTGCCATTTGAGTCGGCTCCTGTTGTGGCTACACCTATTTTCGTCAGCATCCAGCCCTCTTTCTCACTCCTCATTGGCCAAGGTTCCGCCTCCCTCAAGTTGTATTTACTCAGAACCTTCTATCCAACATTGGTGTGGATCTCAGTTTTGTACGCAGAGTTGGTTCGGCAGCGTCCCCTGTTGATATTTCTTTTGATTATATTTTCCCACCTAATGCGAAGCATCTGCCTGCAAGGACATTAACTGGAATCCTATTTGATCACCTTGCCCAGTACCCGCAACATACTGTAATTGCTACAGATGCGTCTGGGGCCGACCGGAAGGCAGGGGTTCGTATTTTTTCAGAGTATCTCTTGTGAAACTTTTCGGTTAGAGTCCCAAATTACGCAACCATATTTCTATCAGAGTTTATGGCTCTGGGGCTGGCCGCTTTGAAAATTCCCACAGCTGTTTCTCAGGTGATATTCCTCTCAGATTGTTTCCCTGTTTTGCTGGCGCTGGAGTCCACACGAGACGCTTTTTTGAGACGGTCACTAAAGTTTTTTAATCCTGGATGGGTGAAAGAGGTGCGCTTCGTTTGGATACCAGGCCACTGCGGTATTTTACAAAATGAAGCAGCAGACATTTCGGCAAAATTAGCTCTAAATGCACCAGTTGCCTGTAGCATCCCTAATCTTGTTCTTTTCGGTATGACTCGATTACAGCGTTTTCAGTTTATAACCGCCGCATGCAACAATCCCTTACTCTCTACTGTTGACTACCAACATCCCATGTACCCATGGAATACTCGTAGGTGCAAAAAACCCGGAAGTGTGAGTTAGCGATGACACTCATGCGGTGAAGGATTCCCCGTTTAAATCTTTACTTATATATGTAGATGCGGGTTCCGTCTCACAAACCTTTGTGCGGCTTGTGGTGAAAAAGAGACATTGGAGCATTTCCTACTGCCCCGCCGCGGTGGCTCAGTGGTTAGGGCGCTCGACTACTGATCCGGAGTTCCCGGGTTCGAACCCGACCGCGGCGGCTGCGTTTTTATGGAGGAAAAATGCTAAGGCGCCCGTGTGCTGTGCGATGTCAGTGCACGTTAAAGATCCCCAGGTGGTCGAAATTATTCCGGAGCCCTCCACTACGGCACCTATTCTTCCTTTCTTCTTTCACTCCCTCCTTTATCCCTTCCCTTACGGCGCGGTTCAGGTGTCCAAAGATATATGAGACAGATATTGCGCCATTTCCTTTCCCCAAAAACCAATTATTATTATTATTATTATTTCCTACTCTCTTGCCGGAAGTTTGCACATCAGAGGAGAGCACACCTAGAAATTCCCATTACGAAGTTGGGTCTCACTTTGCCTGTTCCCCTCCTCCGCTCTTTCGGCGCGAGCGCCAGAGGTTTTGCATTGCATCAAGTTTGCGAATACCTCCACAATTATATAACAGCTACCGGCAGATTCCCTTCCTAATTGTTTCCAAAATTTCGGCATTCAAAAGAGCTTTTGGTTATTTTCATATATTTTTTTTATTTAATTCTCAGATATTCTCTCCCGATATTTTGTTTCTACCTTTTCTTTTAAATTACTCTGAAATTTCACCCAAGGCACAATCATTAGCTTGACGTCAGTTTTGCCCCATTCTATGGGGTCTCCCCACTTAACCTTGGCCAAATACCCGTCGTGGGGATGTGCCATGTGACCAAGGCAACAACAACAACAAGTGGAGATAGCTTGACACTCTAAAAGGTCAGTCACAATCAGTTCTAACGCCCCCCCCCCCTTTTCATGCACACAAAAATATAGTCAAAATATACTTCCAGAATCGCAGTGGAATTTGTTCCTTCAGTTGTGGGGTGGCTAGCCCTGCGTTCGCGCGCTTCAGACGGCAATAGTGCAGGCGGGCGCCCACTTCTTCGCGGCTTATCTACCTATGGCTACCGCAACAAAAAAAATCATTTGTCCACAAAAGGAGCAGTGAGAGAGAGTGTGTGCGTAATAATTGGCGCAGTGGAGGACTCCGGATTATTCGACCACTAGCGGTTTTTTAAAACCTTTTCCATCCTCCAAGTTTTAAACGTGCACTTATCGCACAGCCACGGCGCCGTCTGCATTCGCCTCAATCAGAAACCGGCCGCCCAAGCTGGGACGCCGGTGCTTGATCACTGGTCGCCCAGCAGCCCAGCGTATAACCACCAGCCGCCCTACGAGATTTTAGCTCTGCCTTTGAGACGCGCGATCGAGTGCGTCAACCGCTTTGGAAATATTGACACGGGGCCTCTGATTGCAAAATGGGCGGCTATGTATGCGACCGTTCACCACAGCTCAGTTAATCATGCTAGAGTGAGTGAGTGAATAAACTTTATTGCTCTAATAAAGGAGTCTCGCTGCTTGCCCGAAGATTGCCGATGTCTTCCAGGCTGAGCGTGGTTGGCGCCCCTAGTCCAAGGCACCACTTTCCCTGGCGATCCGGCATACGTTGCTCACTAGGTCTCTTTGGACCTTGAGCTGGCTGCTGGTTAGCCGGTCCTCCCACTGCTCCGCATTTGGCTCTTTGTTACCTCGGAAAGCTACATTGTGTATGCATTCCCATGTGATATGTTACAGCGTGGGGGTTGCCCCGCACCACGGACATGTATCCCTATAGACCTCCTGCATGTTTGTAAACAAACGAGGTGGCGCTGCAGTCGCTAGCGAGCTCGTGGTAGGCAAAAGGTCGGGGAGTGGCGTCGCGGATAGGTGTTGAGCGCGGGTTTTCAAGGCTTGTAGGCGCGTTTCCAGTTTCTGCGAATCAGAGCAATGGTCGATGCTTCCAACTTGTAATTTGTTGAAGTACACGAGCTCGCGTTGGCCACGTGCGGCCTATAAAGAGAAATAGTTTGCCACTGTATTGTATATATGGTTAGTAGTAAACATGTAGAAAGCGTTCCTGCCGTTTATTTATGCGCTAGGCATTGAATAAAACAAGTTTTGACACTCTGCACTAGCCGGAATGATTTTACTTCGGGACAGTAGTGAGGGGAAGTGCTGGCGTTGTTTCGTCGAAGCAGACCTGCGCTCATCGTCTGCTGACATACGTACGTGTCGCGCTGCGCGAAAAGTGGGGACAGCGTCGTGTCCCTGATCTCCTGTCTCGCTTAGCGCTGTTTTTGGCCGCATGACCACGCACCAGCCAGGCCGACTTGTCCTCTTGTTAAGCTGGTCGATTTGATGAAAATTTTTTATTTCTAGAATTATTTTCTTTCCTAGCCCTGAAGTCTAGTTTCGTGACGAAAAATTATAGCAAAATATTGAGTACAAATTTATAAATTACGAATTTTAGAAGTGTGGTCGTCAAAAATTGTGAGGTAATTTCTTTGATTTCAGTGCCGCATTTCTTTGACCAAACGAAAGCGAAGATGCCATAAACGAGGGAATAAACTTTAAGGTTCGTTTTCTGACCTCTCCCATTTTCTGCGACTGGATCACTCACCTTCGTAATTCGCATGAAAATCAAATGATTCCATTTGTCGCAAACTATTCCTGAGACGTTGAGGAGCGTAATAAATCTCTCGATTTTTTTCCCTACACGTGCAGTATTGTGTTAGTTATTTTTTGTAAGAAACGTTTTCATGTAGCTATGCATGCTAAGTACTGATCATATAGAAAAAGAACTAATCGCGTCATCATACAGAACAGGGCTTTATGTACATGCTGGCATAAAAAAAACTGCCCACTATCTACTCAATTATTTGAGACCTTGGGGGGACTTGACGACGGTGTTAATTATAATTACCCAGAACTGCACCAGGTATAGCTATAAATAAAAGGAATTACTGAAACTAGCGTAGGAATTTCATATTTGCACCAAGTTTAGTTACATATCGCATGCATGAATAATGAAAACACTTTTCATTGCTGCGTCTCCTCTCAATCTCGCCACGTGTCTGTTAGTAGCACGCCTGCGGCTGCTTCTTTCCAAACAAGCTTCGCGATCATGTATTACCTCATGAAACATGACACATGCATGATGCAATAAAAAACAAATGGCGTTTAGCACACTTAAGGTACGCTATTCTAAGCACACCAACGCGACCGCGCAAGATTGACACAACTTACCAAACTTCTTTCTACTCGAATGAAATAATTACGTCGTCATATCAAGAAACAGTTCCAAGTAAATATAAAATGCCATAAAACGAGCCATTAAAACATGGTGTGCTATTAACAAAAAAACGCATTCCTTGGGGGCGAGTCAACCTGTCGGCGCCCCGTGCACTCCGGCTCAAGGTGATAAGTACGTGTGCAGCTATATATGTCTTTTTTTTCCTTGAGCAATTGTCAGCCTACTATCCTGATGTTCAGGTGAATGAACGCAGTAACTTGCATGCTATTAAGTGCATTGAGTGGCAGTGCCTATCGACTCCCAGACTTCGCGCTTTACTACCGTGGCCCAATGCCTGTCAGCCAGTTTCCGAATGCGGCATTATGCGCGAGAAACCTATCGAGGCTAATTTAATATTTTCTATGCTACTACGCGGATCCAGCAGTGACGCAGCTGGTCAATACATGCTGCTTCTGCAGTGCACAGGCTTGAAGCAGCCGCCGGTAGCTGCGGCAGCTGCGGTAGGCACGGGCAAGCGGAACCTGTTTTGCCTACCATGCGAAAGTCGCTGCTAACATCAGCGCCACCGCATCTTCGTGACGTCGCGGGAAGGAGGTCCATACTGCTCCGGATACATCTTATGTAGAATGTGAAGGTTGTGGAAGGCTCCTGTTTGGAGTCTTCTCCAACATGCCGCTTCATATTGTGTTAGCAGAGGATGTGGCTGGGAATGTTTGCGTCTTCTGCCTGTGATGAGGTTGAGGATAGCTGCGTACGTGAGGTCTACCGTTATCTCCGGGCCGTCCGAGGCGTTTGACGCACCAGCTCGGATAGTAAGCTCGCGAGCTAGCTTGTCCGCCTTCAGATCGCCTTCGACTCCGGCGTGTCCTTGTACCCAGTAGATCCTATGTTGGATCTTTTCGTTGGTTCGCTGCGTTTTCAAGAGAATCCTTAGTGCTTTCTTGTTGATTCTTCCTACCATGTAGCGTCTGCACGCTTCTTGGGAATCCGTTATGATTGTGAGAGATTTGTTGGTGCGATAACCCTCGGCTGCCGCTAGAGCTACGACGATCTCCTCTGCCTCAGTTATCGTCCCATGCTTGATGTTTTTTGCACAGATGCTACGCTTTTAGGATCCAAAAAATGCAGTATCAATATCAAGGTTTGCGGATATTCGTGCCAACAAGGGCTTTAAAATAAACTATTCACGCTGGTCAATTTTGTCTGGAAAGGGAAAACAGCAATTTTATTTGCACATAGGCGGCGATACTTTAAGGTAGTTTTGAAAATT
Organism: Amblyomma americanum; assembly: GCF_052857255.1. NCBI lineage: Eukaryota > Metazoa > Arthropoda > Arachnida > Ixodida > Ixodidae > Amblyomma > Amblyomma americanum. Next base: position 113,114,652 of record NC_135502.1, on the reverse strand, counting down.
GGCCACTGGCGATTGCACGGGTTTTGAAACGTGGTTTAGGAAGTGGTGTACACACACACAGACGCATGCAACAGTGCACACGCGCATGCACACAAGAATGCGCGCACTCTTCTCGTGTCTACGTGGCAGTGGCAGAACGCGATAAAAGGAGGTTTCTCTGCCCCGGGGGTGTGAGCCAGTGGCGTTGCGATACAAGTAGGCCACGAGAACGCGACGCCAAGCCACCAGTAGCGGAAGGGACGAGCGGTCATTTGGACGTAATCATTCTGTCCTCGCTCAGCTGGAGTGCTGTTTGACAGCGGCAAGCTTCCGATTCGTTCGAACTTGTTCCATCTCGCGCAGGTGGCCGATCCAACTCTGTCGGTGCTCCAACGTTTCAACGTCCGGCTCTCAGTCCAAGCCGGCTCCTGGTAGTGACTACTAAGGCAGCAGCTGCGCGTACCTGACATCAGCCTCTCTTACATCGAGCACGGTACCACCTCTGCTAGTCGTGGGCTCGAAGGAGTTCGGCATTCTTCGTCACAGACTCGGAGAATACAGGATGTCCAATGTTCACGTAATTCGAGAACGCAGAAAGTAGTTTCCGTTATTTTTTTTTTCATTTCCCGCGCGTTTTTCCCTGATAGCTTACCATGGGGTGTTGTCCGAGGCGCAGGTTAAGAGCATAATAATGTGTTTGGAATGTGCGGGCGTGCCCTGGAACAGAGATGTTTAGTTTATGAGGGTTTAAAGTCCGAAAGCGACTCAGGTATAACCCTCGCATTACATAAGGTTCGTGCTTTTTCAAAACCAGGAACCACGGAGGCGAGAGGCTGAGAATAAATTACGTACTTTGTTCCCTCATTTTCACTTAGTCGCAGCGGCGGTTCAGTCAACTAGACCGCTCGTTTGGGCGGGTTTTCCTACTCATTATGGCGGCCAGCTAAACTGTGCTGTGCATAAGCTGTGGGAATTCCGCGTCACTGCTGTTTTGAAGTTTTCGCGGTGTGGATGCCGTTTTTGCGACGTCCGCTGACGTAGCGAAAGTGGGGTGTTTCACCGGTGGCACAGCCGCTCGAGGCTGGAGCCTTCGCTCACGCACCCCCAAAAGTAGCACAGCGGTGGCTTTCCACAGGAAGGTCCCGACGCTGGTCCGGGCTCGACAATTTGCAGTTGTCGGAAGGTGAGTACAAGCGCCGACCGTGTCGCTATTGAGATTTATTTAAGCTGACTTTCATGGGGAACTTGCTACTGCAGTGAGTAAGACGCGGCATACTTGGGATTTATTCGTGTCGTGCGATCATACAGTGCTGGGTTACTGCTGTTCACGCTATGGAGGTGAATACAGCGAATTTGCCCATGCGTTGTTAGTACGCGCAATCTCCGATGTGGCCTACTGTTTCTAGGGGAAATTTCACTTATACAGTTCTCTGTTATTTGTCTCTACTCACTCTGAAAATGTTTACTCGCGTGTTTGATTTGCCCTGTAGCGATTTTGGTGAGCAAGAACTTGTGCCGCGAGGCACTCAGTTCTTTCGTCGATGAATGGGCTATTAATTGCTAATCGTTTCGGTTAACCTTTTCTTAATTTGTTTCCTTTCACTTGTGGGGAGTTATTTAACACATGCGCGTTCGATTGATCATTAGCTTCTAACCTAGCCTCGCCCTTGCCGCTGTCCACACATGCTCACGCCACTTAGACAGGTGTTTTCACTTCAGTCCCTGCCTATATAGTGGAAGCCTACTTGCACTGTGCTGTGTATTGCTTCTGTTAGTTTCATGGTAGCGTATTTAGTTTTGTACCTAAAAAATTTCTCACTTTCCGCGTCTCTTAGATTATTGTCCAATTACACGGAAGACGAGTCAGCGGCAATCTCATGCTTCTATTTCATGTACGCAGCACAACATGCGAGCTGCGGGTCCTGCAGCAGTTAGATTTGTGTGTGTGTGTGTTTTGTGTGTGCGTGTGTGTGTGTGTGTGTGTGTGTGTGTGTGTGTGCGTGTGTGCGTGTGCGTGTGCGTGTGCGTGTGTGTGTGTGTGTGTGTGTGTGTGTGTGTGTGTGTGTGTGTGTGTGTGTGTGTGTGTGTGTGTGTGTGTGTGTGTGTGTGTGTGTGTGTGTGTGTGTGTGCGTGCGTGCGTGCGTGCGTGCGTGCGTGCGTGCGTGCGTGCGTGCGTGCGTGCGTGCGTGCGTGCGTGCGTGCGCGGACCTGACTTGTCTAGGCCTGTCAAGACATACTGCGCTTTCTTAAGCGAAAGCCCCACTCGATGCAAAACTCAGGGTCTTTATTATTATTATGAGTGAAATAACCGTATGACGCCTACCATAGCAACAACGCTACTGTAAGCTACAAAGCGTGTACTATGTCTAAAAGGTTCACCGTGGTGGCATGCTCTTTGACCTTAGTCTCGCCCCCCCCCCCCCTCAACAAAAAAAAAAATTTGGCCCACCCACCCCGAACCTCGCCGCGGTGGCTCAGTGGTTAGCGCGCTCGGCTACTGATCCTGAGTTCTCGGGTTCGAACCCGACCGCGGCGGCTGCGTTTTTATGGAGGCGAATCGTTAAGGTGCCCGTGTGCTGTGCGATGTCAGTGCACGTTAAATATCTCCTGGAGGTCGAAATTATTCCGGAGCCCTCCACTACGGCACATCTCTCTTCCTTTCTTCTTTCACTCCCTCCTTTACCCCTTCCCTTACGGCGCGGTTCAAGTGTCTAACGATATATGAGAGAGATACTGCGCAATTTCCTTTCCCCAAAAACCAATTGTTATTATTATTCACCCTCGAAATTTGACCTTGAAATTCGAAATCGGTGTATGGTCATAATTGACGGCGGCGAACACGACGGCGACCTACAAATTTTGCACGGGCCACCATTAAAATTTGGGCCATCCACGCCCAAAATTTTACCTTGGCAGATTTGGACCAAAATCGTTGTCTAGTCATAACTGACCGCGCCGGACACGACGGCGACCTCCAAATTTGGCCCGCGCCACCCCTAAATTTTGACCCACCCAAGGCATGGTTACTTATGGCAGGAACTGTTCATACGTGTAACCTGCGAGGCTGTAGAACAGTGCTTCACAGCCATGTTCTCACAGAATCCCAAAGGGACAAACTTCCAAGTTAAACTCGCTTATTCCCCATGGTTATAAGCTTCTAAGCGCAGCCTAGGAAGTCTATTCCCTTGTCCACTGGCTGTGACGCCCATAAGCGAACATGCGAAGCTGCACGTGACCGCGCCGGCCACGACGTTTGGCAGGGATGTTAACCGCGGTCTGGGCGCTAACCGCTCCAATCCCGCTTCTTGACCAAATTAGAGCTCCGCAACGACGACGGCGAAGAAGCGCATACCACGAACCGGTGGCATGACCGCGCGCGCTCGCCCGGCCCCGCCTGTTTCCCTCGTCTGTGACGTCACAGCGCGGGTTCAACACTGGCTCTCTTCCCCATTGGCCCGGCCCAGGGGCCTCACCCATACGGGCCGGAGGCTAGGCGCGAGGCACGCTCCGCCCGGCTCGTTCCAGAAGGAGCCTGTTCATCGGCCGGGCGGGCGCTGTGTCCCCAATGCAGGCCGTCCGGCTGGCGCGGCCGCGGGGCTGCGGAAGAGGTGAGCTCTTTCCATGGGCCGCGAGCCGGCGGAACCTATCGCGGAGCGCATTCCATGGCTCAACGTGGCCTCCGTGATAGAGCCGGCGCGCCGTCGGAACCTATCACGGAGCGCTTTCCATGGCCCGCTGTGGCCTCCGTGATAGAGCGCGGCGTGCCTCCGTAGCCTATCACGGAAGCCATGGTTTGCCATCCGAATCGCTGCCTGTCGGGTCACCCCGTCTGACCAGATGGCTTAGGATGACGTAACGACTGTAGGCGGTCACCGCGCCGCCCTTTTGGTTTGGTACGGCGCGGCGAAATCGCGATGTCCCGCGCGCAATGCCGCTTTTAGCTTGAGTGGCGATTGGCTTTTGACCGAAGCTGATTTCGTCATCTGTTTTCGCGATGCTTGGCGATCTTCCGCGAGATTTATTCAGCGGAGATGAAAAGTGCAGGTGGCGATTTTTTTTCGCCATTGGATTGGATAGGATTGGAGAAAACTTTGTGCCTGCAGTTGCGCGCTCGCAAGCCCCGACGAGGGCCTACGTCGTCTACGAGGTTGCCGTTACTCGGCGCGGGTCTCCGCTCGCCGTTGCCGGCTCGCTGGGTCCCTGCCTTTCGAGCGCCCCAGGGACCTGCTGGACGGCCCATAGCTGTTGGTCTTGGTCGTTGCTCTTCGCGGCTGCCTCCAGCCGCGGCGGGATTGTTCTTGATCTTGCTTCCTTTCGATTTTTGATGCAGTCCCACAAGATGTGCGTTTGATCTGCCGTCTCCCTCCGGCAGACTCTACACGTATCGGTCGGGCAGGTCTCGGGGTACATGCAATGCATCAGTCCCGGGCTCGGTAGCGATCCGGTCTGGAGCTGTCTCAGTAGTACCGCCTCCGCTCGACTCAGCCTCGGGTGCGGGGGTGGGAGAGTCCTGCGAGCCAGGCGGTAGGCCTTCGTGATTTCTCTGTAGTCCGTCATGCGTTTCTTGGCTCCGAACCACGTAGGATGGTGTGTTGCCGGGGCGCGGTTGGCGCGTGTGCCGTCTCATTGTGGTTCTCACTGCGTTCCGACGCGTCGCCCGCGTGCGCCGGAAACCACTTGATTCTTACTCTTCTGTCTTGCAGTTTGGTCGCTCGTAGTACGCGCTCGGCCTCCCTGCAGACTTGGCCTTTGGCGAAGTTTCGCACCGCCTGTCTCGAGTCACTCAGCACTGTGTAGCAGTCTGCGTCGGCGATGGCCAGGGCGATGACCACCTCCTCCGCTTGTTCCGCTCCGGCGCTTCTCACGCTCGCTGCCGTCCTCGTGGCGCCGGTCGACGCCTCTATGACGACCGCTGCGAAAGCGTTCCGTTGGTATTCGGCCGCGTCTACGTACCGCGCGTGCTCCTCGTTGGCGTGCAGGTCGATGAGAACCTTGGCCCTCGCCGCTCTTCTTCCCTTGCTAAACTCGGGGTTCATGTTCTTGGGCGTGGGGTCGATTCTGGTCTGGCGTCGGACCTCTTCGGGGACGGGGAGCTTCATCTCCGCCTCGTTCGAGTGTCCTATTCCCAGGTCGTCCAGTATCTTCCTCCCGGCTTTGGTCGTGTACAGCAGCTCCAGTTGAGAGGTCCGTTGCGCTTCGGCTATTTCTTCGAGCGTGTTGTGCATCCCGAGTTGTAAGAGGCGGGTCGTGCTCGTGGACTCGAACAGGCCCAGCGCCGTCTTGTACGCTCTTCTGATGATTACATTGATTTTGTTGCGTTCGTGTTGCAGCCATCTGTGGTAGGCTGCAACGTACGCGACGTGTCTGATGATGATGTAGTGGACGAGCCTGATTAGGCTCTCTCTCTCATGCCAGCCTTCCGGGAAGTGACTATTTTGAGGAGTCGCATAGCGTTGGCCGCTTTTGCCGTGAGACGGGCAATGGTTTCGCTGTTTCTTCCATTCTTTTCGATGACCATGCCTAGGATCCTGATTTTGCTGACCTTGGGGATCACGTTGCCGGATTTGGTTACGATTCTGATTTTTGGTAGGTGGGAGTATGAGGAGCTCCGATTAGCTCGGCGAACATCTCAGTCCGGTGCCTTCCAGTTGATCTTCTATCGCGTCTACGGCGGCTTCCAGCGCGCCCTCGATGTGGGCGTCGCTGCCGCCTGTCACCCACAGTGTGATATCGTCCGCGTAGATGGTGTGCTTGACGTATTCGATGTCCGCGAGCTTCTCAGCCACTCCGATCATTACCAGGTTAAACAGCATCGGCGAAATGACCGATCCCTGCGGTGTGCCGGTGCTCCAGAGCTTCTCTTGCGTTTGCAAGTCGCGTGCTCGTAGCTCGGCGGTCCTGTCCGTGAGGAAGTCCTTGATGTGGTTGTAGGATCTTTCGCCCATGTTGAGCTTAGAGACTTGGGACAGAATCGCCGAGTGTTTCACATTATCGAAGGCGCTCTTTAGGTCGAGCCCCAGGATTGCCTTGTTGTCGCGGGCGCTGCCGCCATCGTCTATGATTTGGTAATTGAGCTGCAGCATCGCATCCTGCGTGCTTAGGTGCTGTCTGAAGCCGATCACCGTGGCCGGATACAGCCCTTCTCGTTCCAGGTAGTCTTGCCACCTGTTGAGCAGGACGTGCTCCAGCACCTTGCCCACGCAGGACGTGAGTGAGATGGGCCGGAGGTTGTCCGTGTCCGGTGGCTTCCCTGGCTTGGGTATCAGGATAGTCTTGGCTGTCTTCCACTGCTTTGGTAGCGCGGCCGCTCTCCAGCACTTGTTGAAGTATTTTGCGAGGTTCTCAATCGAGCCGTCGTCGAGGTTCTTGAGCGCCTTGTTCGTGACGAGGTTCGGGCCAGCTGCCGACCGGCTGTTGAGGTCGTGCAGGGCCGCGCGGGCCTCCTCGACGTCGATGTCACGATCGAGCTTCGCGTTGGGTAGGCCGCCGTACGGCGCGTGTTGTTCGGTGGGTGTAGTGGGCAGGTATTTGTCATTGATGCGCCTGGTGACTTCGTCGGCGCCGTGTACCGAGACCGCCCGATGTATGAGCTTGGCGAGTCTGTCCCTTTGGTGCGAGTTGGTCTTGGTTTCGTCGAGCAGGTGCCGCAGCAGGTTCCACGTCTTCCCGCTATGCATCTGCCCGTCTGCCGCGTTGCATATCTCGATCCACTGTTGCGTGCATAGCGCGCGGCAGTGCTCCTCTATCGCTCGGTTGACCTCCGCCACCTTCTTTCTGAGTCTGCGGTTGAGCCGTTGTTTCTTCCAGCGACTGAGTCTCGAATGCTTGGCTTCGATGAGATGCGCTAGCCGGCTGTCTACTTTATCAATCGCCGCGTCCGTTTCGATTTCTTTGGTCGCTTCGCGTACGCTCTTGGTTATTTCGGCCGTCCACGACTCTATGCCTTCGACCTCGTCGTCAGCATCTGTCTTCTGGCTTCTGGCGTCTCGGAAGGCATCCCAGTCTATCCATCTGTGTGTTTTGATGCTGGTGTCATTGTGTTCCGGTATGCTGATTTCCACGATGGTGTGGTCGCTGCCGAGGTCGGTTCCCGTGTTTCTCCAGGTGATCGCGCCCCGGACGTCATTCTTGACGAACGTGAGGTCCGGAGTGGTGTCCCGGGACACAGAGTTAACGATTCTCGTCGGATGCGTCGGGTCCGTGATGAGGGTGAAGTCGAGTTCCATGGCGTCTTGATACAGGTCGCGGCCCTTTGCTGTGTACTTGTTGTAGCCCCAGGCTGGGTTGATCGCGTTGAAGTCGCCGCAGATGATCAGCGTGTTGCGGCCTGCTGTGCTGCTGGCTCTGTTCAGTATTGTTTCGAATCTGTTTTCTCTGCGATGGGTTGCCATAGATGTTGAGCAGAAATATGCTTCCTTTTCTCTTCTTGCCCGGGATCATTTCGGTGAGTGTGTGCTAGAACTTGATATTGCTTTGCAGCTCGTGCTCAACGAACGTAGCCCCTTCCTGACCAGGGTGCACAGGCCTCTCCCGTCGGGCTGGCCCTTGTGCACTCTGTAGTCAGGGAGGGACGGTGCGTCGGTGAGTGTTTCTTGTAATAGGATCACGTCCGGCTTGCGCGCGGCATGTGCGATGTGCTGTTGGATGACTGCCTTCTTCCTTCCGAGGCCGCGACAGTTCCACTGCCACGCTGTTAAGCCTGCTGCTGTTGTTGCGTTGGCGGCCATGATTGCGTTGGTGTGTACGTGGTTCCCTGGTTGGGTGTATGTTGCGCGAAGAGGGGCGCAAACGTCGGGTGGCTCACAATCGGCTGTAGGGTCCTTTCAATGTAGGCGAATCTGTTCGTGTTCTCGGCTTGGTAGGTCTCCATTGTTTG